>NC_138380.1:70901354-71040453 GCF_054177405.1 Leptonychotes weddellii | reverse complement strand
GCCCGATGCGGGACTCGATCCCGGGACTCCAGGATCATGACCTGAGCCGAAGGCAGTCGCTTAACCAACTGAGCCACCCAGGCGCCCGATTTTATTCATTTATTTGAGAGAGAATGAGATAGAGAGAGCATGAGAGGGGGGAGGGTCAGCGGGAGAAGCAGACTCCCCGCCGAGCAGGGAGCCCGATGCGGGACTCGATCCTGGGACTCCAGGATCATGACCTGAGCCGAAGGCAGTCGCTTAACCAACTGAGCCACCCAGGCGCCCAATAATTAACATTTAAAAATCATTGTTACATGCTAGTAAATATGATCTATGCTTTACATGTAATATCTCAATTCTCAAAACAGTCTTATGAAGTAGGTATTTTATATTTTTTTAAGATTTTATTTACTTATTTAACAGAGAGAGAGGGAGAGACAGCGAGAGAGGGAACAAAAGGAGGGGGAGCAGCAGAGGGAGAGGGAGAAGTAGGCTGCCCGCCGAGCAGGGAGCCCAATGTGGAGCTCGATCCCAGAACCCTGGGATCATGACCTGAGCCAAAGGCAGACGCTTAACGACTGAGCCACCCAGGTGCCCCTGAAGTAGTTATTATTATTCCAATTATAGCAGATGGGGAAAATTAGGCTTAAGGTCACACACACTGCTTCATTATAAACTCTTGATAGCTTTATCAAATGATACTTTATTGAGCCTTATAATCATATTTATGGCTTAGCCCCTGCATTATTAGCCCATTTTAAAAAATAGGTTTATAGGGGCGCCTGGGTGGCTCAGTTGGTTAAGCGATTGCCTTCGGCTCAGGTCATGATCCTGGAGTCCCAGGATCGAGTCCTGCATCGGGCTCCCTGCTCATCAGGGAGTCTGCTTCTCCCTCTGACCCTCCCCCCTCTCGTGTGCTCTCTCTCTCTCTCTCAAAATAAATGAATAAATAAAATCTTTAAAAAAAATAAAAAAATAAAAATAGGTTTATAATCAAATGTTCACCATTCTTTGAAATTTGAAAGATATGTACATGTATATGAACATCTGTACATTTATCTCTTGACTCCAATCCTGAGCTCCTTTAACCATTTCTAGCACCCATACACACTGATGTTTTAAAATAAAATAATTAATTCTGCAAATACCAGTGTAATAATTGGTCCAAGCAAGAATCCTCAGAACATGCTAAGTCATTGGCTAAAATATTGTTGAGGAATAGGATCTTTATATAGTCCCAAAATAACACGCACAGATAGCTTGATAAATATGTGCAATAAAATGTAATTTTACAATGGAGAAATCCCATTAACCAAATTACTAGTTAACCATCAACAATGGTTACCTAGTGAAATCCTGGAAATCATTTTAACCACATTATTAAACTTAGCATATTAAAAAAAAAAGGTCAATTGCCATTATGTGAGTTTCATATAATAGGAAGTACACAGTATCACCTACAATATTCTTGTCAAAATTGTTTAACCTGATTTTAATCATGACTAAACATTCAGACAAATCTTTTGGGTGGAACATTCTAGAACATAATTATCTTGCATTCTTAAAAGAAAAATAAAGGTCAATATCATAAAAAACAAAACAAAATAAGGTGAAATGGAGGGACTGTTCTTCCACATTAAAGGAAACTAGAGGGGCATGTAAAATAATTTTAATACAGTATACTTAACCAAACCCTGGATCAAAATAATCAAACAAATAAAGAACTATAAAGAATACTCTTGAAGCACCTGGGGAAATTTGAATAAGGACTTATGACAGAGAAGATTACTATTAAAGTATAATTTTTAAGTTAAAAACATGACACAAATATAAATATATATGTCAAAGATTTTATCTAGCTCATCAATTAGTGAGGAACCAGTAAACTCTTAAAGTTAGGCCACAGATTATATGAGGAGCTAAGTTTCTATAGGCAAATTAATGAAAGATTATTAAGATCACATTGCTGGGTTAGATACAAAACGAGGGCAATAAATTATAGGTGTCACGGTTATCTTTTTCAATAGACAGAAGTCATACGCATCTGTACAAAAATCTGTAAGTTAACTTATTCTATTTTATAAAGCATAGGTGGTATAAAATAGATCAGCTGATAGAAAATTTACCATTTCGTACTACTGAGTATACCAAAGGAAACTCAGCAATCTCTTTTGTCTGTTAACAAGTTTCAGATTTTTTTTGACATTGTGAAATCAAATTTAAGGTTCTTGAGTGTGATAAAAAATTGCTATTTAAGTGGAAAATATCCTACCTTTGAGAATATACATGCTGATATATTTTAGGATTGTGTTTCAAAATGTCTACAATTACTTTCAAGTGATTCAGAGAAAAATACTGCTTGGCAATGGCTGAAAGCCAATGTGGCAAAATGGTTAATACCCGATAAATCTAGCTGATATGTTATATAGGTGCTAATTTTGATTATTTTCTAACTTCTCTGTAGGTTGGCATGTTTAAAAATAAATGTTTGCAGACATGAAGAATGAAATATTTGGCTTGTTTTGGCATTTTTCTTATTTAAATTTTAAGATGAGATCAATTTGCTTGTATACGTGTCCTGGTTTTCTAGTCATTGAAGGCAGTATAATTTGGAGCGTAGGCTCTCAAGTTCTCAAGTGAGAGTTTTTTTTTAGCAGGTTTTAAACATCAAAATTGCTACTTACAAGCTGGGTATATGTAAATATATACTGTGCTGACTTTTCTCACCTCTATGATAGAGATGTGGCATCCAAATTACCTAGCATATATTTAATACTCAACATATGCCATCTAATTTAATTTCATATTCTATATTTTACATCTTATATCTTTAGTAATTATACCAGTGGTCTTCATTTGGTTAACTAAACTAGGATTTCTTTAAAGCATAATGTGGTCCTAATTCCACAAGACCTCAAAAGTATGTCCATGTAAACTAGACTTGCTTGTGCTGACTTAGGAAAATCTTTGATATCTTTTGTAATTGGCCGGACATTTATGAGCTCTTTTTATTCATGGTTACCCTTTGCCAATCAGCATTTCTAAAAGGAAGTTATAGTCACATGCATTTACTCTGTAAATGTGAAGATCTGAAGTTGAAGAAATCTGTCAAACATGGAACTTTGGGTTTAAAATAAGACAGGAGCTATCTCAATTGGACTAATAACCTTCAGTTTGATACCAGATTGGAGAAATTATAGGAACCAGAGATTCAGAAAAATGCAATGTTCTTAAGATCTTTTCCCTTTTCTTTGAAAATGGACAGGTATAATTTAAAACAATATTTGGAAAAATGGCTTCAGAGTAAAAACAAACTTTCACAGGGGAACATGATGCAGAGGCTGTTCAACTATTTTTAATCCACATGGAGCCACAGCTCTAATATAACAGACTAATTAGAAGAAAGGTTCTGTTCCAAGGAGAAATAAAATTCAGTTCCTGGCTTTTTCATTAAGGATCCCATGGTACCTGCAATTTTTAAGGCACAATCCTTTGAAAAACCCTAATTTGCTTGATTACTGTAACTGGCTAAAGTACTTTCACATTTAGGCTTTGTGTTAAATTTCTTTTAAATTTGGCTGTTTTATAAATAGATATTTAATTCTGGCTCAGAGAAACTCCACTCCCACCGTGAATAAAAAGTACTGTACTTACACTGTGATTTAGTAGTGCTCTTCTTTATTGCAAATAAACAGTTCAAACCTGTTTCAGATGCTCTGTACTCATTGCAAGACTCACTACAAACTATAAATTTATCATAAATATAGATAGCTATGATGCTGTTTGATCTAGAATTCATAAGGTGATGAAAACCTTTTGGATTTTTAAACTGATGAATATTATTGGATAAAATGTTTACTTACATGACAGAAGACAGGAATATTCACTTGAAAGTTCCTAAAAAAATAAAGAGATACAGATGGGTTATAAATTTAGTTCTTTCCATCAAAAATTCTATGACTAGTTTATGTTTCCTTTACAAAATTTTATTTTATTTCAACTATAAACAATCTCACAAAAATTTCTGTTCAAAAATTTTAACTGTATAGTAATTTAACTTAATACCCTGGAAAACATTTTTATTGCTTACATTTAAACAATGTCAATTATAGTAACAAGTTACTAATTTAAAAAATAGCATGGTTTTTCAATTTTTCATTCTATATTGGTATTAATAATCAGTTATTCCCAGGCATCAACTTAGATGTGAGGAATATAATAACTTGATTCAAATTAGTTTATAGGTAAAAACATTGAAATAGTTACTGAAATTTTGATTTGTAACTCCACTTTTTACTATTCCATGATTTAAAAGACAAATGCATAAAAATAATTATAAAGCTATTATTGGGCATGCAATATATAAATTTATAGTTTGTGCCACCAAAATAAAAGGGAGGAGCAGAACCATACAGGAGCAGAGTTCTGTATGCTAATTTGGTATCAATGAAAACTATACTGTTATAAACTTAGGATATTCATTATAATCTCTATGGTATGCAGAGAAATAGAAATCTAAAGAGACTGCATACAAACCCAGTCAGTCTAAATCCCAGTCTGTGCTCTTAACCACGCTATGCTACCTCTCATTGCAAGAAGGGATTTGAATTATTCACTCATTCACTGAGAAAAGATGTGTATTGCCCATTTAATGAAAACTAGTTTAACAGATTCTGATATTACACTGCTGAATAAAATATTAAACCTGCCTTCCAGTAGATTATAGTAATCATTGCAACATTTCAATTCATTATAACATAATACACACATCTGTAAAAAACAAAACTCGAGTAAGTCCAGGATGAAAGGAGCCATGTCTGTGGTCTCAGTGCTATAAGAGTACTATGGAAAGACTCAAAGGTATTGGACTTGGAGATGAATTTGTCACTATGTGGTCTCTGACACATCCTCAAACACACTTCCTATCCATCTTCCTCCATAACCACCTTGATTTCTTTGCTGTTTCTTAAAAACTCCAAGCATATTTCTGCTTAAGGCCTTTGTATTTGCTATTCTTTCAGCATAAATACAATCCCTGAATGTAACCTTGAATCTCCCTACCTCATGGAGGTCACTTTGCTGAAGAGTTGTTCTTTAGCCACACTGTAAAAAAGAATTACATTCCTCCCCAGAGATTTCTTACTTCAATTTCTTTCTTATACCTTTACTTTTTGTCATAGCAGTTTAAATATTTGTAGGTCTATCTATCTACCTACCTATCCAACCATCCATCATCCATCTATGTTCAATGTCTTTGTTTCCGCAAATGAATATAAGCTCTTTGAGAGGAAACGTTTTGTTTTGTTTACTACTGTATATTTAGTTCCTAAAAAATATCAGGTTCATGACTGGCCTTCGCTAAGTATTTTATGATTGATCTGGTCAATGGACCACAACAAATATTATGTAATTTTTATTACATCTAAGAAATGAGCAAATAAGCCTAACACTGCCCTAATTATGTAGTTATAAAATTACGAAAGACTTATTCAATCAGCTATTCTGCCTTTTTGTAAAGCACATTTTTTGTTTGTGTGTGTGTGTGTGTGTGTGTTATTTTTACAATTTAAAAGAAGAAAATTCTCACAACACTACTTAGTCTCTTCTCTGGATGTAACTCATAAAATCATAGGATTCTTACAAATCTAATTTAAATAACTCCTAATGAGCTCTAACATTATTTCCCTTCTTGACTATTAGAGAGAAGCTTAAAACATTATACTCATTGTATTAGCTTTTGATATTTAAACTTAATACCTTCTAGTGAACTAATCTACCTTTTTAGATAAATACTTCTAAATGCTTTAAAATAATTAAAAGGGAATTCTGACATATATATTATCCAAACAACATAGTTAACTAAAAAACATACTTTCCAAGCAAGGAGACATTTTGTGTAAGAACTATGAAACTCTTTTTTTTATTATTATGTTATGTTAATCACATACATCATTAGTTTTTGATGTAGTGTTCCATGATTCATTGTTTGCGTATAACACCCGGTGCTCAATTCAGTACGTGCCCTCTTTAATACCCATCACCAGGCTAACCCATCCCCCCACCCCCTCCCCTCTAGAACCCTCAGTTTGTTTCTCAGAGTCCATAGTCTCTCATGGTTCGTCTCCTCCTCCAATTTCCCCCCCCTTCATTTTTCCCTTCCTACTATCTTCTTTTTTTTTTTTAACATATAATATATTATTTGTTTCAGAGGTACAGGTCTGTGATTCAACAGTTGTGAACTCTTATATAATGCTAAAAGAACAGATAGTAAATTTTCTAGACAAACATGATTGTTTAAGAATAAAGATAGCTAAAATTTCATAGAATGGACAAATTTTTAAATGATTACAAATTCCATTTGTCCTTGTAAAGATATAAAAGTGATCAGTTTAGGCATGTGTTTTTCAAATTAGGTAGATTATAATTATTCAATCAGACTGATGTGAAAAATAAGGAATTCTAACCTTTCCTATGTAACAAGTAATCTGGCCCTGTATTTGATGATTTATTAAACAAATAGGGTTCATGGGATGGATACATGAGAAACAGATTGGCTGGGAGGCCAAGTGTTGGGGGATGATGCAGGTTCAAGGTAGAAATCATTTGTCTCAAAGACTTTCAAATTTTCTTCCCTACCCACACATACACAGAAGAGGGTGAGAGTGTGCGTGTGTGCACACGTGCACGTGTGTGTATGTGTACACATGTGTGTGTTTTACTGTGCTAAAGTCAATATTTAGTTTTGGCAAAGAAATAAACTAAGTTGTATAATATTTTCAAGATCTTTATGCTGTATGAGACTTTATAAGCCTTAAATATTTCAAATATGATTCACTATCATTATCCCAGAGTCAAATGATATAATGGAATTTAACATTAATAGCACTAGGCACAGCTATTTAGAGAAATAATTTCTTTTAACTATCTAGCTGCCCTAAGTATTTTACACAAAGGACAGCCCTAATTAGAGGACATTTGGGGAAAATACATGTTTTTTAATGATTTCAAGTTTGTGTGTGGAGGAAAACTAAGTGTATTTAAACTTGCCTTTTCTGCCCATGACCACTTGAGAGGAAATCTAGTTTCCGTAATTATGATTCACTGACACCTGAGTCATCCAATGATGTTTTATGTCCTGTTTGATGTTCATGGAGTCTTATGGGTCTGTCTTTTAAAGGTTTTCTTCTTTGAACTAAGAAGTCATATTTTGCCAAGTTTAAAATCTAACTAGTCTTCATAAAGCTTACGCTCCTTTTCGAGTCAGCAATCATTGAATTTGAATGGAATTCAATGAAGAAAGCACTTTGTTCTTATTTACTTAGGTTAATGGGTAGAAGAAAAATGGAATATGTTCCAAAGAAGTCACAAAAAATAAAAAGCAGAGCTTGAATGCCAAGGCTACCTAAATTTGATGATAGAAACATAATAAAACCAGCCTAAAAATTTAATTTACAATATAGAGTAATAGATGAAGCCAGCTTCTGTAATTAATAACAGAAGGGAATGTGGTAAAATTCAATTTAAGCAGAATTCATTGATATAAAGATTTAAAGACTTAAGTACTCTGCCTTCAAAGGGCTTCCAGTTGAGCAGGAGAGAAATCTACATAAGGAAACACTTATAATACATCATAATAGGTAAACTGATAGAACTACTTGCAGAATGACACAGAGGAGAAAGTGATGGCCTCTCCCTGGAGAAGTCAGAGCAGATGATACAAGATGACGTATAGCTGTAATTGCACACTGAACAGTGAACAGTTTTCTAAGTAGAGAAAGGAGCGAGATTCCTAGGTGCTGTGTAAGTAAGAGTGGACAAAGCTTAGTAATGATGGGAGCCATTGAACGTTTTAACACAGAAGTGACAAGATATCCTGGTTAGTACTTGGTTGGGAGAAGTGACAAGATATGTGTTTTAGTAATCGATCAGAGTGTAAATTGTTTTAGAATGCTTCTCTTATGCAAATGGTGCAAAAATTAATACATTCATGACTGAACTTAAGCCATAGTTTCCTTTATCTACTTATCCTATGTTCTTTTGAGGGGATGAACATTAAATTGTTTGTATGTGGAAACAATGGAAAATTACTTATTCTGAAAGAGAAAATTGTTTATTTATCCAAAAGTCTTTTCATTTGACTTCTCCAAACAGTTTTAAACTGTTTTTATGCTGGGTAAGTACCAGTAATTCAATTTCATGACAGGAACCCAGACAAAGCAGAATCCCTGTGACTGTCATCTAAAACAGCTTCTCAGTTCTATGTGCTTTTATTTATCATCCTTCAGAATAAAAGATCACAAGAGGTTTTACAATAGGCTCTCTGGATGGTTGAGGTGATTCCCAAAGGGACCAAACAAAGAGTGATATATGGTAGGTCAAAGGAAAGTAAGCTTTAGTGGCCAATCTTTCCTGGAAGACCAGCTGCAATAAAAAAGGAATAACAGGATGAACTGAAGGAGACAGAAGTGGTAGGTGGGATTTTGTGTCATTTGAGCTAGTAATTACATTTTATTGCTAGTATTCAAAGTAACTCCCTACTTTGGCCATTCTCCTTTGCATGTTTCTTTCAAGTTTGCAGTCTATTACTTAAACTGATATCGTAATTAAGATAGTCTTATGTAATATGCTCCCAAGACCAGAGACTGTTTTTCCTTTTCAATGGTAGAACACATTTCATTTAAAAACTTTACAAATTTAATTTCAAAATTAATCTGATGCTTTTATAGCACTAATTTTCTATTTCTAGCTCTGATATATATTTTTTTTAATAAAAGAGGAAAGCTGCTTTAAAGAAAAGCATTAAAAAAAGTTTTTTCTTTACAGTGGATGTTACATTATGATACATGAGAACAAAGTATTCCAGATAGACAATATTTTCAAAGAGGAATGCCAATACAAAAGTATCCTGAAATGTGCAGTAATCAGATTGATAGAATAAAAGCATATAGAATATCAAAGGACTGTAATATATGAATCTACCAAAGTATTTACCATAATCAGTTCTCATATGCTACTTTTCAAAATTAATTTCTCTATAATTATACACCAGTCTACTATTGGTGTTTCCTCAGGCCAATGGACATTAACTGCTCCCCTACTAACCTTAGCTGATTTCTAAAAAGCTAATTTTAAAAAATTAAAGGAAATAAAAGTTGATGCCTACACAGATGAATAATGGAATAAAGTCTTTGTGAATCAAGCAATCCATCCTGAAAAGGGCTAGAAAAAATATGTAAGCATTATATATTTTCAGAGACTTCCAAAGACCACAGACCACGGAGCATTCTTTGTTAATCAAAAGGAGGTTAAGTGCTATTCTTTCAGTAGTCAACAAATACGTATCGACTTCTGTCTGTTGTGGACGTAAAATAGGAAGACCAAAATGAAGTGGATATAAATACTGTACTCAAGAATTCTATAGTGTGTTAGATATAACTTTATGTATGTGTCTGTATGTATAAAACAAAATAAAAAATAGAATAAGATGGCCCTGCAACATTGTATGTTAGGTTCAAACAATTCAATTGGCTTTTTTCACAACTTCAAGGCATCATACTAATGTGTTATGATGGCATCCATAGAAGACGAGGCCTATAATTATAATGGGTGTGCCATAGTAATTATGGTTGTCATGTAGTTAAAATTACATTGGTTCATGGAGCTGTAATGGGTCAAATAACTTTTCCCTAAGCAAGATGTTGGGACTAACTTGAAGTATGAGCTACTTCATTATGTATATCATCACAGATGGCCAGGAAACCACTGGAAAGTCGTGCCTTTCAAACCGATAATTGTATAGCAAGAGCATTTCCCAACCCCCGCCATCTGAGTAAGGACAGGGGATGTATTCCCTGAATACAGCTTTTGTGTAGTAGTTCATAAGATGGCATCCACCACGTAGAAACAGTCAAGTGTTTGAGAGATCACAGTATGTCAGCAAGGTAATGACTAATACTTTAGGTTTCTCAGGCCTTGAAGACCCATATTCTGTATATTGTAATAAAAGATTTTGTTAAAGCTTCCTTTTTATTTCAGCTTAATACAGATTTCATTGGCGTTTCTTTATTATTATAGTTTATTCTTTCTAAATATGTAATAAAGCAATGTTCTGAAAGTATCAATATGTGTCAACTGTACAGAAGAAACTAAAGAAAGGGGGTGTTCCCCAGAAACTGTTGTATAAGAGGGACCTGAGCAGGATGACACAGTGGTAATAATATAAAAGAGCTTCAGTGAGAAGGTGAACACTAAGGCGGCAGAGAGAACCCACTCGTTCACTGGTAATTTTCCTTCTGTAGTCCCTATTAAAAAGCTTATAAAAAACAGGGTGAAAAAATGCTTATTTATTTATTTTTTTTAAAGATTTTATTTATTTATTTGTGAGAGAGAGAATGAGAGAGAGCACATGAGAGGGGGGAGGGTCAGAGGGAGATGCAGGCTTCCCGCCGAGCAGGGAGCCCGATGCGGGACTCGATCCAGGGACTCTGGGATCATGACCTGAGCCGAAGGCAGTTGCTTAACCAACTGAGCCACCCAGGCGCCCAAAAAATGCTTATTTTTAATAGAGGTGAGAAAACGAATTCCTTAGAGCCAGAGAGTTAAATAATTTCTACATTCATTGACTTCTCTGCTGGATCTAGCATGAACTTCGAATAAGGAACATTAACCACCTGTACCTGTCTCGGGTGGTTGTGATTTAAAGACCTAAAAGTAAGACAATAACAAATGGCTTTTATCTTCCCTGTTTGTAGCTCTTAGAACACAGATCAGAAATTAGAGAGGGAGAGTGTACACATAACCTCTCCCTCTACCTTCCCCTTCTTTTGTTCTAAACCCACGGACAATTCTCAGTGAAAAGGATATAGAAAGTACAGGAGAGCATGGAAGGCCTAAGGCAAGTGACAGTTCATGTGCCCACTTGAATAAATTTTACCTTACTTTCATGCCTGCCTTAACTCTTCAGTATATTTTAAGAAGTAAAACTATTTTGTTATTCTAGATTAGTGACTACAGCGCTGGTTTTATTTACAGTGTTTCTACTGAGCATAAGCAAGGCAGCAGTCCTGATTATTTTATTTTGACAGAACAAATATGTGTGCTATGAAAATTTCTGGATCATGTCTGATATTAAAACAGAGCCACGAAAATAGATTGTTCGGATGAGACTTTTCAAACAGTGACTGCCAAAGGTTAGCCACCCACAAAGAAGATTTAGATTAAAGCTATAAAAAGCTTGTTTGTGGAATTACTAACTGTTGGAAGTGGAAAAGGAATTAAATCTATAAACACCAAAAAATAGGGGTAAGATGACAGTGCATGTGAAGATTTTTGATAACAATGCTCTAAGTATCATAAAATACAAAAAAAAAAAAAAAAAGAAAAGCAAATGGAATTCATACTGGATTACTGAGCCAAGAGTACATTTCCCTTTAAACACTGAAAATTTAAAAATAAGTATCTCCAGGTTAGAAAAATGCAATTAGTAAATTCATGATACAGGAGACAGAATCAATGCATTTATTTATATATTCAAATATTTATGAGTACCTCCCATGTGCTAGACACTACTTGGTAAAGGAATAAAGAAGTAAACAAATATTCTTAATAATTACATTTGGAGCAGAGGGGAGAAAGAAATAAGTAAAAATGTATTTTGTTAAAAAGTTATACACACCCATGGGTCAAAGATGATATAGATGGTTGTATTTTTCCAACATAGCTACAGTATCTCCCATCTGGCATTCTCTTCTTAAAATGTAAGAAGAGAAGTATATTGCCACCCTCTCTGTAATCAAGAGGTGACATATATTCTCCCATCCTTGAATCTTGGCAGGCTCATGAGGATGCTGGAGTATCATTATGTGTCATTTAAGGCTAGGTGGTCAAGAGTGGTATAGCTTCTACCTGGTGTTCTTGGGACACTTGCCTTTGGAGGCCTGAGCTACCAGTAAGCAGGCTGAATGTCTTGAGGTCATCATACCACAAGCAATTCTAAACTAACTCAGGTGGAGAAACCATACAAGGTTTCCAAGGCTCAGAGACTACAGAAAGAAAAGGAGGCAGGAGGATCTGACTAACTTCCAGTAGCTTCAGCATTCCACTGTGCTAACTTCAGACATCACCTGACTGCATGAAAAATGTGACCCAGAATAGCCCAGCAAAACACTTCCCAAACTCCTGATCTGGATAATCAAGATATCAACATACCAAGATATGTGGAATATAGTTAAAGCAGAGCTTTGAATGATACTTATAGATATAAAGAAAGGTGAGAAATCGCTTTCCTAAGTGAAATCACTTTTCCTAAGCTGTCATCTTAGGAAGGTAGAAAAAGAAGAGTAAGTTATAACCTAAGTAACTAGAAGAGAGAAAATAACAAAAGTAAGAGGAAAAATCAGTGAAGTGAAAAATGACAGATCAACAAAGTCTAAAGCAATAAATTAATAAAGTTAACAAAACTGTTAAACCTCTAGCTAGACTGGTCATGAAAAAGGGAGAAAAATCACAAATTATGAATAACAGGACTGAAAGGAAAGGCATTGTTATAAATCATACAGACATTAAAAGGATTATAAGGTGATTTACTGAACACCATTATGCTAATATATTTCACAACTTAGATGAAATAGGTGAATTTCTTTTTTTTTAAAGATTTTATTTATTTATTAGAGAGCGAGCGAGCGAGAGAAACAGCATGAGAAGAGAGAGGGTCAGAGGGAGAAGCAGGCTCCCCGCTGAGCTGGGAGCCCGATGTGGGACTCGATCCCAGGACTCTGGGATCACGACCTGAGCTGAAGGCAGTCGCTTAACCAACTGAGCCACCCAGGCGCCTTTTTTTTTTTTTTTTAAAGATTTTATTTATTTGAAATAGGTGAATTTCTTATAAAGCATAACTTACCAAAACTGACAAAATAAGAAATGGAAAAATCTCAATAGCCTTATCTAAATAAAGTAATTGAATCCATTATAAAATTCCTCCCACAAAGAAAACTCAAGACCCAGATGGATATACCAGTGAATTTTTCAAACATTGAAGGAAGAAATAATAACTATCTTATACAAATACTTTCATAAAATAAAGGACAAACCATAGTCAAATTCATTTCAGGAGAGCAGTATACCTGATAATAAAACCTCACAAAGACAGAATGAAATAATATTGCCTCTAGACAGATCTTTTGAGTGTAGAAAACATCCTTTAAAAAGCCATTAGCAAATCTAATGTAACAACATATAAAAAAGGTCTATGCAAACTGACCGACTGTTTTATGCAAAACTGTTCAACATAAAAAAAATAAATTGGTGTGATTCACCACATTAATAGAATAAAAGAAGAAAATTTTATGATCATCTCAATAGAGACTGAAGAACTTGGTAAAATACAATTCTCACTGTCAGTCAAAACTTTCAACATATTATGGTGAGAAGCAATGTTTCTTAATCTTAAAAAGCCCATCTATGATAATCCTATAACTAATTTCAAAAGTGGTGAAGCATTAAACATTTATCCTCTACAATTAGGAATACAAGAAAAAGATGTCTAACCATTCCACATCTACTCAATATCATCATCATCAACTATTATCATCACCGAACATTCACCATCATTATATTTGTACTTTCAGCCAAAGAAAAAGGCAAAAAAGAAATAATAAAAACATAAAAAATAGAAAAGAAGTAAAAAAACATTTATAGAAAACATGATATATAAGTAGAACACTCTATGGAAGCTACCAAAAAGAACTAGTAGACTTCTACATAAAGTTACCATCATTATAGGTTCAACTTCCTTATACAGCTAATAACTCAAATTGTTTTTACTTAAAAAAAAATTTTTTTAAATATCACAGTAACATCAATGACATAAAAATATTTAGCAATTAACTAAAGTTGTCAAGGCTTCTTCACTGAAATACCAACTACTACTGAAAAGATTAAAGAAAACCTAAATAAACTGAGATATTTGATATTGTTAAAATATTCATTCTCATCAAATTGAGCCATAGATTCAATGCAAACTCATTAAAAATCTCAGCAAAATTTTTTGAAGAAATCAGCAAGCTATTTGTAAAATTTATATAGAAATGCAGAGATAACTGGAATCTAAAATAAAGAGGAACTTTTGAAGTATTTAAACTGTCTGATTTAAAGACTTACTTAAATTTGTGTTATCAAGACAGTATGATAATGGTATAAGGATTTACATCTGTATCAACAGAATAGAAAAGAGAGTCCCAGAAGAAGGCTCACATGTATATGTTCAATTGATTGTCAACCAAGGCACCGGGAGAGTTCAATGGGAAAAGTCTATTTAATGAATCATGCTAGAACAAGTAGGTATTTATATGAAAATAAAAACAAAAAATGAACCATGACCTTAACTCCCAGTAGAAAAAAACAATTCAAGATCTAATATAAAACTAAATATAAGCTATAACCATAAAATTAAATATGAAAATACAGGGAGATAGAGTTGCAAATTTGAGAGAGGCAAATATTTTTAGATAGAACACAAATACATCAACCATAAGATAAAGAAAATTCATAACCTGAACTTGATTAAAATTAGAAATTTCTGTTTATCAAAAATATCATAAAAATAAGGGGAAAGGAAGTCACACAATGGGAGGAAAGTATTAAAATACAAATATCTGACAAAATATTCCTATATATATATCATATGATATATTCTTATCATATATATCTATTACATATACACTGTATATTATATATTTTATATGTATAACTTGAAGGGATAAACTAAAGACAATGATGTGAAGAACCACTTCATAAAAGACACACACATTTGAAGTGGCATTTAACATTGTAAGTCACAGGGAAATGCAGATTAAAACCACAATGAGGGCGCCTGGGTGGCTCAGTTGGTTAAGCGACTGCCTTCGGCTCAGGTCATGATCCCAGGGTCCTGGGATCGAGTCCCACATCAGGCTCCCAGCTCAGCGGGGAGCCTGCTTCTCCGTCTGACCCTCTCCTCTCTCATGCTGTTTCTCTCTCGCTCGCTCTCTAATAAATAAATAAAATCTTTAAAAAAAATAAATAAAACCACAATGAGATACTCCTATACATCCACCAAAAAGGCTAAAATTTAAAAGGCTGACAGTATCAAATAGTGATAAGGATATGGAACAAACAAAAGTAACATGATGCTAATGAAGATGCAAAATGGTACATATACTTCAGAAAAGTGTTTGGGTATTCTTAAGAAAATAAACATACATTTACCGTATGACTCAGCAATTTCATTTCTGGATATTTATGCAAGAGTAAGGAAAGCATATGTCTACTAAAAGGTTTGCATAACAATGCTCACAGCAGTCTTAATCATGATTGTCCTATACTGGAAATAATCCATTACTATCAACAGGAGAATGAACAGAAGTAACTATAGTATATTCATAAAATAGACTGTCACTAAAGAAAAAATAAAGAACTGCATAAATGAATGAATGAATGAATGAATGAATGAATAAATAAATAAGTAAATAAATGCAGAATAAATACAGAATAAATAAATACAGTAAAAATCTCAAAAACATAATGAGAGGAAAAGACAAGATACAAAAGAATATGTATTGTATGATTCCATTTATGTAATGCCCAAGACCTGATAGAACTACTGTATAGTAATTAAAAATCAGAAAGTAGATGCCTCTGTCAGAGTGACGAGGTGGGGAAAATTAACAGGACACAGGGCTGAGTGGACCTTCTGGATTTCCTAAGGTGATGGAAATGTGCAGTATATTTTTAAGAACAATTATTACACATGCATACCCAAGTGCCAAAATTGTCAAAATTCACTGAACCGAACACTTAATAACTGTGCTGTCTGGGGTTTTAAAATTATATATTTTGATATAAAAGACAGGTTAAAGCAAAGGATTGGAAAATATATACCACACAAACATTAAACATAAGGGGGATGGAATGGATAGATCAGTATCAGGTAAAAATTTCAAGAAAAGCAGTATTACCAAAGAGGAATATTTTATGATTACAAAAACTAGTAAGAAGACTTAACAGTCCTAAGTGTATATGTACCTAATAATAAAATTTCAAAATATATTAAGAAAAAACTAGCAGAACTATACCCATAAATTGGAAAAATGCTTAACACAACAGGAACAAATTACTGATACATGCAATAACATGGATGGATCTCAAATGTGTTACTAGAATCAAAATGATACATGCTTTATGATTCTATTGATTCTATTATTATTCTATTAACCTTTATGATTCTAGGACATTCTGGAAAAGACAAAATCATTAGGACAGAAAATAGATCCGTGGTTGCCAGGGACTAAGAGTGGAGAAAGGGTTTGACTACAAAGAGGCATGGGAGAATTTGGGGGGATGGCTAAAATTTAAAAAAAAAAAAAACAAGAAATAACAAATTTTATTTTTTTAAAGATTTTACTTATTTATTTGAGAGAGAGAGAGAACACAGCAAGGGGAGTAGCAATGGGAGAGGGAGAAGCAGGCTCCCCGTTGAGCAGGGAGCCCGATGTGGGACTCAATCCCAGGACCCTGGTATCATGACCTGAGCCTAGACAGACGCTTAACCAACTGAGCCACCCAGGTGCCCCAAGAAATAACAAATTTTAGTGAGGACATGGAGAGAAAGGAACCCTCCTGCTCTGTTGGTAGGAATGTAAATGGGTCCACATACTGTGAAAAACAGTATAAAGGTTCCTCAAAAAATTAAAAGTAGAATGATCCAGTAATCTCATCCCTGGGTATTTAGATACCAAAACTATGAATTTGAAAAGATATATGCACTCTGATATTTATTGAAGTATTATTTACAACAGCCAAGGTATAGAAGCAATCTAAGTTTCCATCAGTACGTGAACGGATAAAGAAGATGTAGTACACACATATATGCACACCCCAGAATATTACTTAGCCACCAAAAAGGATGAGATTGTGCCATCTGCAACAACATGGATGAACCTAGAGGGTATTATGCAAAGTGAAATAGGTTCATATATTGTATGTAAGTATGTATGTATTGTATGTGAATACTACATGGCTTCACTCATATATGGAATCTAAAAAACAAAACAAATGAATACACAAAAAGCAGAATCTGACATATAAATGCAGAGAACAGCTGATGGTTGCCAGAGAGGTAGCGAGTGGGCGGATGGGCAAAATGGGTAAAGGGGAATGGGAGAGAGACTTCCAGTTATGGAATGAGTAAGTCAAGGAATAAAAGGTACAGCATAGGAAACTGACTACAGTCAATGATATTATAATAGCATTGTAAGGTGACAAATGGTAGCTACATTGTGGCAAACATAGCATAACGTACAGAGAAGTTGAATCACTATGTTGTACATCTGAAACTAATGTAATATTTTGTGTCAATTATACTGGAATAAAACAATAAAAAAAAGACTTGGAGAGTTGTACACTAACCATAACTATACGGAGAGGTGAATTCTGAGTAATGTAGTGCCCAGCTTGACTGAGTTGACAATAAAATTATCTAGCACACCAAGTAAAACTCAGGCTGGAAGAGAAGGTTTCTGCCCATCATGCAGCTGTGGCAGGGATGGGCAGGCCCTCACACCTCACACCTGCCCAGGAGGGGAGCCCGGGTGGAAGCAAAGGGCAGGCTGGAGGGAAACCTGTATGCAGTGATAACAAAGTTAAACACAGCATAGGGTAAGGAAATGGAGAAAACAAGTACTGACCACTCTTTATAAAAAGAATTTTGCTGTACAGGAATAGAAAAATAGAGCAGCAGCTGCAAGAAGAAAGTATGTCTTGAGTTTTTTTTTTTTTTCCCTCTCTCTTTAAAGACAGAAACAACAGTATAATGTGCACTATATTCTGACACAGAAAATCCAATAAAGAGAGAAAGTCAAAAAAAGAGTAGAGGGAGGAGAGAATGATTTCTTTGAGTAGATGTGATCAGACCTAACTGGAAAGTTGGGTCTTTGCTGACAGAACTGACAATTTTATCTCCAGTTACAGCCAAGAAGTTGGAAGAGATAACACAACACAGGTGGGTGGGTAGATGGGGTGTGAAAGCTTTTGGAAGTCATCTTTCCATTGCTTCTATTTTCTCAGTGAATAAATGCAAGGGCATCAGCTACCAGTGAAGATGAGGGAGGAATTATCAAAAGTTTAATTTATAAAAGGGATAAAACTAATGATCTTATGTATGGTGATTAACAGAACAATAAAAAAATTAAAAAAAAAAAAGAAAAAACTGTGTTCTAGGAGAGGAGAGTGAATGACTTATGCAACATAATGTGATTTGTAGGCAGCATGAAGGACTTACTTGAGGTTCATGACCACCAATTTAAAGAGAGACCAGTCAGCATGGGTGTGGTCTTCCCTACTGTTCAGCTGTATGGGTTCAGGGATGCAGTAGGTAGAGAACTGGTTTTTTTATTTTTATTTTTATTTTTTTTATTTTTTTAAAGATTTTATTTATTCATTTATTTGGGAGAGTGAGAGAGAGAGAGCACATGAGAGGGGGGAAGGTCAGAGGGAGAAGCAGACTCCCTGCCGAGCAGGGAACCCGATGCAGGACTCGATCCCGGGACTCCAGGATCATGACCTGAGCCGAAGGCAGTCGCTAAACCAACTGAGCCACCCAGGCGCCCGAGAACTGGTTTTAATTATAGTTGCCAAACACTTAAAAGTGAAAGTTTGGCAAGGAAGTCTAGAGTTTATTGAAGATAGGGATTTTAATGATTGACCATGAAATTTAATCTGGAACATAACCTTTAATGCATTGTGGGATTCATTTTATATGTCATGAGAAAACAGCAGTGATTAATTTTTTCAACCATTCTGGCTTCAGTTACATTTAAAAGATGATGTCTAGGTAGCTATTTCCTATACAACAATCTAAAAATACAACAAAGATATTTTGAATCAGTGAAATGTATATTAGGAATCATCAGAAAAAAAAGTCTTAATATTATATTTCCTGAATCAGGTAAAACTTTACATAGCACTTGACATTTTCCCACACAGTTTCACAAATATTAGCTCATCTTTTTTTTAAGCTTTTATTTATTTATTTGAGAGAGAGAGAGAGAGAGCTGCAGGCAGGGGGAGGAGCAGAGGGAGAGGGACAAGCAGACTCTGCATTGAGCATGGCACCGAACACGCGGCTTAATTTCACAACCGTGAGATCATGACCTGAGCAGAAATCAAGAGTTAGACGCTTAACTGACTGAGCCACCCAGGCACCATTAGTTATATGAAGTTTATATATATATTATATATAATATATATATATATTATTATATATATTTAGTTATATGAATAATTGTTCAGTTATAAAAATGCAATTAATACTTGCTTACCTTCATAGTAAATATGTATACACACACATATATAGTTTATAATTTCTAACAATAATATCTATATCTATATATAATACACACATACACACAATTGGGTATAAAACAGTCTCTTCTGCAAATATTTTCTTACTTCCCTGAAGTGAGCACTTTTGAAGGGATTCTTGTATAACTTTTTTTCCTTTACATATACACCGATGTGGTCACATTTGCATGCCTTCTTCGAAATGGATTCTTTTTTAACTAACAACCTGTCTTGGAGAGATTTATTTTGTAAATTCAATTGCATTCCTTTTTAACAAGTTGAAAGACTTCCATTGCATGAGACTACTCTAATTTTTTTCTAAGTCTTGTCTTGATAAGCATTTGTTTTGTTTGTAGCTTTTCAATATTCCAAACAATATTTTTAGGAATACCTTGGTACATACCTTTTTGCTGAATGATTAGAGTATATACTTAACATAAATCCTCAGAGGGAAAATTGCTGGGTTAAAAAAACATATATGCAACATATATAACATTTCTCCTATACCAATGCAGAAACTTTTTTTTCTTCCCTTTTGGGAAACAAAATGTCCCCTTTGGGTGATATTTAAAGTCAGATCCATGGGTAATGAAAGTTACTGTTGTCAATTTTGAATCATTCTGGAACAAATTTGCCCAGATATCACAAATAACTCTTAAATTGACTACAGATGCTTATAGCCCTAAACTATTGCTGAATAAGTGAAACTAAATCATTAACCTAAGATTCAGATTACTCTTAGGGTGAGAGTTGTGATTTTTATAGAGCATGACAATAGATAGAAATTGGCTTTATATGTGAATGAGTATTTCATGCAGAAGGAGCTAAGTTCTTTTTGTACAGGAAGTCTCAACAATCCCTGAAATCTAGTACTGCTTTATGAAGTTGTATGATTTGAAAATTTAAAACAAATTTTTCACAGTATATTTTCCTTGGCAAAACTCTTGCTTGAAAATCATGGATGACCCAGATGTATGCTGAGTTCATGTTCACTGAACACCTTACTGGAAATAGGAACATAGTTTCATTTTTTAATGCATTATCCCTCTAATTTTCCTCCTTCCAAGTTAGGTTAATGAAGAAGTTGAAAGTCTTCCTTTTAATCTTATTCAGTATCACAATATTTTCCCCAAATAAATGAAATTTGTAATGTCTGTTCCTCTTCTCATGCTCATAATCTCAAATTAATTTAGTAGTATTTAATTTGTCATTTTTCAAATCTATTTAAAAGTTTTTAAAAATCTTTCTCTTTACTTATTTAAATCTATCTTTAACTTCTTTTTACTAATCAGACTGAGTACAAATAAAAAGATTCATCTAAGGAACACACTCTCGTTCTATCATTCTATAAAGCTTAAATGTTCAACATTTGGCAAGACAGAACAAGCACTTACCAAGTAGAATCAAGATTGTTATTTTAAGGCAAGATACAAAGGAAATTAAAATAATTTGAGTTTCTGACATAGACCACTTCCATGCTACCCCGGATGAGTGATCTGCCGTAAGACTTGTTTTATGAAGACAATAAGGTCATGGAACCATAATGGAGAATTGAATCCAACAGTCCCGAGAGGTATTATACACCTTGTCAGTATGACGTGGCCATTTGAAAGCATTTGTACACTATTCCCAGGAACATTCATATAGTATGTAGTGGCATAAGTCATAATAGAAATCTGGTGTTTTTGTGGCCCAGGTGTTTCATGATGATTTCTATCTGGTTACTTTGCTTCTTTTCTAAACCTAGTGACTCCTTTTTAATTAACCCTCAGCATGAAATATAGCGTCATGCTACTATTTAGTAAGAAGAATTAGTTAAGTTTAAGAATTAATTTAAAAAGTCTTTAGAAGCCAAAATATGTAGTGGGACACTCACTGACAACTATGTATTTTGCCACTGGCACCTCTCCATGGGCTGTTACTGATAAACGGCCAGGCAAACAGCAGCAACAATTCACCTACCTGTTTTCCCTGCAGCAGCATGATGGATGCAAAGTTCATCAGTCCCTGACCAGCGGTGTCGTTTTTCTTCTTCCTTCACAACTTGCCTGAACTTGGTGTCCTGGGTCACTTGTCACTCTCGGTGCCATTTGTGCACGTAAACAGGGGTCTGTTTCTCGGAAGTAAATCTTTGTAAACTGTCGGAGTCTTTCCTCTTCTTGTTAATACTGGAAGTTCACAGGCTAACATCCTCACATATTTGTAGCAGGTCATTCTACCAGTGATAGCTTGAAATTTTGTATGTTAACCTAGTCCATAATTCCCCAATTTTTTGATTCATCTTTATCAAAGACAAGGGAATTCAGAAAGAAATAAAAGTTGTACCTTTACACACATCAAATACCTGCTGTTATGCAAATTAAACAGTAAGAAGCATGGAAAGAGAGATCCTCTGAATCTAGTTTCAGAGGAAATTATAGTTGATAAGACTTTATTTCACAGTTTGAATGACAAGTAGACCTCGTCCTAATTCACACAGCGCAATGCTACATTCTCTCTGTGCAAAGTCAAGAAATGGCATATTTCAGGAGCCACCTGAAAGAAACACTCCTGGTATTAAATAGTCTTTCAGTATTTACAAGATCTCAGTAAGGCGTTATCTGTAATCAAGAATAGCTGTTTGCCTTTCTTTGCAAAAAAAAAAAGAAAAAAATTGCATGAAAGAACTCTGCTAATAAGCCAAAGAAAGTTGTTATGAAAAGATCACATCAATGAGTCAAACTTGACTTGATTAGATAATTTAATTCTAGTTACACTTTTTCTCTTAGAAGAGGAAGAACACAATGCTTGTTCTTCTTGATATTACAGTATAATTTAAATCAAGAAAAAGAAAACTCCTGTATCAAAAAAAATAGATGCACTGAAGCAATCATTACGGCAATGAAAGATGCATCCACAATGTACATGCACCAATTATTTGACTTTTTTTTTTAAGTTTGCCTCAATTCTTTCTTTTGCTTATGGTCAGTGTTAATGGTTTTGAACTCTTCCTGAAAAAAGTAAAGGAAAGAAAAAATACATGTATAAAATATGAAAACTGCAGAAATCTTAGTGCAGTTTGGGGAATATTTTCTCTTTCTGCCTTTATTCTGTGTTATAATTAAGTGGGGGGTTTTATTTACAGAAGATGTCAAGTGTCATTACACCAAGACTTTAAAATATTTACACTGTGAATTCATAAAACATTTATCAGCCACAGATAAGTCCTTGCTTGGCCTTGACCAAAAAGCAACTAGCTTTGAGGTGAGAGTTTGTTGTTTTCTAAGTATTCACTGACCATACAGTTCACTGTCATGCCATTCTTTAGGTAAAGACCTATGCCCTTAGAAGAAGAGTGAACAGTTGTTGTACCCAGAGAAGTTCAGGGATCGACAGTTCTAATTATTATGGCAAGTTGAATGTTCGTAAGACAATAACTTTAATTATAATTTTCAAACTCATGATATCAGTGATAACATGAATACATTAAAAGTTATTTATAGCATGATTATACTGAAAAAAATAGAAAATTTTTACCAATAATTAGCAGGTATTGTCTATCCACATTATGTTTATGATGTCTTTCTTGGGCTTTGTGCAAAGCATCAACAATAAAAAAAAAAAAATGAAAAAAAAAAAAAAAGTCCTTATCCATGCTGCTTAACCGAACTATTTGACTCTGATTTTTCCTGCCATCTGGTGGCAAGATCAAAACTCAGAAAATATTCAACCATATAAACAATGCACTCTAATTTTAAATCTTTTTACCACTGTCAAACAAAGTACACTCAAATTTATTTTATATGATTCCAGTAGTGGAAATTAATAAATCTGGTTATTATGTGTGTAATTCAAATAAAAACAGTTATTTTAATCATATTAACAAGTAACACCTTGAAGATTAGTATAATTTTTAAAACTATAATATAGATACTATAGTGCTCTAAAGATAAGATCTCAAATAAAAATTAGTAATTTAGCTGGTATCACATTTGCATGTCAATAATACTTCTCATTTTACCACACTGATTATATTATAAATTTAATGGACAATGTTGTGCCATATTAATTCCTCCTAACAGAAAGTTGAATTTGATTAAAATATGGAAGATAGTTTTTCAGCAAGAATATGCTAGAAATATCAGAACTTTCATTCTTAATTTTCAAAATAAATTTGACGGGATGGGGATGAATACTTCTTTCTGAAGATGTTTAAAATTCAAAAAGAAAGTTTATATAAAATTATGTTTACTTTTGTCTTAATACTGTATAAGTTAAATAATTTGAATACATTCCATTCAATGAGAGTACAAAATTTATGTCATAGCATGATTTTCTTTGCTTTAATAGCATCACTCTTTAAATTATTTTACAGAAATATTTTACTGAACAAAATATATTGGACAAAAATATTTGAGAGAACGTATGATAATTTAATACTATTAAATGTTCAAAAAATACTGCTAAATGTTCAACAGATGCTTGATTAATAAAATATTTTTATAACTCGACAATAACTTAAAAGGTATAAGAAATATTGTCATGTATTACATGTTAAGTTCAGTCAAGCAACCTTGAGTCAGTGACAGCAACAGCAAGCAAACTCCATTCTTTCAAGGACTTTTCTTTTCCCCCCAGAGAGATAATCTCTAAATTTCAATATGAGCAATTTCTCCTTACAATTTGGTTGCAGGTCTCTTATCAATACATTTGCATATAATTGAAGAGAATAGCCTTAAGTTTATGTAAAGTTTAGAACTAAATTATAAGAATGTCCTCAAATTAATCATTGTAAACAACTTTTAAAAGGTTATGAGTTGTATTTTTCTAAATTTCAATAGTAAAAACCTGTTCTGTTTTGTATACGGAAGAAGGAAGAGCTAGAAAAAAATTTAACCCATGTAATAACCAAAAATTACCTTAACAACTTTCACGCTAATGAATTTTCTTTCTTACCTAGTTGGCAGTAGGCAATAGCTAAAATAGCCTGTGAGACAGCTGAATGGCTGATTCATGCAGGTCATATGGATACATGTTCTGTCTACACAGCATAAACTGAAATGGAAATTTGGCAGCTACCCAATTTATGTGATCCTTGACAATTCAGGCCTTAGAGTAGATTTAACACTTGTGAAAGAGATACCTAAATATAAGGATGTTTTGGATGATATTCTAAAATTATTTTATGCACTTCATAACTTGTTAAATTCTTCTATGGGAAAAGAAAATATTTAAAAAGCAAAAAATAGCTGCCTTTCTTATTTCTTATCCCCTATGCTTATAAAGATATGCCTATAAAAATAAATTAGATACTCAGACATCTAGGCTTTTTGAATCAAGAGAACTTGGGGGCTAGAAGATGAATGAAGTTTTAATACGGTACAATCTATTATTCCACCTAAAGGCCCAAAGAAAATCTAGGTTTTAGAACTCTTGGGGTCCTAAATTAATACAGGAGTCATTCATTAAAATTTCTGAGCATTTATTTGTCTGATAGTATGATGAAGCCAATGCCTAAGGAAACACCATCATGTCTTAACCATTTAACTCGGAATGGGCTAGATACCAAATGATGAAAACCCCACCATGTAAAACTAAGAATCTAATTTAAGATTCAAATTTTATGAATACTTGGTGTTTAATAAACATTGATATATTGATTTATGTAACTGCATACTTATGTATACTATAGTAAAGCCTTTTATAAATCATTGCATTAAATAAAGTTTTCAATTAAAAAATAGAAGTCTGAATTTTGTTTTCATACAACTTATACAAATAATTACAATGTATTTGGCTTTATTTACATTTGATAGTTATAACATCACTTCAGTGCTTTGTAGGGATGCAAAAACAAACAGATCCCCATTTGTACATTAAAGAGACTTATTTAATCCCTGCACAATTACAAAATTTTGTAATTCAAATCTTATACCCATTATAATGATAAAAACCTGAGGCTAATGGACCCAAAGTGACTTGACTCATGTCAACTATTAAGTGATAAAGCCATGACACTCAAACTCAGACCTCGAGATACCACACATACCGATTCGTGTGTCTTATCTAAATATACAGGAATTTTGGTATCAAAGATAAATGAGCCTCAATCTGAGATTCACCACTGAACACCTAGTACCTTGAACTAATCTGATGATAGTGCTATTTCTAGTGTGGAACGGAGTGTCAGGAAGGGTGGAGAATAGAAAAGTGGCAAATCTCCAGCATCTCCTGAGTCAGTTACTCCTCAAGTACAGGACAGACTCTTGTTCAATTACATACAAATGAATTCCATATCTATGTAGCTATATATGACCATTTGTCAAATTTCAGTCTGTAGCTCCTCTGCTCTATCACGGATAATCAAGATCTGAGTGCAGAGCAAACTCTAGGGAAGTTGCTGATACTAGTTAATGGATTAGAAAGTAGTGGAAGATATAATATTTAGAGGAGGAAGAGTTGTCTTTTTTTCTTTTTGAGTAACTCTGAAAGACCAAAAAGAGTACCCATTTCATAATGTTTCAAGTTATTTGAATACATAGGAAATCTGAATTGAAATGATGTTTGTAATAAAATCCTTAAAAATTGAGCTAGAAAATTTATAAGTTAGGCATAACTAAGAGATTAGCAGCAATAACTAATAATAAACTAGAAAAATTATAACAATATACTGTAATAAAAGTTAAGTGAATGTTATCTTGCTCTTAAAAATGACCTTACTGTACTGTGCTCACCCTTTTTCTTATGGTGACTTGAAGTGATAAAGTGCCTACATGAGAAGATGCAGTGAGGTGAATGTCATAAGCATCGTGATGAAGTGTTAGGCTACTACTGACCTTCTGATAGTTCATCAAAAAAAGGATCATCTGACTCCACACCAAGGATGTCTGGGGTAAGTGAAACCAAGCAAAGTGACACCACAGGTAAGGGGCACTAGTGTATGTAAATGAAGGGAGGGGTATCATCTGGGCATGAGACCAGGGGCTCAGTGTACTTGACTTTTAGTCCTGGTACTTCCACTGACTGGTAGTATAGCCTTAGGAAAGACTTTGTGTTCACTACCTATTTTTTCAATTGTGTAGATGTTACGTCAAATTCTGTGTTGAAAGATGGTAAATTATATGAGTAATTTTTCATCTTCTCCACACAGAAGAGTTACAAGCCCAGGAAGATTCTAAGTTTGTGAAATGAAAAGAAATGCCTCATGTTTATCCCAAGGGAGTGATTTTCTTTCCGTAGCCTTTTGGTAAAAAGAACAGGTCTTAACTGCTCATTTAACATGTGCAGCAGCTTTTACTAGTGTCCCCCTTTAAAGAGAAGAAATGGATATTTTAAAAATTTATTTAACTTTATCATTTATCATATTGATGCCATTAATTCTGAGAAAAAAGTTACTAGTCAGGGTAGCTCTTTTGCTATGTAAATGATAGAAACAAAGGAGACTGACATTCTACTTTTTAATTTTGATTGCATTTTCTAAAATATTCTAGCAATTATTTTTCAACTTACATACTGTAATTGCCCACCTGGACGATTAGAATGCTTGCTTTTCCCCTGCCTTTCCCTGAGGAAAGAACCTCTAGGTTGTCAGCTCTGTCATTACAGGAGTGCTCCCACCTCTCCACCTGGCCATCATCCTCTAGATTTCACATAGTGACCTGACACCACCCACTCTTACTAAATTATTTTGAGTGTATATCTAAGACCATCAGCCTCTCAGTACCTGCCTTTAAATTATATATATATATACACACACACACACACACACACACACACACACACACAATTTTGTCCTTGCTCTGTATAAAAATCCTCCAAGGACTCATTACATTCCAACAGGCAGCTCATTGTTGTGTTGCATAAAGTTTTTGTGGTATCAGTAAGAAAAGGTCATGAAAGATGTGAACTAAATTGCAGTTAAAAACACATTCATATTTCTAAACACTCAGTCTCAAGTACTGAAATAGTTTATCTACTGAACTATTAAAAACAAGAAAGAGTCCCACTGGATCTGTTGATACAGGGCAAATTCTCCACAGGATGGGGACCAGTATATTTTATTTATGCTTTATTTCTTTAGAATAAAAGAAAAATAGTAATGATGAGTTGCAATGTTTTAAGGTTCTCTCTAAGGAACTCAAGTTGTTTTTCAAAAAAAGAAACAAAAAATAACTTAAATAACCTTTGTAGCAGGTGAACAATAAATATCATCAACTCTAGTAGAGATGAAAGAAAGTAGATATGATTCAAGTCAACAGTGTGAGGCAAATCAATTTAAAAAAATACAGGGTCTGAATTACGGATTTCTTAAAGATTTCCTTGACACTTTGAACAACTTTTGGATCCAATACAAGTTTTCTAAGTTCCTCAGAACACTTTAATAATCTTAAGGAAATATAATTTTCTTCAAATTAATTATGATTAAAATGTAAATATTTGTAACATATAAGCTTTCAGAGGCATTAGAGAGGGTTTCATCAACTCAACTCAACAATACTATTAATTCTAATTTTCAAAATATTAAGAATTCTTGACTGAATATTTTTAAAGCTCATTTAAAGGCATGTGCTATAATCACAGATGTACCCTTCTAATCCTGCAGATCGAAAGGCAAATAAAGCAATGGGACAGAAGTTTGGCTTTGTTTCTTTGACTCGACAGATTCAGGAACCAGTAATATGGTACTATCTTTGTGTCATAAATTATGTTTTCAGGAATTTTTCCAAAAATATTATGAAGTATGGGGAGCTATAACTTGCTAATCAATCCTGAGAAAAAATAAAAATGAGAAGTAATAATAATAATAATAATAATAATGATAATAATTTGAGGAGAATGTCATGTGATTTATAGGCTATTCTATATCTGTTTTTCTAACATTTAGCTATGAAGCAAAGAATATAAACTCATTTACCCTCTCAAATCTCATCATTCGGTAAAATTGATTTAAATAATTATTCACAACTTAAGTCTCAGAGACTTTACAATGTTCCCAGTACACTTGTTGACTTGTTGACTTGGATACCAGCAGTTTGAATTACAACCTGCTGTCCCATTTGATCAGTATTTTACAGCTTTATTATATGCTATCTAAGTTAAGACACATAAAGCTCTGAGGACAGACAGGATTTTTTTCCTCATTCAAGAATAAGGAAGCCATGGCTCTCAAAGGAAGTCCGTGTAGGAAATAGAAGAGCCAGGGTTTCAGTGTCTTGGTTTCAGGTGTTATTTGTGACTCTTTGCAACTGACACCACAGTGTACCAAAATATAAAATTGAATCACATAAGCTTCACTGAAATGCCTACACTCATACGCAAAGATGGACTTAAACTTCATATCAGGAGAACCCCCAAGATATGCAGTTGGAAAGTGGGTTTATTTATTCCTACACTTTTAAAATAGTTTCCTTTTTATAAAATTATTTTAGCATCCTAAATATAACCTCCAAATTCATAGAGTATATGTCATTTTCCTTATTTAAGAAAGCATAATGTGCTTCAAGTATACTTCATTCTAAATGCCATCTAATACACATGATGCTCTATACATGGGATGTGAAATGAATTGCAGATTAAATATGTTGATCAATGTTCTTAGTGAGCAGTCTGGAGCTGCCTTATGTTTCAGTCACTTATACCTTTAAAATGTGATTCTTGCATTCAGTATGTTTAAACATTCAAACAGAAAATTTCAAGGATCTCCACTGAATATCCTGCTGTGTCCCACTAGGAGTAACGAAATAACAGCGTAAGAAGACGACAAGATTTAACTTTTGCAAAATTATAATGTTGCCCCTTGTAAAGAGCACATTTTTGGTGGGTAATTTTCCATCATGAATATGTATTTTTGATGTACAAATACTTGGAAAGCTCTTTTTTACAGCTGTCTTCACTTCTTTTGAATAAGACAAACTTTAGATGCATAATTTAGGATACTTATGCATGGAAAGATAATATTTTGTGCATTACAATCAGCACAGGCTATGAACAAATAATGGAGAAATGTGCCTTCTCCACCTTCCTTTAAATTATGTAGCGACCTTTTATGACCAAAATAAACAGAGGCTTTCTGAGAAGGGTTAAATCTACTTTAGAATATATAACTACTAATGTTTAGCTAATTTGAATACCATTAAGATGGAGTCAGTTCAAATGGAAGAAAATTAAACCACATAGAGGAAGTGAACTCATCTCATGTTTATAAAAAACAAACTTATAACTCATTTTGTTCTTTGATTCTAATTTCTCACTTAATCCCAGGTTGTTCAATTCTCTCACAATTTGTAAGTTTACCATCTTGGCCACAAAGACCCATGTTTCAATAGCAGGAGTTAGAGGTTTGAAGATTCTACTGCCTCAGGAATACCGTTAAAATTTTGTGATATTCAGTTTTTTGTACATTTATTTTGATGCTGAGTTATCTCTAAGTCACTTTTTTTTTCAAGTATTGGTGATAGCTAATATATCTTAATCATTCCACTCTCTCCATGAATAATATAATGACTCATATATGACTAGCACCTTACAATTTATAAAGCATTTCCCCATGTGGTATTAAGCACTGACATGTTACATACTGAATGGTTTTCTTTTTCCCCCTCACAAAAATATACCTTATTACCAACGCAGCCTGAGGAATTAACAAAAGATGTATGGCCTGATTTTCAGTTTATATTACATTTTTAGGATACCGCTGCTGTAATATTTTATAGTGTAGCATATAATTCAGGGGTTCGTATTAATCAAGTAAGAAAAAAAATGACAAAATTTTACATATAGCAACTGTGACTTCTGGAGTCTTCCCAAGGAATTTTATGTAAAGAAGCCAAAGTACCCCTGAAAGAATGTGAGAGACTAATTTTCCATGATCACTGATACTGACATTAGCTCAACAGGACCATTAGAGACTCTTATTTTTGAAATTAGAAGAGCTGTAGTCTGTTCTTTTGTCTGGCTGGTTTCCTTTAAGTCACATTTATTCTTCCTTACAGTCTGGCATTTTTAATTAGTCATGTTCCTCAAGACTTTGAGTGGGTCTGTAATAATAAAGACCCTTTTAAAAGCAGAAACAAGTTACACATATGGATGCCTACTCCACCCTATAGCTCACAATCAGGATGGACCCAAAGTTTTAAAAAAACAAGAGGGCTCTAGCAAAAAAAAATGGTTGAGAAAGAGTCTGCCTCATAGTCTGTATAGCATATGTTCAACCCACAACCTCTCAAATTGTAACTGACATCTTCATCTCTCTCCAGACAGAAAAGAAGTGTTTCAGAGCCCCTCCACCTAGGTTATTGACTTTGCTTGCCCATATTTTCAAATATTCTCTCTATACTACCTTTTCCTGTCCTCTTACAGATTGAAGTTTCCTCCATTTTAATAATTTTCCCTCAATATTCTAGTCTTTATAATTTCATTCAGCGTCTCTCCTTTAAATAGCCATCGACCTTTTTGAAACAGCAGTCTAACTGTATTTTCCATGTCCTAACTCCATTCATTTCTCCACACACTGATTGTACATTCTGCCCGCACCACTTTAAGGCAATACTTTTTGAAAAACTTACCAGTGACACCTCATATTCCAATCCTATGACCACTTAAAAATTTCTAAACAATTTCACCTCAGAAGAATTAGACTCCATTGACCTTTGTTCCTTAAAACTTGACCTTCTGAACCTTCTCTTTACATTCTCCTCAGTGTTCGAATGTGTTGAAGTTCCATCAGTAATTTTCTGCTTAGGATGACTTTTCCTTCATTCTTTGTTAAACACCTGTTCAATGGAGAATCAAATCAAACTGACCTATATAAAGCCTTCTCTTCTTTCATGTTCCCATGAACTGCTGTAAGACACATACTGTGTCTGTGCCCATGCTGTGGGCATAGACTCATTGCCCATTGCACTTACGATATTAATAACATGCATTACAATATAACTATATTCCTATTTCCTCTATCGATTGTATGTATCCCTGTTATTCTGCCAGGGACTAAGATCAGTACCCAATATATAGTAAGCATTAATGAATAGTTAATGGATTAATTAATGATAAGTCCTGGGCATGGCTGGTGATCTAGAAACTTTAATCTCCCTTCAGTATCATTTTCTATTCAGGTACACTCCTGGTTTTCTTCCTCCCTTCCTCCCTTCCCTTTTTCTCTTTCTCTCTTTCTTTCCATTCCTAGTTTTCTTTATCTTTAAAAATCTAACAAAAGAAATTCAACTTAATGTTTTTTTGAGTTAAGGGGAGGCAGAAATTAACACACCTATTGAATTGTCACAACAAGCCTGACAATAAAGCAATGTTATCCCTATTTTTCAACTTAAAAAAAAATCTGTGAAAGTCATGGACCTGAGGTTATACAGCAAGTGAGGGGCAGAGTACAGAAGAGAACTTAAATCTTTCTCTTCTAAGTTGTGTACTGAAGTTATAATGGAGGAAAGATAGAAAATAAGGTTGCTCTGAAGATTTGGGCGTTTTAACTGATTGCTGAAGGATGACAAGCCTGCCATGAGAAGATAGAGAAAGAACATTCTAGAAAGAAAGGAGGACCAGTACAATGGCTGAAGTCATTGACATGTTTGATGGTTTAAGAACAAATGTAGTGAACCAAGGGTTGCATGGAGTATGATAATGTTAAGAGTGGTAGGGAGGAATACATCATTTGGACCTTAAAATCTACAGTAAAAAATTGGCATTTTTTTCCCCTAATTGTCAGAAGAATACATAAAAAGGCTGTAAGGGGAATAGTGATATGGTCTGTTTTTCACTTTATAAAGTTCATTGTAATTGATGCATGGAGATTAGACTACATACAACAGATATCAGAAATGTTGAATGTTAAATAAAAAGATATATGAGAAAGTCACATTTAGTTGCTTTTGGAGCATAGAGGTATGAGGAAGACTTTTTATTATATAATCAGTACCTCTTTTTTATTTTTGAAGCAGGAGCAGGTATTCCTATTAACAAAATAAAGAAAAAGAGAAGATTGAAGCAGGAAGAGTTGTTTCAAGTCTATCTGATTATAGTTTTTTCTTAAGTCTTACCAGGGCCCTGAGCTATGTGAAGAGTAAGCACAGAGACCTGAGGTTGTCTCTAAAAAATATCTACTGTATGGCTCTAAGAGATTAAGGGTAATAAACCCCTAAGTTTTGATACTACCATTGTTGATTTCTATAATCATAAATAAATGTGTCTAGATTGTGTGCACATTTAAACAAATCACCTATATTTTCCTAATATCATTTCCTTGTATATCAAATGGGAAGATTATGCGGTGAGAGAATGGCAAATGGGGGGTTGTCGTTCAATGGGTATAAAGTTTAAGTTATGCAAGATTTGTAAGTTCTAGATATCTGCTGGAAAACGCAGTGCCCATAATTAACAACTCAGTATTATACACTTAACAATTTGTTAAAAGGGTAGATCTCATGTTAAGTACTCTTACCACAAAACCAACAAAACGAGGCAGAAGGAAGCTTTTGGAGATGATGAATATGCTTGTTACCTTGAACTGTAATGATAGTGTCATGGGTGTATGCATACTACAAACTAATCAAATTATAACTAAATTAAATATGTCCAATTTTTGTGTAGCAATTATGCTTCAGTAAAACACAAATAAAATATGGGAAGATTAATCCAAGATCTGCAATTTTCAAATTATTCCTGGGAGTCTTAACTGTTCTGTAGGAATGTAGGCATCTTCAAAATAGATGAAGGTTGACTATACAGGTAAGGACCTCCTTATAACCCTCTCCCCAATTAAATAGCTCCATTTTTTTGTTTTATATGTCCAATTCATAATATTTCATTTAAATTAAGCTAAAAATTATTGAAAACCATTGCTAACTTATGAGGCCACTCTCAGATATATTATGCAGATCTATCATTGATTTTTTCCCCTCCTTTTTATAGGTATTATTTATAGGTGTTTTTATTCATGCCATTGCTACATAAGAAACAATGAATCATGGAACACTACATCAAAAACTAATGATGTAATGTATGGTGACTAACATAATAATGAAATAAAATTTTAGAAAAATATGTAAAATTTTCATTTTTTTAAAATTTTGAATACAACCTTGACTCCTGAGCATGGACAATTATTTCCAACTGTATGTATTTCTTTGGAATGCTCAGAAAGATCCCAAATTCAACAAACTACAAATAAAATACTTGATTCTTCTTCATTTATTTCTTATTGCCTAAACAAGAACGCCAGAAAAGACATCCTATATTTTTCATCTCAGTACATGTCCCTTGGTCCTACATTCTACCCCTAAATATCTAGCATATCTACTCTACCCACTTAGGCTACTGCTTTCATTACAAGCATTGACATTTCTTCTGGAGGATACTAAGTAGCTTCCTAAATAGCCTCCTCTAATTTCTTCCTCTTCCCCAACACACTTCTCCAAACCTCAGCTCAAAACTATCTTCTGCCATGTAAAACTGACCATTTTTCTCTCTTTAAATGGTTTTCAATTTATCCAGGACATACTTCATATCTTGGCATAGCTTCTAAAACTATGAAAAATTAATCAGTCACTATGTACCAACCATCCCTTTTCTTTTTTTTTTTTAAAGATTTTATTTATTTTTTGACAGAGAGAGACAGCGAGAGAGGGAACACAAGCAGGGGGAGTGGGAGAGGGAGAAGCAGGCTCCCCATGGAACAGGGAGCCCGATGCAGGGCTCGATCCCAGGACGCTGGGATCGTGACCTGAGCCAAAGGCAGACACTTAACTACTGAGCCACCCAGGCACCCCCCAACCATTCCTTTTGGCGCTTTAATGTTAAACTGGTACATGGAGCAAGTTAGTCTGTGACACATCAAACTAAAACTTCATTTTTGTCTCCCACCATCTTTCAAAAACATTTTTTCATGAAGTTTACATTTTCCTACCTACGGAAGAAAACTCTGACAATCCTGTGAATTTTCTGTCCTTTCTTAGGTAAAAGATAGCTCTTTGATCACTTAAGCCACAAAACACAGCCTCAGTTTAGAATTAAAATGCACCAGACTTAGCAACAAATCTTCCACCTGCCTGCTCAGGTCAGCCTCGGACTGGAAGGCCAGATGGTACTTTGGACCTGGAAGATGCTAGAACCTGTTTTCACTGGAGTGCCTTGATGACTCATTCAGGTGTCCTCAGCTGAGACCCTCACCCCTGGAGTGCTCTGGGCTCGAGGTGATGGAGGTGGCACCACTTTACCCCTTTCTCCTGCGAAAATGGTATCCACCAGTTGGCAACTACTCTTCTTAATAAAATTTCTTCATAAACCCTTCACCCTCTCTTTACTCTCAGCCTGTAAACGGTTTCAGAGGACTTCCAGTGTTCAGAAATTTCCTGCAAAAATCTGCATGTGGTGATTCAGCACCTCTACGTACAATTTTGCATTTTTCAGTTTTTGGAGTCTTGTTGAAGTTTCAATTATAGTTTGCATTATTTAATTTACTCCTTAATTTGTTCCTCTATAAAGGAGGAATCTAATTGCCTTTGTGGACACTGAGCTTAAGAGGAGTTAAATAAAGCTTTTAAAAGTTGTAGACCACATAAATGACTAAGTCAGAAATCGATTGCAGGCACTAGACTCTGGGTCCATGACCTTAGGCACTGAACTACAATGTTCTGGCCTCTATCTACTTTTTAAGCCATTTTCCATTTTCCGTGCATTCCAACATCACTGATCTTCTTTTTCTTTACCAACCTTTTTTCACCTTTCACCTTTATGCAGGCCATTTTCTCTAACAGAAAAGGCCTCCCCTTTTCTTTCTTTGACAGTGATTATCTATGGAACTCTATTCAAAACAGCTACTTTCTTGACCACACCAGGAGGCTGAAGCACTTCCTTCAACACGCCTGGAAATAGCAATGTTACTATAGCATCTTTTTTCTTATTTCTTGTTCTAATAAACTGTTTACATTTCATCTCTCCTGCTGAAACTCTGAGCCTAAGGCAGATAGATACTATATTCTATTCATTAAAACCTAAGGGAAATGTTTGCTGAATGAATAAATGATAGACTCTATGTAGGCTACCATTGGTGAGACGGAATAGTTGATTTGAATTTGGGAGAGAAGAGTCAATCCTTGGAAATGATCTAGTCCAATAAACTCATTTAAGAGTCAAGGAAAATTAGAGCAGCAGAGGGAAAGTTACTTATTGGAAGTACCCAATATTTTAATTTGAAACTCTCTTTCTCCACGTCTCGGCAGTTTTTGTAGTCCTTATTTGCACAAAACTTTCAGCAAGGTCATGTGGCACAATGCCAGCACGCAGAACCTTCACTTGCATCTTTCTAAGGCCTAGCAGATGTGACCAGGCTGTGCCAGGACCACCTGGGAGTCATTCCTAAGTGGCAAGACTTGTCTCACTTATGCAAAGGTTATAACTACAATCCACAGCAGGTGCTTAGTTTACAGCATTCAAGGTCATTTACAAAGGCACTTTGCTAGGTTCTTAGATGCCACGAAGCTCATATCACAGTAACACTGTTAGCTTATATGGCTCTCTCTCTGTTTTTATCAACTCTTTAGGTCAATAGTTTTCTGCCATCTATAACTTTGATTTTAAGTCCTTCTCAGAGATAAGGTATAAATTATGAATAAGTGAATGAATGAACAAAAACATGTTATTGGTTAAGAATAATTTAAAGGTAAAAATTAGTGAGAGAGGCAGAGAGATTTCTTACCTTCATGTTCAGCAGAGGCTGGTGCTAGATTAAACAATCGGGTTCCAAGGTTTTTCTAATAAAGATTTATGAGGACTGGATTCACATCAAGAGTAGTTTTTGTTTTCTTTTTTTAAAAATCCATCTCTCTGCAGTAAAATACTCCTATTTTTGAAAAAGCTAGGTCAAGTTTTGCATACTTTCTAGGTTTTGTTTGTGATAATATTGATATGCAACCAAAGCAGAGGCGAGTTTTTCTTTTTTACAGTTCATTGCAGGAAAAATAAATAAAATGGTCAACATTCAAGGAATTTTTATGAAAAATTTTTGACCTGGTGAAGTCACAGAAGTGATTATATCTTTAAAAAAAAAATACAAATAGGCTGACCTGAAAGGCATACCACATGTGTTTCAAAAGTAATGCCCGTGTTTTATGTATTGATATTTTTGAATAATAAACTTTCTATCCTTCTCTCCAAAAGGGGAAGTGTGGTTATGGCTATGAATGATGTAATATGACTTCCTGTCTTTGGGAGACCTTCGATCTTGTTAGTGCTGCTATCCTGTTTGACTATAACCCTGTAATCTTTAAAGAATGTTTTTGGTCATGGGCCCTCACCTTCGAGTGATTTCATCCAGATACAGTTTCCATAGGCTTTACTGGTTTAAACAGAAGAAAAGAGCAGACCATCTGAATGAAATAAAATGTCACCATTAAATTGGTTGCTGTAGCTTAAGGTACAGTGTAATTGATATTTTTCCAGCCGCTGCTTTCAGTTGGATTTAAAGTTTAGAAAAAGTTTTGCATCTGATAAAAAATAATAAAGCACAGGTTGTGTTACTTCCTTCTTTTGTGTCCCAAAACATAAGGAATGTCTTTGTGCTTTTACATGGTAACTGATGATCATTAAGAATTTCTTTCTCTCTCTTTTTTTTTTTTTTTTGTTAACTAAATAATTGCCCATATGTGCTAACTGGGGTATACGTGAAAAGTGCCTTTGAAAAAAAGTAAAAGCATTCTTCCAATAACTATAACTGTAACTTGGGTCGATTTGTATAACTTCTCACATGTAGTTGATTCCTTCTATAAAATGGTTTAATTACTTATGTAAAATGAGGTGTCTAAGTGATAAATCTGTTGTTACCACCAAGGGATAAGAGTTCTTTCACCTAATCACAATAATTAATTTTGTTTCCCAACCATGCTGATAGTTTGTTATAGTCATGAAGAATATAGCCTTTAGAAAAATACAAACTTAAACATAATCTGAAATAATGGTTATCTCTATTAGTTTCTTTAAAATTGTTAATGAAATAAAAGGGGTAAAAGTAAATAAAAACATATTACATATTTTAAACAAAAACTAAAGTAGAAAAGCTTTTATTACTTCTGAGATTAGCACAGCGAAAAAATATTCACCAATTATTAAATTTTCCACTAGATAACCTAATGAAGAATGGGAAGGAGAGGAAAAAATAATCATTACAAGGTTCCTTAAGTACTTGCTATACTTCATAAGGAGTTCATAAATCCTCTATTGTTTCCATTATCAGAAGTTTCAAGGTCAATATTAAATAAGGAAAAGTGTTTTCCTTGCAAATAATGTCCTTAAAAAAACCTTGTTTTTATTTTTCTTTAATTTGGCCAAATGTATGTTCCTATTCAAAAATACATTTAATTTTAGATTAGAAGTAGGCTGTGTGATAAAGCATTTGAGGAGACACAAATGATCCTGTGAATCAGTGGAAGACAGAGTTGTGAAATATTGTTTGTTTTTAGTTGTGAAATATTGTTACAAAATAATTTTTAAAAATGCTCTGGAAGGTGAGAACATGGGAACATACAGTCTGGACCTTGGTGGGTGAGTCCCACCATGCTGAGACCCAGCAGCTTAACTTAAGGACAAAGGACTAGATCATTTCCATGCATTTGAGACAAAGACTCTGTCAGTTGATGTAAAAAACCTGAGGCTTATACATAAGGTAACAGCTAATACTTACTTATAGATGCTATATAGCAAATTTATACACAGAAATCCCCGAACTCATTCTCCAATTATCTTTTAATTTTTTAACACTTCTTATTTAGCAATATTCCTTAGTGTGAGCTCTAAAAAGAGTACCATAGGGATAAAAGTAGGCTCAATCTTGTTCCCATTCACCCATTTGGCTGCCTGAGGTTTGAATTCTTTCTCCTTCAAGACTGCACTTGACACCTTTTCTCATAATTGGATTTTACATATAAAATTACTGGGGTCAGAGGGAAAAACGGATTGTGATTCTCTACTGGCTAGCAAACAGTGAAGATGAAAGCGTTGAGTGTAGAGAGAGGAAGAAAAAAAAAAAAAGAAAGATGGCCTTCCGTTAACAGGCCTTCCAATAGGCAAGTAGGAGGACTGAACTGGGGAATTATGCTATTTTAATCACGTATTCCAGCAAAAACTCTGAAGTTCATAACCGGCAATACACACGAAAGAAGCAGTTTTTTTTTTTTTTAAGCCGGATAAACACTAGGGTTCAATCATTTTCCCTATCTTTTGGGATGTTTCTTTTTTGTCCTGAGCCATAAACTATTAATGCTTATGAGTGGCCTTGTAGGGGAACTGAAATTAAACTGTGCTTTTTTTCCCCCAACAGTATTTCTTTTTAGCAATCAAAGTGACTGCTCGACACAATACCATTCTAAAAGGCTAACGTTTTTCAGACTCATCCCATTTATGTCTCCCTTATTAAACGATATAGAAAGCTTTAAAGAGATGCAAGAAAATCCCTAAAGGAGGAAGTTTAGGTACTTTTTTTTCAGTATCATGTTTTTAATAAAAGGTTGGAAATGTGGCTTAATGTCAATGTATCTCATTTTTCCATGGCACAAAGGAGGAAATATCTGTGGGAAGAATCAAAAGACCTTGAAATCCACAGTGATGTTAAAAAAGCAAAGCTTGGATTTGTAGGACAATAACTCCAGTCTTTTGAGGGATAAAAATAGAAATTGTGTTAGCAACCTATCCCAATGGCTTTCTATCCTCATGGGAGGGAGAAGGAACGAACACGTTATGAAATCTAGACCTGGAATTGCCAGAGTGCAACAAAACCCCCAATTCCCCCAGCCGCAAAAAGACCGTCTCAACCATCCATACTTCCAGGCATGTTTTTTTCCCCTGGTTTCTAGGGAAACATGCTTTTATACCTAAGGCTGACTTGGGAAATCCTTTTTTAGACTCCAATAAAAATTTGCCGCTTATAATTGTGAACAACACCTAGGAATACTGGCCCTCCAAATCACCTGACTCTCAGATTTTTTCTCCCTTAGTAGCTTAGGTGAATGCTCAGGATTATTATTAACTGCACTGACTTGACACTGATTGCTAACTAAAGTTAATAGAGTTTTAAGAGACTAACTCAATGAACAGTAGCAGATAGCTCTGGGGATTACTTAACCTCAAATTGAGTGCCCAGTCTAATAAAATATTAATATATATGGCTGTAATAGAAAGGAAAGCATATATGAATATACACACATGCTTGTATGTCCATATAAGTAAAATCAAGAGAAATGGCAATTTTTTTTTCAAGAATTGAGGGAAAGTTGGCTTAAAGTCACAGCCTACAAAGAAAGACATGAGTTGCACTGTCCCATTCCCCCACTCCAACACATGTTTCAGGAATTACAGAAATGTTGAAGAAGTCTTTGGACTTTGAAGGAATATGGATTTGGGGTACAGAGGAGGTAAAGTAAACATTCAGACCTTAGGAGAGCTTACTCAATGGCCTAATTATTCAAGAAATAGGTTAAAACTTTTTAGTGCTTTGCAGTTTTACTGGTCAGGAAGCCACTGATATTTATTCTAACTTTTAATCCATATCTTTTTCCCATCAAACTCTCTAGACTTTTTCAGATAAAACATGCCCCCCAACCCCATTTATACCAGATAAGACACTCAGGGGTTCAGATTATAAAATACTTTTAAATATTTTAGAGCTAAATAAAATCTTCTTTTAAAAACAAATTCATATGCCAGATAAATCATATAATATAGTAAGAGGTAAACTCAGTCAGAAATCAGTATTCTGCTCTTACACTTTCACCATGACACACTTCTATTTCAGAGGAACGCAGGCCCACGAAACCAAGTCATATCAGTAGGTTTTAACAATGGAAAAAGGAAAATTTAAAACATAATGAAATATTGACATTCAAGAAGGAAAATAATACTCTCCCTGCAAAATGGCAAATGATATAATTAATTAACAACAGCTTTTAATATCGCCATGAGTTTAGAGTGATCTAGTGACCATTGGTAACATTTCCAATTATGGTGAGAGGTAGTAACAAGGGTACTTGGTGTTACAAAACTGGCTTTAGACTGCTCTGGGTCTGAATCACAGCTCTTCCCCAACTCTAGATATGAACCTCAACAACTCAATCTCTTTGAGCCACCATTTTTGCTTTCTTCATAGAGGTATGTTTGCGTTTAATGGGAAAAAAGGAAACCACACACGTGCACGCACACACACACACAGATATACATAATTAGGCAAAAATACCCGATACCTAAGTACTTATTAAATATTAGTTTCCTTCCTCTTATTCCCTCTGAAGTTTTTCACATTAATCTTTGTGTTTAATCACATTATCATCTTTTATAATTTTAACTTAAAGATGAATATGATTATAAGAATAAAAGAAGGGGGAAAGATTAAAATGCTATCCATGGATACATCTTAGTATTCCGTATTTAAGTCAAAAGTAATACATGTTTTCATTACCATGAGAATGGTTGAATAAAAATACCTGAGCATTCAGACAGTTCAGGAACTACGGAGAGAATTTCCAATCATAAAGAAGAATCCCCAAACTATAAGAATTATCTTAAACATTGGTCTAAAGTGGAAATATACACATTAAAAGAAAAAATTAAACAGACAAATATAATTAATAACACTACACTGAGGCAGGAATGAATTATAGTTCTATTTTCCATACCTTTAGTGCGGGAGAGCCCAGATCCCTGAGACACACACGGGTCTAGATCTTGGAGATCTGGATGAATTCAAAATTCTACATGGCTGTGTATGTTCCGTCACAGCGACAACGCGGGCGCTGTCTCAACGGGTAGAGGTGGGAAAATCCTAACTCTTTCACTTTCCTATCTCTTGGCCTTGGAAAAAAAAAAAGTTTCTTTCTGATTTCTCTGACTCTAATATTAAAAATACTATCATAAGAGAATATAAATGAACCAAACCTGAAATTTCCTTGCTAGAGGAAACAGTCTTCCCATATTTTAAATGAAAACAAAACAAAACAAAACAAAAAAACGGATGAGAGACATAACTGTGTGTAAGCCAAAAATAGCATCACACAGAAACTTCACCTAGAACAGGACCTTCCTGGGTGGTGAAGGTGGTCTTTGAGACAAGTGAACCCAAAGCTTGTGCCTCTCAAAAAGGCAGGCTGTTCCCCAATAATAGGACTACAGGAACCACAGGTGAGAAATTCTGCTCCCTATTTATATCGTATAGAATTCCAGGGGAGTGGGTTTCCTCATCCAATAGTTATGCCGAGGACTGCTCTCTCTTTTTTTTCAGAGAAACATTTTGATATTAGTACACCTATTCCTCCTTGTACGAGCTTTAACTGTGGACATTTTATCCTTTAGGTAGGTGTAATAAGGAATATGACTTTTCTCCCCTGCCTTAGGAGGGTGAGAGCTGGTACATCCAGAACCCAAAGGAGAGGAGAACTGAACTCTGACTCTTTGGCATTTATATAGTGTATTTCCTCTGAAGAGTGTGAAGCACATCATAAAATGTTAATTAATAGCCAGTATTCTTCAGCGCATCCCTAGAGAGGGCAAATGCAGGTGAGGATCCTCACACCCTCACTTCTACCCTAGGAAAAAAGGAAGGTCCATCCCTAGTAAAAATTGAGAGAGAATACAAAGGGCCAATGGGAATGAATGTTTGTATTTGGTCAGAAAAATTGCCCCTTTAGTTAAGGGACACGAGACCTTTGGACAGATGACACAAGTTGTAAAAAGTGAAGAGAAACTGGAGGGAGGAGAAAATCTTTAAAGGTACAAGAAAAGAGAAGGAAACAGAGAGGATGAGGAAGAAACAGTGAAACATCTGTGACATCATTTTTCTTCCAGAAGGCCTCAGATGGGCTACGGGTGCCAGAGTTCTCACCCCCGCCCTCAGGAGTGCTGGGTCCCAGGAGTGTTGCAGCTGGGGCGGGAGGAGCAGGAACAGCCCCCCTCACATTCCCTGGTGAAAGTGTATTTTACTAGACACATTCAATCTGAAATGTCCTTGCAATGATGAAATATTAGAGAGGCAGACTCTGGTTTTGTAGTTGGCTTGTGTTTCTTTTATGTCTGCTTATGTGTTTGTTTGTTCATTTGGTGTGACAGTGTGTGTGCATGTGATGAGTGGTTGGCTGTTTCTTGTGTTGGTTTTGGGGTAGTTGTGGTGTGCTGACTTGCTGTGTTAAGGTTAAAAAACACATATGAAACAGATACCATTTTCTTAAACTCCTTTCTACTTAACATTTGAAAAAAAAAAATTAAGTGAGAAACTACAGTCATACAGATGTTTAAGCTGACTTTATTGGGTTGGGTTGTACACTCTGACCTAACTCTTTTACAGATAAAATAAGACTGAAATGAATTTCAAGAACAGTCTTGAAGAAAAAAATTCACATAATATGCAACCTGGTGCTTTTGTTGGGAAGTAAGAGGCATCCTTATTTTCTTTATTTTTTTCTCCAATCTTTTCTAAGTAAATTAGTGCTCAGCAAATATTTTGTTAACTGATAGGTGATGTGAATGGGATTTACTTACAAAACTCCTAGTTAATCTATGACACCCATTCATGTTCTCACTTGAAACGATATTCATGGTAGCAATTTTTGATTCCCATGAAATTTTTTTTATTTCTTTAGAACCTAGGGATAAGGGGAAGAAAGTTAGTTTAAAAATCTTTTAAATAAGTCTCAGCCATCCAAATATGGAGCCACCAACCAGGTGGGGGTCTGCAAAATAATGCAGTAGAGTAGTAGGATTTAAAGTCAGTTGCATTAAATTAGACTGACAGCGCTTAATTTGATGAGTTAAATAACTTTATTCAATAAATAACATGAAAGTCTAATATATGCTAGGCATTTAGGTGACCAAGTGAAAAGGTAAAAATACTAAACAAAGATAAAAATTCTCTTATACTAATACTGAGTATATTGTTCTGCTATGTAAGTATTTAATAAAGTAAGTTACTAGAATCTTGTATTTTACATGTATCAACATTCAAACTGGTGATAACCAAAAACTGATAGAGTAAAAATGAAAAAACGTTAGAAAAGAATTTTATGCAGTCCAAACTCTTTAAACTGCCTCAAGAACCTAATATAAGACACTAACTTGTACAATATCAATATGGTTTAATTTGCTCTTAATTGTGTTATCATTAAATAACCATCTCTTGTAACTTGGAGACATGGCTACAATTACTAATTATTCCTAGCCAAGTTCTGTAAAAACAAATTTAAGATAACACTGTAATCAGTTTTCCATTACATGTTCTCCATAATAACACTTAACAGTCATATTTAGGGGGAAAAAAAACCCCAGAACTTGTCTTATTCCTAGTTGGTCCTTTGCAAGTAAAAAGCATGATAGAAGAGTACCTGCCATATGTTTTTAAAATAAAATAATAAATCATAATACAACCTTTATATATTTACATCATTGTTTCAATAACAGCAATGACCTCAAGTATTCTTGAAGTGACATGGTTCCATAAGCAACATTACTCAAATGAATAAATGTATGTATTGCAGAAGACATTCTGCAAAGATGAATGATAGAAATTTATTTCCATTTATTTGCTCAAATTGAGTTAAATCTGCATTTATTTTCCCCCACCTTGTGTGAAAAGAATGTCAGTGTATATGGTCATGTCTAAACTATTTATCTGTATATATAGCGATGTGAGGGCATGGAATCTACTAAATAAAAAGTGAAACAGATAATCAGTATGGTCTTAGTATCCTGGTACCTTCAAGACCATCCTTGGGGCCATGAATGAAGGAATGACAGAAGTGCTTAGAGAGTCAACTAAGCATATGGAGAGTAATTGCTGTGAAAGCTATTGATTAAATCTCAAAACAGAAGGTCAGTATTAGATTTGATGCCTTTGTGGAGCTCCTTCTGCCTGAACTCTCTTGTCAAGTCCCCCTCTCATTATCACCTTCTTCCTCAGTTAGGTAACTGAAAATTTCAAGGGAACAGCTAACCAGCCAGTGTTGAGGTAACATCTTTCTGGAGCTGAAGTGATTGCGTTACGATGATTTGTTTTTCCAGTGAGATTTCATTTGTTAAAATATACCTTGAAATGCAGTTGTAAGGGAGAAACTCCCCTGCCATCAGTTGCTCACACCTTCTAGTGTCAGTTCCTTCTGGGATTTAGAGCAAAACTGAGCACTTTGGCAAATATAAAAATAATCAGTCCATTAGTATCAAGTTGCTTTCCTGACTACAGCAAGGTGCTCCTTCTGCCTCCCCAAACCCCAGCCATCCTCCCACATTCTTTTCCATCTCACCCTAAGATGTATTATGTTCAAAATACAACGGGAACTTCATTGACTTACTGCTTTCCCCTCAAAGATTGAGGTTGTAAAACATAATTGCATATAAACTACACACAAAACCTTTTCCAATTTTGTAATGTCATTTTACTGCAACTCTAGGTTGTGAATGCAGACCTTGGTAAAAACAAAACTGGGATGTAAAATATACACAATAAATTGGAATGCATTAACTAACGGTTGACATTTTGTATCTTTCCATTAACATTATTATATAGTTTTTGTGAAACCCCCCCAAATAGAAAATATAGATTTTGTAGCTTACAAAGGATTATGAAACTGGGTGCTATTATTTCAGTAAAATGGGTTATATCTATGAGTGAGAATACTTCACGAGTAAATCTAAAATGTTGTATTTAAAAGAGAACATTTCTTTTATCCTTCTCTTTGAGATTTTCTGACAGGTAGAAAATATTTCAGGAAGTCACTGTTCTTAAAGTAAGCAGTTGTTCCTGCATGTCTGGAGTTAATATTAAATATGACTAGCAGCAGTTATAGGAAAAGGTTATTTATTTTTCATATATTTACGGGGTTAATTAGAAAGTGATATGCGACACACTTGTGATTATCAACCTTATAAATGGCACTTTAAAAAAGCATTGTTCAGGTTTTTCCTTACCAAATATATCCGAACATGCTCTTCAAAATAATTTTTCCAATTTTGTATCTTTCTTTGAACACCTGGAAAATTAATTAGTATCTACCTAAAGAAATAGAGTCAAATGTTCCCTTTCAAAATACATTTTTCTTACAGCCACTCACAGAACAATAAAAACATTCCACTAAGATTCTTTTTCATGGTGAAGAATGCATTCCGTGGGGTCTACTTTGGGGGATTGTAAGGGGAGAAACCTGGGGTGCTTTAAGGTTAATGGACAGTGATTAAGGTTAATGGCTGAGTGCTTAAGGTTAAGTGCTGTATTTACATAGCTGCCAATTCTCTTATAAAAAAAAAAGTGTTCATGTCTATCAATCAGCTCCAGCTAATAGCCAATTAAATAGCAAATGGGGTATAGAGGCAGAAGTTAAAGACCCCTCAATCTGCATATACAGGGTGGGATTGTCATTTCTCAGTCAAGAAGTATTTACTGAACACCTACTTTGTCACGGCTGTCTGGCACAAAGACAGTGGGAGCCCTGGTCTTTGTGCCCAAGAAGCTCAGCCTCTAGCAGGTTATGGAAATGCCTTAGGACAGGCAGCTATCAAAAATGACACAGGTAATACAGGTTACAGAATTCAGGGCAGGAAAAGATCCTGCCTCACTCAAGATTTCATAGACTAGGGAAGGATGTTTTCATTACGCCGTAACATTAATGGTTTTCAAAGAGCTATATTTCATTCTTTAAACAAGTGTACCACCTCAGACAGTGTGAACCTATGTCAACGACACTATGTGCTGTCCATACTGTTCTGCCGTAGTTGGACCATTAAAACCACGCCCATGGTTTATCGATCCTATCACGAGGAAGTTCAAGGGTTAGGAATATTCAATTGCTTTTCTTTTTCACATGTAAAATCTCAAGGTCAATTTAAACTTGTTTTTTTTTTTTAAGATTTTATTTATTTATCAGAGAGAGAGAGAGACAGAGGCAGGCAGAGGGAGAAGCAGGCTCCCCGCTGAGCAAGGAGCCCGATGTGGGACTTGATCCCAGGACCCTGGGATCACTACCCAAGCTGAAGGCAGGCAGACGCTTAACCGACTGAGCCACCCAGGCGTCCCTCAAGGTCAATTTGAAACAAGGACAATGATAACCACAATGACAGCCAGAGCAAAATGACATTAGCACACTAACTTTGAATTCCATGTAAATTTACTTGGATTAGGCAAGTCAGAAAAGTTGAGGCTAGTGTAGGGTCTGAGGTCTCCGGCAGTTGTCCAAGGCAAACTGCATCAGTAACCCCCCAATGACAACATGATTAATTATATAAATGAAGTTTTACTAAAACAAGATTAATGTTCATCTCGGCAGCAGCCACTGGGAACAACACTCCATACGTGGAGCAGCTTCACCTTCCCTCAATTAGCAACAGTCAGGCAGGGCTTTTTGTATTTCTCTTTTTCCTTTTTTCACTTCCTCTGAATTTCCAACTGATTTCAGAAGGAAAGTATGCTAGGGATGGAGGATGTGGGGGTTAGGGGCTAAGGAGGAACAGCGGGAATGGCAGAGAAGGTGAAAAATGGACTTGTAACACATAATCATCAAAAGTAAACTTCAAAACTTAGATTATTTTCATTCGGTAAGGTTCTTCCATTGGCTGGTTTCAAAATCTTTCGAGCATGAGAATGAAACAGGCAAAAGTGACTGGACAGCAGAAAGTGACACTGAGTTGTAACAGATCCTCATCTCCTGACTGAGACTGCTTGCCAGGGGGCCCCTTCCTGGGTCAGAGATGGCCACAGACAGATCTCAGGTCGGAGGTGGAAAGGAAGTGAGCTCGGCCCTTGGCCTGAAACTCAACTCTTTTAATTTTTTTTTGGAAGCTTGTAACATTAGAAACACCTTTCGAATCAAAAGATTGCCCTTACTAAAATATAAACATGCCTCAAAGGGTTAAAACTAGTAATTAAAAGATACCCATCACACTGTATTTTTCCACACGCTGTGTCTTTGCTGAATTGGCTTCCCGTCCAGGGCCTAGCAGTAATTACTACACCCAAAGAATGAGTATTTTGATTTAGGAATTACTGGGGAAGAGGGTGACAATGCTAAAGAATAAAGACTATTTAAGAGCATGGAGCTTTCTGAACTGACAACACTCTGCTGTTGGCAGAAGTTCAAGTTTGGGGGTAATCGGAAGTCAGAATGAAGACTATGAGCAGGAGGGTGACTCAGCTGTTGAGAGAAGGAAAGAGAAATTGCTCCCTGAATTGAAAAAGTTGTGAAGAGAATGGAAGAGTGTCAAAGATAAAGTTCGTAACACTCAAAATTTGCTAAAGTATTTCCTGGTTCTTTAGGCTTCTAAGTAGAAAAAGGTGCACCCTTTCATTGTGGGGTTGATCAATGAAAACACACTAGGGTCAGTCTAAATCTTCAGTGACCCACCAGTCTTTCAAATACTCATTACCTCTACCTTCTTTTGCATATGTCTTAATTATTAATGGCTTCTGCAGCACAGATTGGGATCAAATCTAAACCCTACACATTATTTCAAAGATCTTGTAACTGTGACATGTCTTTGTTAAAAGAAATTAAAAAATGCTTTAAATATATTGTTCATCCAAATGAAGAGAGCCAGCCACAGCTGATGTTAAAACTCATTATCTATTAAATAAGAAATGCAGTGTATAACAACAACAACAAAAAAGATCTAATAGAAACTTCATATATCTCTGACAAATTTTCCAAAGATTTATAGCTCTAATTTCAAGACGGAATATGAAATAATTGCAAAATGTTTTTCTATTTCTTTAAGTAATATCATTCTTAATATGGTTTCCTATTTTTTTCTTTTATTACCCATAATTTAAGATAAATTAAGTTCACTATTTTCAGCTAATTACATTGCATCATCTCCATTTCATTATGGTGTCTATAGTTTGACAGAATAAAAAATTATCTGGAATAAAAAAAAGGCAAATTATTATCTAAAGTGCAAGAAATGCTTTTTAATTCCTTAATTCATGATAAGCACTTAACAGAAGCCAGCAAAATTAACTAAAAGAATCAATGTCCTCATTTTTCAATATTCAAATAACTTGAGGATATTTAATTACTCAAGAGTTTATTAATTCAGTCAAGATTGACTATAAGTCATTTAAATGTATCATAAAAAATAAAATTCTTTAAAATATCAGCATACACCTTTATGAGTAATACATCATTGTTATCTTACCCAAGTTTTTTTTAATTATGTTTTATGTACTGCTGTCCATTAATATTACCACAAATGAAACAATATGCATATACATATTTTAAATTAGAAATAAAAGAAACTATATACCATATATTATCTATTTAAAAGTCCTCAGGTAAAAATATTGAGGCAGTGTTATTAAATGACCTGTCCATGGTCATACAACTAATTTTGACCTTATGCAAGTACAATCTTTGAAATTTTGGTAAATTCTCTACTCATTATAAGACTATGTATATAAATGCACATACATTTTATAATTATTGTATAGCTGATACCTATTCCTAGAAAGTAAACTAGTAGACTCAACCCGAATTGCATATAGTTTCTTAGTGTTCACCTTTTTAAATATAACTATTATAAATTCTTAGCAATGCTTTTCAAGTCCAGTAGTTAGGATTGGCAACCACAATAGTAAATGCACTCAAAATGCTTTTAACCTGCCCAGCCCTTAGTACTTTCTTTAAAAATAGCTCAAGTCAATCCTTAAACTTGGGTGGTCACAGTAGGTAGGAACTCCCGAAGTATCATCTGCCCACGACACTGCTTCCCTCCAAAAAAGCCAGAGTTCCTGCCACATTCACTTTCTTCCCCAAAGACACGCTGACATATAACGTTATTGCTGTAGCCACATGTGATATATCATGGATGGGTCCTATTAGCCTGTTCTCATGTCAAAGGTGGTCTTCCGGAACTATCATCCTGAGCTTTGGAAACAATTCCAGGCTTATCTTATGGGAAGTCTTACTCATTTAAGCAGTTACATAATTGATTCTGAGCTTTAGTCATAGAAAACACAGTCTTAACCTTCCTTAGTCTAATCTCATATAAAGGATACAAAATTCCCTTCGGAATTTTAATTAATGATCGAGATCTTTTCAGCCCTTCAAAATGTTGGTGTGCAGGTATATAAAGTTTTTAAAGCTTAGAGAGGGGCAGAAATGCTTAAAATATTTTGGAAGCAACATCAAAACAACGAATGTCAGGTCTCCGAGTAGTAAGTACAACTGTAAATGCAAGTGCAGTCCGCTTTTGCAGACAGAATGGAAATATGCCACACCAGCCCCCCAAATGAATCTTCTCAAACTTCATGTTAATTGCCTATGGATAGAGAACTACAACACACTTGCCCCTTTGTCATGACAATTTAATCTTTTATGAACTGTTTAGCTCTATTTCCTTGGAAATACGATAAAAATTAGAATGCCAATGGTATGACTAGGAAAATTTACCTGCGGCAAAAATGACCTTGACTGCTACCCTGAATCAGGACTGGGAGAATGGTAAATACCTGACAGGAAGCCTAATGTCAGGTTTTCTGACTATGGTGACTATGTCCACTGGGCAGACTTTAGAAGCTCTACCCCTATTGTAACCAAAGATACTGGTTTCCACAGGGAAGGGCACTTTTAAGCTGGTGTCTTCACCACCTTGCCATTTTGATCTCTGCTGCACCTCAGCTATTGGGCTGCCCCAAGTGGAGCCCCTGATGCTGCCCCACTGGCAGTCTGTTGTCCCTTCTCGTTCTATCTCCTTCTAAGTAGGTTGGTGTCCGCTTTAGCCAATGGTAGTTTTGTGAGTCTAGTTGTTTTGGAGAGTCTAAAAAGTCTCCAAGTGGGCAATATACAACTAAGTCCTAAAATAAACATTTGGGTCTTATAATAAAAAAGCGAAGTTCACAATTTCCAAAATGAACAAATTTAAAAAACTCATTTCACTTACAAGACCTCTGTGTAATGCTGTTGGTAGCCATAGTCATCGTTTAAAGTAACAGACTAAATATAAAAATACAGTGTTTCTATAGCAGCAGAGAATAGCCAATCATTACTATAAATATTCAAAACTCTAAAATAGCCAAGGTAAGCTGGGAAACAAATATTTTAAGTTCATAGATTTTTTTTCCTGTTGGTGCATGCCAAAGTTTGTGATGAAATTTGTTTTTTAAATTATGGATAATAGTTCCTTAAACAAAAAAAAATCATTTTTATTTATTTGAGTTATTACTGTAGAATATATAATAGAAATCATGCTAATAGAGGATTTATTCACACATGCATATATTTGCTTTCACACATAAATTACATACACACACAGAAGTTATTTATCACATTATTGTAACACAAATTAATGAATATACCTAAAAATATGATGTAAAGACAAGGTCTGATATAAAATATACCTCATTTCCTACATGACAAAATCATCCATAACATTTGTATTCTCCTAAAGGTACCAAAGTAAAATGCCTTCTTGAAAGATGTGGCATCGATATCATACTCATTTCTTGTATTTTCTCGAATCAAAATATGATGGCAATATTAAAGGCTTTTGTCAGGTATGACTCTCACCATATATACAGTATATATATATATATATGTGCATCCCTGAGGTTCATAATGTATTGAAATAGTTTGAGTCTCTAAATTCCAGTCCAAAGGACTAGAACTATAATAAAAACAATTTCTCAAAACAGAGGATCATAGGGAAAGAGAGGAAAAAAATAAAACAAGACAAAATCAGAGAGGGAGACAAACTATAAGAGACTCTTAATCATAGGAAACAAAGTGAGGGTTGCTGGAGGAGGGAGGGGTGGGAGGATGGGGTAACTGGGTGATGGACATTAAGGAGGGCATGTGATGTAATGAGCACTGGGTGTTATATAAGACTGATGAATCAATGACCTCTACCTCTGAAACCAATAACACATTATATGTTAATTAAATTTAAAAAATTTAAAAAACAGTTTCTGTCCCAACCTACCCTGCATATTGGGCATCTTGGCATGTTTGTGCACATTCACTGCTTTCAAATATCATACTGAATGTATCACTTGAAAATATTTTTTATAGTTTAATGTTATTCATAAAATTGAGAAAGTAAAACACATTGCTCACCTAATGAATGCAAATGACAAATCTCTTTGCCTGTCAATACGAAGACTAAAGAAGATAATGCAAACCTCAGGACATAATAGTAGTTACTTTATGTTTCTTCTCTATATTCACCCACATATATTTGCTTTTGTGAAATGAAAGGCTTGCACATAAGCTACTCTTACTCAAATTTTCATGTTGCATAAATTAAATATTTGGTTACAAAACTGGTCATGTTAAAATATACTTCTAATACTAGAAGTAAAAAAAAAATGGAAGCACATTATGAAAATGAGCTAATAATTGTCAAAAAGAGGACCTGAACCCTGGTGTTTTACCTCATGTTCAGTGCTCTACTTATGGAGAATTTTCGATTTGTAATTCAGTCAAATAGAAGAACAGGTATGTGCATAATTAATAGTATATGGCTTATTTAGGAAAAATAAATTCCAGAGTAACTGAAAGTACAGTTTATCAGGAAAATCATTATGTAGCATGTGGAATTCATGCTTATCAGCACATCTGGCCAGAAACAAGGTCAAAACCTCAAACTTTCAATACAGGTACAAATGGAACACTAATCATCCTTCTCTGCTATTCATCCAAATTTGAATGTGCAATATTAAAGAATAAAACAAAATGAAGTTGACTGCTAATTAGATGCCTCTTTGAAACCTTGAGTTTGTGGCACCTTCAACTTTAACTCTGAACACACAGCAATGAAAAAGTGTACTTCACAACAAAATTAAAAATTTGTATCATGCTCAAAATAGGCTATAGGTGTTAATAAATCTAAAGTGAAGAGAATATTTAATATTAAGAAGGGATAGAAAAGAACTTTCGGATATTGGTTGCAGAAATATACCCAAGGTAGCTAGAAGTGTGATTTGTGTAGGGAACTGAGAACCTTCCATACAAAGGAAGGACTGACTACGAGTTGAGTTGTGGTTGACTTCTGGTTTGGGCTTCTGGGTGTATGAGACCGTTCTGACCACCAGATGTGAATGGAACCGTCCATCAGCACAGTAGCTAAGCCTACAGTGTCCTCAATATTTCCCTGGAACATGAGCCAGTAGGAAGCAAGCCAGTATGAGCCAACATCAGAATTAACTGTAGACTGGGGCCCTGGTGGAAGGCGTGGGACAAGTCAGGTAAAAAAGGGAGGGTGAGGGGTGAGGAGACTCTCCCACTGAAGATGAACCTACAAAGAAAAATGAAAGATTTTCTGGAAAATTCAAAAAGGATTTATGAGGATAAGATTAACTTCAAGAAGCTAGGCTGTTGATCTCTTTGAGTAATGACACTGATAGAGGAAGTCTTTCACCAAAGTTTTTTAAGTAATCATCAATCCTCAAGGTATTTAGAGCTTTCAGATCCTGTCACTATAGATTAACTCTTCCAGGATCTTGAGGTTAGTTGGAAAAAAATTACTTATTTTCTTCTCTGTCTTCTTTTGTATAAAAATAGTCTCTGGTCTTATAAATGCCAACCACATTTAACTATCTTCATCAGATATATTTTATCAACACAAAAGAATATATGGGAATTAAAAGAACACTTATATTTACCCACTTAAAAATAAGTGGGCTGGGGTTGCTAAACATTTTATCTATCCACTTAAAAAAAAGTTGGTTGAGTTGCTAAAAATTTGATGTAATTTCCACATGTTCATTACATTTGCCATGCATAAATCTGCTTGTTTGTATAAAAGCAACTGGATGTCTTGGCTTAATAATTATGATATGCTTTTAGAAATTAAAAAAACTCCCTTTAAACTGAATATTCTATCTTTATCTAGGAGAGGATACACAAGCCCATCATGACAAAAGTTCTATTATGAAATCGAAGGGGTTTTTTTATCATAAATATTTTGTTTTTGACTTCTCTACAAAGAAAATTCTCACTTATATGGATAAATGCCTGTCTTGGGGAGAAAGTGTTCCAGCAGATAGACATACCACAGATACAGTTCCTAGGAAAATCTGTATTTGAAATGCAGTATTTCAAGTAGGTGTTTTCCAGGCTATGCCTACAAGACAAAAATATCCACAGACAAAGGGAAAATTCAATTAGCATTCTATTTAAACAATCCGGATGGTCCTACTGAATAACTGAGGCCCGAAAATCTTTCAGAGTGAATAACTGATAGCTCATTTTCTTCACTGCCTTAGTGGTGGGAATGTGTTGAGGTGACTCTCATTGAGAGGCCATCATGATTACAGTCACCCCCGTTAACTTCAACAGTGGCTTGGTTGGAAATACCCTCAGATGACAAACTCTTCTCAGAGACTTAATAGGAATGGAAAATTAGCAATTGAGTGAGGGTAGAAGGACCAAATCTTCTCCAAATGTCTGCAATATAACTGTAACCCCTTCTGTGCCAGCAGTCAAACCTCTGAAAAGTAGTAGGGGCTATACATGCTGAATGATGAGGTAACTTGAAGTGTGCTCAGACTTACTGGTATTTAACATTTATGCTTTATTTCACTGGGTGTTCTAGCTATTTCTATTTATGAATCTCTTTCAGAATTCAAGTAGTTCTAATAAGGTGGTCAGAAATAAAGTCAACTTTGCATTGATAATGAAGTCACCTGCTAGGGAGGCAGCATTGCAGTGTTTGGAAGATTTATCTGTTTTCAGGCAAAGTTAATTTGAATCCAAGTTTCACAATTTACTAACTATGCAACACTCCTCAAGTTCCTCAACCACTCTATTTTTATATTTATGAATGGAACAGCTTGGGCTCCAAGGACTAAAGAAATCATGGGTACAAAATGCTCAGGGCAGTGTTTGGTTCCTTGCAAGTGCCCAACTAATGTTATTCATTAGCACCCTATCTGGAAATAGTTGGCTTCCAATTCAGAGCAAAAATGGAAGCCTGAATAGAAGAGTACCTGGAAAACACAGCTGTTGGGCACTGATAAGGAGGGAGCACATCTGGGATGCACTGTGCCCATTGGACAGTTGACTACACTGTCTCCTCCTTGAGTGGCCATTGAAATTTGACTGTATTTTTACCCACACTTGCTAACTTGACATATAATATAGTTTCTCTGCTGTAAGTGAAAATGGAGTTATTAAATCCTATAAATGTTGATTTAGATTTAAAAATTACAAATTATTTAAGAGAGAGTATCCCTGTATACCCTGGTGATTTCTAAAAACAATTCTTCCAAGCATCTGAGAATTTGCATGGACAAACAGAGCACATATATATATTTTACATTTACTTACATTATTTGTACTAATCAGTCCTATTGCAGTCTTATTTGAAAACACGTACAGATAAAGCCACAAAGACACAGAACACTTACATGAATGAAAAGACAAAAGAATTTATTTAAGGACCATGTAATTTGTAAATTGCTTAAATTTCAACATGATATTTCTTAGCAAAATATAATTCTAGTTGAAAAGTTTTTTTTTTTTTTTAATTTTAAGTTGGACTTAACCATAATGCTTCTAGCATAAGTTTTAACTGGGATAGTTGTAACAAAACCACCATTATAATTATAGATGACTAAATGGCTTCTTTGAGGATATCACTATATATAATTACTGTCTTTATCTCCACTTAGCTATATATCCTTAAATGAATGTCACCATTAGTGAAAAATCATTATTTGCAGGAGTTACTTGTGTATATTTACTTGCTGGCATATAGCTACCATTTAAGCGTAATAAATCCTATGTAAAATATCAAACCCTTCCTCTGTCACTCCATCTTTACCCCACAGTGCCTCTTAAAGCTTATTAAGTTAACTGAAATTTAAGCAAAGGCTACATTTGTTTTAAGTATTTGGATAAAGTGTAAAATTCTCATTCATCATCCTATGCCGTCAATAATTGGCTTCAATAATTTTTTTCACTTATTTTTTTACTGAACCAAATATACTACCAATGTGCTATCATCACAAAAAACTAACCACGAAGTATTTAAAAAGTGCAGCATAGCACCACTTGATTTTTATTATACTTTGAAAGGCAAATGAAGTAAATCAAGAAGAAACAAATCTAATGGCAGTGCTGAAGTGAAGTCCAGCCTTTGAAAAAGGCTTCCTATTAATCATAGACCTGACCTTTTCATTAAGGGGCACTTGTTGGAGTCATTGACACGGTTACAGCATTCATATGTGTGAACTGTACTCCATGGTATTCATGTACTGGGGAAGGCATAGTGAAATTAGATTCTCTCCCTGTAGGGGGTAGACATTGACCGCTATTCAATGCCAACAATTGTCGGTTAAAGTATTTCATGAAGAATGACTTTTAAACTGCATTTACTCCACCATCAGTAATGTCAAATGCAATTCTTAAAGAAATATATTTAACTAGCGGTAATTAATTAAAGCTCTCATAGCAGCAACTTTATCCAAGCTAAATCATTTCTGAATATACACAAAGGAGTCATAAGGATTCTACCGTCATGGCTTTTAACCCATCAATTTCAATGATGTCCATCTATAATAGTTAGAAAACAAAAACAAAACACTGGCCAGTAGGGAATTATTTAAACAATGCAACACTGTTTTATCTCATTTTACCTGTCTATGTACCCTATATATGTGCATTGTCTTTTGAGACAACAAAGCCTTCCAGACTAATTTTTTAAAAATGCCTAAATTAAAAAAAAATCCTCAAACGACTGTAAATAGTTATTATAACATGCTGATGGCTTTTAACCACATCCTTTTTAAGATGATTATCTTTGGGCAATATCTGATGGACTGAATTTAGGAACCATAACTGGAATCTTTGTCAGGGCATATGTCCCATGTGTTTATTTCTTACATGGAACATCATACATTTGAACAGCAAACACATTCTTTCACATTGGCTGACATTCCACCTGAAAAAAGTCCACCACAGTTAGCTTGTTAACACAATTCAGGATATATGGTATAGTAATAAAAAGATTCCCCATAGCCAAGTAAAAATCAGGGTAGGGGGCTCAAGGAACAGGGCTGTATTTAGATCAAATCTGAACTTGAAGTTCAAATATAGTTAAATGGTGAATCTAAAGTTGTAAATGTAAAGTAAACGCAAAGTGAAGGCTGCTTTAAACCAAGCATGAAAGACCAAAAAGTCAAAGTTGAGATTTCCTACATCTGGCTTTAATATCTTTTCCTATGCTATCAGACAAATGACCTTTTGTTTTGTTTTGTTTGTTTAAAAATTCATTATCATTGTCATTACTGCTACAACTTAATACTGCTTTTAGTTTTCAGCACCCTTTCTTTGGTAAGAGATTGCGCTGTAAAATGGATTTGTAAAGTAAAAATGGCAAGCAAATTCCGCACGTTAATGAACGGTGATACGACAATACAGTTATGCATAAAAGTTGCAGTCTATTTTCAAGAAAAGTATGTACGTCTCTTACGTACTCTTTTTTTATTCTCAGAACTGTGACCAAACACTTGCTACCATCATTTCTGACAGCAAGAAAGGACGTTTCACCCAGAAATAGTAATATGCCAGGCTGCAGGATTGAATTAGCAATATTATTAGCACCACATTTTAGTTCCGAGACCTTCTGAATGAGGAAGTCACTTGCAGGGTATTTAAGCTTCAGTGACAGTGCCAAGGCACTGTGAAAAACGAAACCGGAGGAAATCCACAGGGTTATGAACACAGGCTTTTTGCTAGTTCACTTTTGCAGTCTTTAGAGGATTCGCTGAGAGTAAACATCCTTAATTAATTCCCAAGTAAAGAAGGAAGAAGAAATTTTCCACTTACTGCATTTGCTGTCCTTTGTCCACACGTTGAAGTAAAAGGGCTGTTCCGTTGTTCTTACCTAGCTCCAGGTTGCCCTCCGGATTAGGCATAAACGTGAGCGGCAAGAAGCGTGCCGACTTTGTTAACTGTACAAGGAGCAGCCCCTCGCACTCTGCTGCTAGAGAGCTGGTCAGGACAAAGTGCTAAACTTCAGCATGAGAGCACAGCATCTATTACCCCTGAGGCTCTACCATTTCACCTACACCTGGGCGGATCTATCAAGCTTCATCTCTATTAGAGCTATTTGACTCTGTGGTTTAAGAGGGAGGAGGGAAAAAAAAAAAAGGAGGCTTGCCGTTGTCGCACTTGTTTCCTATTAAAGAGCCTTACGGTGGATTGAGTAATTGTGTACGAAGGTAGTCTGGCTGGCAGATGTGTGCAGCCCCAGCGGAGCACTAGATTCAAGGCAGATGGGTTGTACCAGGGCGCAAACAACATTGAGAGAGAGAGAGGCGTGATTAAAACAGCAGGCCTCTGTTTTATAGTGCTGGAAGTGGGGTAGCATTCAAGCTCCTGGGAATCAGTTCCCCAAATGGTACTACTCTATAGAAAGAAAAACAATAAATTCAATAAAAAGGAAAGATGTTCAAGCTACAAAAGTTACAGAGATCTTTATAATATTCACTTTAACTATTAATGAAGGAGTGAATGAAGCACCTTTCCCCTGCCACTACTCCAACTGAACTTAATTAAAACTACTCAATCATGGGTCATCGTGGGTTATTGATAGTGTTAATGTGATGGATTTGAAACAGATCCCTCATTCTGCTATATAAGCCATGGTTATCTTTTTAATCTGAATTAAATTGCTTTAAGGAGATTTACACTGTCAGGGAGATTGACAGTCTGCAATTGGACATTTTTTAAAAAAATATGGTTGAGGCCAATTGTTAAAAAAAAAATTGTCTTGTAGGTATTTCTGCATACCCCATATGATCTCAAGCACCTTAACCCACAGAAACTTTACGGCTTTCTATGTCACTGCTCTGACAGTCAAAAATATATAAGTAATCAGAAAGAATATAATTAACTTTCACAAATCAGAACCATTTGATCTATTTTTCTACATTGTTGAGAGCTATTTTCCTTTGTTAAATAGTGCGCAACTGCTATTATTAATAATGATGATAACTGAACAGTTGCTACATGCCAGACACCATGCAAAGAGCCCTACATGTGTTATCTCTTTTGAGTCCCACATGGACACCATAAGGTCAATATTATTATTATTATCATTGTTTTTTTCATCTGAGGGAGAGCTGGAGTTGGTCACATATCTGTTATGATTTAGAAGCACAATTCCATTGGACCTGACTCTAGACTCTTCACTCTTCACCATGTCATACAGACTCTATGCAAAATGATTTTTGTCCTGCACAAGATAAAATGATTATCATTGATTTCTTTTATAGAAAAATTGAAAATGATATCTTCTTTTATTTCTCTGGGTAGTTATAATTTAGAATTAAATACTCAAGCTTTGTGCATCCAAATAGGTAGTAGAAATATTTTCCAGCCCACTGATGAAAGTTCCATTAAGGGCTCTAAGGATCAATAATGGTAAGAATTGCTGAAGGACATATATTTTAAAAATAATTCATTGGCACAATTTCTTATAATTAAATCACTTCAGCAAATATTTCTTATTATCTCTAAATGGTTTGCAGCAAATCAGTGGAAGAAGGATGAATAGGATTGAAAACTAAGGATTTCTTTTTTCTTTTTAAAGATTTTATTTATTTGAGAGAGAAACAGAGATAGTGACAGAGAGCACAAGTGGGGAGGAGAGGGAGAAGCAGGTTCTCCATTGAGCAGGAGCCTGACTCAGGGCTCGATCCCATGATGCTGGGATCATGACCTAAGCCGAAGGCAGATGCTTAACCCATTGAGCCACCCAGGCACCCCCAAAACAAAGGATTTCAATTAATAAATAAATTCTGAATTTTCAATTCATTTTACATGTTTCCCTAAATCAGTCCAAATCTATTGTTTGAGTAATAATTTCTTATTCTCCCTTTTATATTTTACCATTTTCCTATGAATAAATGTTTTATTTCCTCTAACAGAAGTTTATTTTTACTCAGCAGTAAAATCATATTACTCAGTGTATGAAAAAAAAGAAAAAGAAAAAACCCTCTCATTTTATTTCTAGAGACAAAAAGACAGAGAAAATAAATCTGAAAATAAAGTAAGTTATGCTTCCATGAAAATTTTATTTAAATAATGAGACTTTCATTTATTTAAAAGTTTTGCCAAAGATAAACAAAATAAAACTCTGGTCTTGAATAACAGCATGGTCTTATGCTATATGCCAGAGTGTACTGACATACATATTTATAGTCCTCTGACTTTGGGTCATTTTTGCTAAATATTAGCAAAAATGTTCTCTCTATAATTCTACCCAAAATAAGAGAATGAGAATAAATATGCTTTCACATGCAAAGAACACACTTAAGGAAAGTATTAAAAGATGATGAAGGAGAAATATAAGGTATCAAAAATGGGGATAGAGTACCAAGAAAAAGAAACACACAGTAGAGAAAAAGCAGGTTGTGATTTAAATGCAACCCAAGGGGCCAATGCAACTTGAAGAGACCTAAATGGTTAACAACTACTGTTTGTACATAGCCACCATTAAGGAGAGGGCCTTTTTAAACAATGTCTGGTTATTTTAGAGTGTGTGTATGTGTGAGGATTTGGATATCCTAAAGACATTACAAGCATACATTGTTATTCAAGTTATAGAAAATATGCTACTGAGAGAATACAGATGTACCTGTAGAAATACTATATAAGAGAGCAATCAATCTTAATTTTCTTTAATTGGATTTAAGTAAATTAAGTTAAAGTTTATCTGTGACTATTTGAAATCTCTTTTATGAACTTCAGCCAAACTTTAGCATTTTCAGATTTCAAAAATTTTCATAGGGGAAAAAAAAAAACAACTTCTACATTTTCCCCGTTTAACATAAAATGCCATGAATACTTTCATTGTGATTTTTTTTTAATCTTGGCTAAAAATGGGACATATTGGAAACATCCCAAGAAACAATACCCTGGGGAGTTTCCAGTCTAACTTATATACCAAGTTTGGTTAAGATTTGGAGAAACAGAGATTTTACTATGATTTATTTCTAGGTTTATTCACAACCAATCATATAAGCCTATTCTCAAGAGAGTCTTTTTGATACTAAATGTTATCTAGTATATGAACTAATGATCTAATGCCTGCTGTTTTGTTTTTTTTTCCCTTTAGGAAGGTAAAAATCAGAATTTTCCCAACAACAAACCATCTTGTCACTGATTTCTACTCCTTTCCATTGGGTCTATCACCATCCTATCTATACACAATATCCCCATTAGTTTTACTGATAGTGACTATGGTCACTGTGGCTATGGTATGTGGATGTGATGTGTTATTAATCAGATTGTTTCAATAAATTCCAAATGTGATCTGCCATTTCCAATTCATTATCAAAATATTTTGTTAAAAACAATGTACAAATATTTGTCTTATGTATTTGTTCAAATATTTAAGATATTATGTAGTTGAAACCAAAATTCATGGTGTTTTTAAATTATCTGGTTCAAGATTTGATTCTTTTTAAAAAACATGTGTCTCACTTGCGCCAAGATTTAAAAGCCCAAATGGTGAATAATTTGAGTTCCAAACTGCTTACTTTTGAGTTTAAGGCAATAAAAGCCCCTTGTGTTGATCCCTGGTAGCAAGTCAGCACTTCTGAAAAAAACTGCTTCAACTCTTAAATGTAAATATCTTTGTACGAATATCTTAAAAAATACTCCATATCCTTCCATTTTTCTGCCCCATGATTTCAATATTGGGCCTTGTTAATGTAATAAATAAAACACACAAAGTTCATTAAAGCATGGGATCAATTGTCTCTTCTACAGAGAAGTGTTTTTATCTAGTGTGATTTAGGTGGGTACAATTTTATGTAAGGTGAATTTATGGGACAGAAAGTTGTGCTTCTGTGATTCACTGGTTCTAGAAGATGGGAGAAGTGTTATTTTTTGGTTGTTGTGGACTCAGCAGTTCTAAAATACATCATGCACTGGCAGAAAAAGAAGTGTATATCCTAAACCATTAGGATTCCATTAACTTGATCATACTATTTTAATAGCACAGGATAAAATATCAGTAAGACAGGATGCATAGAATTAGAGCAGAGGAAATATTTCTATGAGCAGATCTGAAAAAAAGTATACAGAGGTTTGTCAATTGAGTGTGAATAATCAAGAATTCAACAAATACTTAGGAGCAATATTTTTTATGAGACTAGGCATGATAGAATTCTATGACAAAATATTACCAACCCTAGTCAATTTCTTACTCTATTAGATCTTAAATATTTTCTTGAAAATGCCCTTCTGTCCAACGTCAAGAACATTCTTACCAAAATTTTTACTGTGGTGAAAATGTTAATGATCTAGGAGGAGGATAAAAATTGCTACCTAGAATATTTTCTTAAATTGTTCCTTATCCTCTGAATTAGTTTAAGACATAAGCTAGTGATCCCTGGAAGGCTAGCATAGTATACCTTTCAAAGGACCAGTTGTATTACAGAAGAAAGTTTTCTTGGGGAATATAAATAGCTTGGGGGTGTCAAAAATGGAACACGCACCATCAAAAAGGCTCCAGGTTGGTTGAGAGTCTTAATACCATAAATCCCCTTGAAGAGGTGAAGCCAGAGAAGTGTATGCCTGGAAAAAGATCTGTGTGAGGGAAAAATTAGGCAAAGGTTGGAGGTAGAGGACACAGGGGAATTTAAATGAAAGCAAAGAGATCTAAAAAATAGTTCTACCAACTTTAGAATTTTACTTAGGCCAAAGTGCTAGAATACATTCAAATTAATTGGGGAATATTTGTGAGCCAATTAATCCAAATGCTAAAAATATAAAATAAATTATTTTTACCATCCTTCAAGATATGTCAGGCAATTTTTAATTCAGCTCAATTAGTAATAGCTACTTATAAGTTATCACTGATGTAGACTTCATAAAGAAGCAAAGCATGACCTAGTGTCTTACCCCAAGACATTTTACAAACTACTTGAGATGAAAATATACACACACAATAAATTAAATGAGATTTTATGATCAGAAAGTGATACAGACAATAAATTTAATAAGAGGTCAGAAAAATGAGAGATCAGCATGGGTTGCATAAATTCAGAGGTATGCAAGGACATCGTGTGGTTCAGGAATTATGACAAAAACAGACTGTATCAAATAAAGGGCTTGAATTGGGGAATCATGGAGAAAGTTTGGGAGGGGCAAGATTATACAGAACAAAGAAACATTGTTGGAAGTTTTCTGGTAAGTGTCTGGCATGATAAATATATTTTGGAAAGATTAATTGGAAGGGATTAGAAAAAGGCAAGACAGCCTTTGAGTCTGCTGCAATAACTCAGGCACTGACCTACATTTCTCATTTGATCATCAGTTTTTGCTGTTTAGGACTATCCCCGCAGACTTCTATACCCTAAGACCTCCTTACATTCCATTCCCATTTCTACCCCTCTGTTCATGCCATGTGCTTGTGGTTCAGTGGAAAGTTTGAGATTTAAAAAGTCTTTGATTTAAATCCTTATTCCATCACTTAATAGTAATTTAACTTCCCCAAACCTCAATTTTAAAAAATGGGATTCCAATCTGTATTTGTGAAGTTTACGTGTGATGAGATCACTGAACTGGAATTGTATTTATACAATGGAATGAATAGAAGCCTGTGGTTGGATAATCAATGTCTTTCTCTGGATCTCTGATATCTAACCCTATGATCATAGTCTCGTACAGATGTCATAAATATTTTTAAATGTTTATATATCTTAATATTTCTCAAAGTATTTATCAGAAACACAGAAAACTTACTGAACTTAATTCTTTAGAATGGTCAGATGGATTTAGTTAATGATAAAAGTACTAAACAAACAAAGAAACAAACAAAAATTTGGATTCAAAAGAAATTCCAAAGTTAGAAGCAACAAAACTTCATAACTAATTAGAGATGAATGAAGAGGTTGAGTGAAAATGAACTCTACAAGTAACAGGAAAAAAAAAAAACACTAGTGCAACAAGCAAGATCAATATTTATTCAATGTTTCTTCTTTGTTCAACTAAGAGAAATTCAGAAATAGCTTTCCGAGTGTTATACAAAATCATTTTTCAAATAGTTAGAGATCTAGCAGCTTTCTTTCTGCTGTGCCATTCTTGACTAATAATAGATGTCATTTTTAAGGTCCAAAATTCCTGCTGGAATTCTGGTCATTGTTTTTGTGTCGACCAGAAGGAAGATTGGAAGGGTAAAAGGGGCTGATACTTTTGTTCAGCCCCTCTTAAAGGGTAAACCCAGAAGGGTTTATCCAGCAATCCTTGCTTATGCACTGGCTTCGCAAATGTAAGGAAGGTTGAGGTAATCATTTTAACTACCTAGAATATAAATAAGAAGTTTATTACTGAAAAAGATAGGTGAATGCTTTGGTTAGGAAACTAAAAGTCTCTTCCTTAAACTGAATTAAATAATGATATTTTGAAGAAACAAATACTTGGGGTAAAAAACATTTTAAGGTGGATTCTGTAAAGCATTAATTTTAATGATGAATGACTGAATGAATGATGAATTAGAATCAGGATGTTATGTCCATGAGATGGCTGAAAAAGAAGTGATGCTGATCTATGTAGTGAGGAAGTAATAAAGCAAATTAGGAGCATGAAATCAATGAAATTATGTCAGTCAAGTCAATAAACTTCCAAACTCAGTTTAGACCTATTTTTTCCATTATACTATCCAGGGATTCTATAATGTGAGACCTTTTTAATAATTAGATATGTCTTAATATACAGACACATATATATAGACAAGTACATATAGATACATATATGTATCTGCCTGTCACTAAACCAAATATGGATCAGATTAAATTTTTTAAAATTTTACGGTTCTGTCAAAAGTCATCTATATGATATTCATTTGACTATATTGATCAATTCTATCAAAACAAAGTTAAAAATTTCTATTACACAGCCTGACACATATTTTTGAAGAATTCATATTTACCATGATATTTTATTAAGATGCTCCACTCAAGGATTTTTGTAACATAGGGGAGAGCTGAATGGTTGTATTATATGACTTGTGAATACTTTCTTCTATTCTGTGGGTCATCTTTTTATTTTAATGATTCTGTCCTTTGATGCACAAGTTTTACATTTTGATTTAATTCAATTTATCTATTTTTTTTTCTCTTCTTGCCTGTGCTTTTGGTGTTACAGTCAAGAAATCAATGCCAAATCCAATGTAATAAAGCTTTTCTCCAATGTTTTTTTGTGGAAGTTTTATAGATTCAGTTCTTACTCCAGGTTTTTGATCCATTTTGGGTTAATTTTTGGATATGGTGTTAGGTAAAGGTCCAACTTCATTCTGTTACAATAGGTAATCAGTTTTCCCAATACCATTTGCTAAAACACTGTACTTTTCCCATTGAATAGGGATTTTGGCATTCTTGTTGAAAATCATTTGATGATATATGTAAGGGTTTCTTTCTGGGCTATTGGTCTATATGCCTGTCGTTGTGCCACTATACACTTTTACTTACTGGAACTTTGTAGTAAGTTTTGAAGGCAGGAAGTGTGAAACCACCAACTTTGTTCGTTTGCAAGATTGTTTTGGTTTTCTGGACCCCCTTGAGAGTCCATATGAAGTTTAGGATTGATTTTTCTAGTTCTGCAGAAGACATCATTAGGATTTTGATAGAGATTACATTAGATCGATAATGTCTTTGAGTAGTATTTAGATATTAACAATATTAAGTCTTCCAATCCATAAACATGGGGTATCTTTACATTTATTGGTGTATAATTTCTTTCAGCAATGTGTTGTAGTTTTCAGTGTATAAATCTTTTGTCTTCTTGCTTAGTCGTATTCTCAAGTATTTTGTTATTTTGATGCTATTGTAAATTAAATTGAAAAAAATATTTTTAAGAGTAATTATTACAGAAGTTGTTGAAGACTCCGATGTTCTCTCTCTCTCTCTCTTTTTTTTAAAGATTTTATTTATTTATTTGACAGAGAGAGACACAGTGAGAGAGGGAACACAAGCAGGGGGAGTGGGAGAGGGAGAGGCGAAGCAGGCTTCCCACTGAGCAGGGAGCCCGATGCGGGGCTGGATCCCAGAACCCTGGGATCATGACTCGAGCCAAAAGCAGACGCCCAATGACTGAGCCACCCAGGCGCCCCTGATCTCTCTTTTTTCCAGTCTTATACTCCTCCTCTGTCATCAAAATTAATGCTTATCAAGAATTTGGTATGTACAGCTTTAAAATGCAATAAAATTAATTTGCACTAATAATACGCCTTGAGTTTTGAAGATTACTTGTTAAAACTCAACATTGTACTTTCCAGATTTATTTATGCTAATACAAAGAGATTGAGCTCATTATTTAATTACTGTTACAAAGGTTAGCATAACCTTTGACTCACATAATTTATATATTCATTTTCTTACTAGCTTTTATTTTACTTATTCCAATTTTTCATTCTTATAAACAGACAGAGTACTTATTCTGTGCCAGCCCCGTTCTTAGTACTTGCAATGGGTTGAATAGGGTCTCCCCAAAGTTTATGCTCCCAGGAACCTCAGAATGTGAATTTATTTGGATGTCGGGCCTTTGCAGGTGTAATTAAGCTAAGGATCTTAAAATGAGATAGATAATCTTGGATTTAGAGTCATCCTTAAATCTAATAACTGTTATTCTTATAAGAAGAAAAGGATACAGAGAGACCCAGAGGAAAATGCCATGTAAAGACAGAGGCAAAGATTGGTGATGTTTTTACATGCCCAAGGACACATGGTTTTCGTGATAAAAACCACGAGAACCTAGGAGAAAGGTATGAAACAGATTCTCCTTCAGAGCCTCCAAAAGGAACCAATCCTACTGACACCTTAATTTCAGACTTCTGGCCTCCAAAATTGTGAGAAAATATATAATTTCTCACAACTGTGAGAAAATTTCTGGTTTGTTTTTTTTTAGATTATAATTTATTACAGCAGCCCTAGGAAATTAATAACATTACAGGTGTTAACTCATTTATTCTTTTTTTTTTTAAAGATTTTATTTATTTATTCATGAGAGATAGAGAAAGAGAGAGGCAGAGGCAGAGGGAGAAGCAGGCTCCCCGCGGAGCAGGGAGCCCGATGCGGGACTCGATCCCGGGATGCGAGGATCATGACCTGAGCTGAAGGCAGATGCTTAACCGACTGAGCCACCCAGGCGTCCCTCATTTATTCTTTATAACAACTCTATGGATTAGTTACTACTCTTACTCAATCTTATAAACTAGGAAACTGAGGCTACAAGATATTAAATAATTTACCCAAAGTCCCAGAGTTGGTAGGTGATAGAGATAGATGGTAACATTCCAAGTCATTAGAAACATGTTACATTGCCTCCTAATCTGGGCTAATTTAGTAACTATACACATTCAAATGCATCCTAGCTTGACTTGCCAGCAATGACTACCCTCAGAATGATAGCTCTTTCCTTTTTTACCTTATTCGTATTAGAAAAAGATGGCTAACTATACTGCCATACTTCAGAAATATTTCCACATGCTTACGTAAAAGAAACTGTTTTTCTCTCACCAAGATTTAAAACTTGTCACATAATTGAGTGGAAGTTTACTACAGCACATTTTGATTATACATATTTAGACATTGCTTTTTAAAGAACACTGAAGGAATCTGAAAAAAAAAAAAAAAACAACTAAAGCAAATGCTAAAAATCCTTTAGGCAGGAAGTATCAGAAGAGTGAAAGCTGGTTTTCATTGTTCAAATAATCATTCTACAATACTTTAACATTTCACAGTGCCATGTTACATATGTTGTTTTATTTATGTGATGGAAAAGTATGGGCAGTACAACCTAGTTAGTAAATCCAGATTTTTGTAGAGCAATAATCAAGAACGAAACCTCTATTATAATATGTATTTTGATCCAATCATAAATTAGTAAAGTCTTTCTAATAAGATTTTTAGGAAACTCATCTGTTTCCTCATGTCTTTATTTTACCAATAACATGATTATTAAAAAATCGATTGTTTGTCAACACCTTCGATTACCTACAAATATGAGGGGTTTTTTTTGTCTTTTTCATCTCCTTTTGCAAAGCCTTTCCTCACAATTCCATTTCTTATAATTTTCAGCACTTTGAACATTGACTGAATATTCAGTACATGCTAAATATTTTGGCACCAAAGTCCATGTAAATTTTGTCTTGTATTCTCTTGTTGCTTAAGAAATGAAAGTAACTTTTTCCAACAGTCATTCTTCAAACTTAGAAATCACTATGCATACTTTTATGTATCCTACTTTCCCTCATTAATAAATCTTGGTACTAACAATTATTAACTAAATTATTATTATTAATTACTAAATTATTAGCTAAATTAAAAATTAAAAACTATCACTGCGTTGCCAAAGTTCAATATTTAATGGGTGCTATGTAAATACAGCATTGTTGTAAGTTTCCCTTATTCTCTCTCCTCGCTCAGTTCCCTGCACACACACATAATATAGCAAAGTGGAGTTAGAAATGCATATCTTTATATACTTATACTGACAAATAGTTCTCCAGTTAACAATTTTTTATTGAGTTTCTACTATATTCAAGTCTACTATGTGCAGTGGGGTAAATATAAGTTGAATATTATTAATGTCATTCTTAAAAGACAATTAAATTGCACTTAAATTATTGATAGGTTTTAAAAAATTGTTTAAGAAAATTTAGTTTAAAAACTAAAAAATCTTTAGTTAATTGGTTTTCTGAATTCGTAAGTATATGAGGTAATATCTTGAAGTGTCCTTTCTTTTTCTCTTAGTGGTACTGATTATTAATGATGCTAATAGTAGTATTACCTTTTTATTTTTAGTTAGTAAAGCCCATGCATAATTATATGTTGTATTCAAGGCTCTGTTTTTGGCTTAATGAGTTGTTCCAAAGGGTCCAAAGAAATTAATAAGAAATCACAAACAAACACACAGTTCATCAGTAGTGAAGATCAAGAGATGATTATAATATTATAAAGAATATATATAGCCAGTTACAAGCGCCAATAAGATTGCTTTTCATAGGAATACTTTTGAAAGGTAGTAAATGAGAATATTACATTGGTAAAGATGAACAGATTTGTAAAATAAAAATGCTGCTAACAAAAGCATATTTTGTTACCAGCAAATGTTATTATAAAATAATGTTGGTGATTATGTTGCTTGCTTATCAGGACACTAAGCATGAACTGAGCTTTAAGCACTGGAAGCAAAAGCTAACAAGGAGAAAGAAGGCCCTAAATGGCCTATTTTGAGGTTTATTTTATTTTGAGGGACAATTAGAAGCCACTTACAATTCCTTAGAATGGGAAACATGAAACAACAAAATCTTTGACAAGATATTTCCCTCTGCGAGCATACCAAGAGTTTAGAAGTAAGATTATTATCAGGTAAGAATTTTTTCCCAGTAAGTTGGTTAGAGGTAGTGATGGCTTGAGCTCTGAGGCTCAGAGAAAAGGAAAGTTCCAAGAAAGAGTATGATGAACAGGACTTGGTAAGTCCTCAGACACAGAGAACAGAGAATACACATATAAAGGAGACTTGGGACATTGCAGAGTTGATTATACAAACAAAAAATATAATTCTCCATTTACAAAAGAGATTCAACTTCTAAACAACATCATCCACTTTTCCGCATGATTTTAGTGAAGCCCATAGCAAAACACTTTTCCTGAACACTTTTTGCTACACTGTTACTTTGTGCCAACAATAGCCAGTGGACTGACAGGCCCTCCATACCCAGAGAAAGATTACCGATGAATAAGTGTCAGCCTGGGGTGACATAACAAGTGATATTTTGAAGGGGTCACCTTTGGTTCCAGGGATGCTTAAGTGTTTTTGCAATGACCTGGAAAATGGAATCTAGAATAGGCTCATCAAATGTGTAGATGAGTTCAATCTTCTGAAGAGAATAAAGACAGGGCTACTCACGTAAGACAGATTCAGTATTCAAAATGAACTTAGCACATTAGAAAAGCCGTGAGAAATGAACTGAACAGAGTTCAAATGGGTCACATTCAAGGTAATACAACAGAAGACGGAGGCCCAACCTCAAAGGACACACAATACTATATCTATAATAATGGGAGGAAAGGTGATTTGGAATAGTATTGGAAATACTCTCTACAGTGGTGCCATGCCAAGAAAGAGTGGGGAGCGATACCTCTATGCCAGCAGACACAGGAGAACTAAACTCACCACATTCTAGGGTTTTCTGTGAATTTAATTGAGGGGCCCGAAACACACAGAACTATTTTTTATTTATTACTTCGGCAATAGTTAGAGACTTACTAGATAGAATTCTCTGTGTTGCTTTAAATTTGCATAACAAATGGAAATAATGGGAAATAAGTCTAACTCAAATAATTAAAATCAAGCAATTTAGAAGAAAAAACAAGTGCACTCACAAAAAAGACTGTGTTTAGGGGCGCCTGGGTGGTTCAGTCTGTTGAATGTCTGACTCTTGATTTCGGCTCAGGTTATGATTTCAGGGTCCTGGGATGAGCCCTGCAGGGGTTCCCCACTCAGCGGAAAGGGAAAGTCTGCTTTTTCCCTCTCCCTCTGCCCTCCCGCCAGCTTGCACGTGCACATGTGCACTCTCTCTCTCAAATAAATAAATCTTTAAAAAGGAAGATTTTGTTTATTTTTTAATATAAAAAAAGTTTTTAATCACATTATTTCCAATACTAAATCATTCAACATTAATTGAAGAAATAATAGCTAAGTACCAACTATGCATGGTACTATGTTAGGTATCTGGAATACAGTGGTGTCTAAAAGAGAATCACTGACTGATCTCAAGAAGCCTGTAATATAAGGCAGGGGTCAGCAAACTTTCTATAAAGGTCCAGATTCTAAATCGTGTAGGCTTTAAATATCCTGTGGTCTCTGTTGCAAGGACTTCACTCTGCCATTTTAGCACAAAAGTGGCCATAGTTAACACATAAACAAACAGGTGTAGCTATGTTCCTGTAAAGGTTTATTTACAAAACAAGCAACAGGCTGAACCATGAGCCATAGTTTGCCAACCCTTATGCTAATGGATAAGATAGATGTTAAACAAGTAAAAATAGGATATAGATACAAATAAGATACCAAGCACCACAACACCCAGAGGTGAGCAAGAAGACTTTCTTTCTTTCTTTCTTTCTTTTTCTCTTTTTCTTTCTTTCTTTCTTTCCTTATTATTTTTTTGTTTCAAGTTTTAATTTAAATTCTAGTTAGTTAACACATACTGTAGTATTGGTTTCAGGAGTAGAATTCAGTGATTCATCATTTAAATATAACAAGTGCCCTCCTTAATACCCATCCTCCACCCACCTCCCTTCCAGCAACCCTTAGTTTGTTCTCTATATTTAAGAGTCTCTTATGTTTTGTATCACTCTCTCTTTTTTTTTTTTCCCCTTCCCCAAGAAGACTACTTTAGAATGGGTTGTATGGGAAGGTTTCATGGAGAAAGTGAAATTTTCAAATGAGATCTGGAGAATGATTCATGGTTGGCCTGTCCACACCTAGGGAAGAGTGACAGCAATGGCTCTGGGGTATAAAAGTGTTTATGCAGGCGATGCCCTAGAAAAAGACCAGATAGCAACACATACCAGAGGGCCTTCTGTGTACTTGGCCTGTTCTAAGTGAGAGAAATGAGATGGTAAAGGTGAAAAAATGCACTGCCCTACAGGGTAATATATTCCATCGCGATGAGGTAGTTTATTTTAAATATATAAAAGAATTCCAGAGAGTGAGAAGTGCTATGAAGAAAATGAACCAAGTTGATATGATGGAATGATCTAGAGGGAAGAGTAGTCATGGAAGGGGTCAGTGAATATGTGCCATTTGATCTGATTGTAAAGAAGGAGACAGCCTTGGAAACACGGGAAGGAACAGAGTTCTATCCTAGGACAAAACAATGCCAAGTCTCAGAGGTAAAAATAAGGCTGGCACAAATAAGAGCCGGAAGGATGGCTGAGGTGGCCAGAGTCTCTCATGAATGGTGGAGACATTAACTGTGATGAGGGAGGAGCGGAAGTGGGAGAAGTGTCATGAGTTCTACTGTGGTTGTATTAGGTTTAAGTTTCTCCTTAGGAATCTGAATCAAGATTTCCAATACAGAGTTGGATATATGAATTTGTGGCTCAAAGCTAAGGAAGAAGCTAGACCTGGAAGAATAGATTTGAGAGGGCGTCATTAACATGTATGAAACCAGCATGTTGGGGTGTAGTGGACAGGAAGAAATTAGAAAGTTAGATAGAGGGACATGATGCAGGGTCTTGCAGCCCATGTTAAGCAGGCTGTCTTATTCCAAATGTAACGCAAAGCCATCACAAGATCTTTAAGCAGGGTAGTGCCATCATTCAAATCACAATCAAGCCTCATCATTTGTGGCTTCCTCATTATTTGCGGATTCTGTATATGCAGATTTGTCTACTCACTATAATGTATTTGAAACTGCCAAGTCAATATTATGGTATTTTCATGGTCCTTGCAGACATGCACAAAGCAGTAAAAATTTGAACCTCAGACGTTCATGTTCCCCGTTGAAGTCGCACAAGGTGACACTTCTCATTTCTTCTTGTTTCAGCTCTTGTACTGTAAGTGTTGTTTCTGTGGTCTAGTCAGTGCCACATTTTTCATATTTTTGTCCATTTTGCTGTTGAGTTTGCTGTTTAAAATGGCCCCCGGGCATAATGCCAAAGTATTGTCTAGTGATCCTAAGCTCAAAAAGGCTGTTGTGTGCCTTATGAGGAAAATACATGTGTTAGTTAAGCTTAGTTCAGGAAGTTAGAGTGCTGTTTGCTGTGAGTTCCATGTTAATGAATCAATAAAATATATTATATAAGGTGTCTTTAACAAAAATGCACCTAAAACAAGATTATGCATTGATCAGTTGATGACAATTTTGTGACCAGAAGTTCATAGGCACCTAACCCTGTATTTCCCCTAGGTTCAGTATTCATTAATTCAGTATTTGCAGTGAATTTATGAAACATAAGTACCATGGATAACGAGAACTGACTGTATGTCTCAAAATGACTGCAGTGAATTACATCATGAGACAGTTTTGTTTATTATAAGGAAGCTTTTCCTATAGTTGTATAAAACATTGGCAGAGCTTCCTTAGGAAAAAAAAGTAATTTCTTTTTCAAATGATATATATATATATATCATATATATGTATGTATATATGTATGTATGTATGTATATATGTGTATATATATATACATTTCAACCAGTAATGGAGAAACTTTTGCCTATACATTATATATAGCAGTTGGTTTATTTTATTTGTCATTACATAAAATGTAAAGTGAAGTTTCAGTTGGCTTTCTCTACTGTGGCCTTGAAACCATACAAAAACAAATACAATTATGTGCATGTGTGATAAAGGCAAGTGCTTAGCACAGCACGTGACAAATAATCCTTGCTCCAGTAAATGTTAGCCACTGCTGCTCCTGTTCCAAGTACTCTGTTTAGAAATGTCCTATTTCAGCCCTACATGATATCCCAAGGAACAGAGATAGCAAGCAGATTAACCAGGATATGTTCCCTAAAATTAACTGTGACCCAGGACATTCTCTGCCCATGCCTGTGGTTCCAGCCAGTGTCCCATTCTGTCGGTGGCCCTTGGTTAGTATAATAAATTATATGCTCATACTACCCAGAGATATTTTGTAAATAAAAATATAAATTATGGATGTAGTGGTGAAGCCGCAGCCACTTAGTTTTAGAATGAGAGTTAGGCAAAGGTGTGAAGGACTGGGGGGGTGTTCTAGGCTAGTGTATCCGAAGAAGGAACCAGGTAGGTGGTAACTGACATTAGGGTCAAAGAGAGAGACGTTGGAGCTAAAAGTTGGGGAGTGTTAGAAGTTGTCAGAACCTTCGGGGGGGGTGGTATTGGGAGTGACAGAGCAGGAGGCCTGTGTTTATGATGGTACCATGAAGGAAAGGAAGTAAGAGAAAGGCTGCATCAAGTCAGCATTAGAGAAAGTTAGCAAATTGCAATGGGTGAAAAGCATTTTTAAAAAAATGTGGAAAAAATGCAGTCTTAGTGATAAAATGGAAACAGAGGGATTAAGGAAATGTAAGCACAGAATGTTGGTTTCATTCTTTTTCCATTTCTCTAATTCTCTTATTTCTTGCTTTTTCTTTATTTCTCTTTATTTCCTTCTCTCTATCCCCTGATTTTCCTTCATGATATCCATTATTTCAGGAATGTAACCTTCAAAACTTGAGCTCACAAGTGTTTATTTCCATCTCCTTTCTTCCTCCCCACCACCTTCCAGCTGCCCCACTTACTCTTTCTTTGTTTCAGTTAGCTAAAATAAAATATTTTTGTTTCTTTTTCTTTTCTTCCAAATTTTAAGTTAGTTGTAGAAAGAAAGAAAGAAAGAAAGAGAGGGAGGAAGGCAAGGAGGGAGGAAGTTAGGAAGGAAGGAAGGAAGGAAGGAAGGAAGTTAGGAAGGAAGGAAATTCTGTATTAAGTGGAAGACAGTCTATGTGTGGGCTAGCTGTTTTCCACCTCTCCTGCTGCATCTAAGGCCACTCTCCCCTAATCTGCAGCCACAATAGCCTTCTTTCAGTTCCTCCCTAGACCCAGATTCTGTTGGTTTCAGAAGTTGTCTATTCCCAATGCCCTTCTCTTTGAATACCTTTCCCTAGAGTTTTCTACTCCTAGTCATTATGTATCATATGACCTCACTGATATGAGGAATTCTTAATCTCAGGAAACAAACTGAGGGTTGCTGGAGTGGGGGAGGTGGGAGGGATGGGGTGGCTGGGTGATAGACATTGGGGAGGGTATGTGCTCTGGTAAATGCTGTGAATTGTGCAAGACTGTTGAATCACAGATCTGTACCTCTGAAACAAAGAATGCAATATATGTTAAGAAAAAAAAAAAGAAGATAGCAGGAGGGGAAGAATGAAGGGGGGGAAATCGGAGGGGGAGACAAACCATGAGAGACAATGGACTCTGAAAAACAAACTGAGGGTTCTAGAAGGGAGGGGGTGGGGGATGGGTTAGCCTGGTGATGGGTATTAAAGAGGGCACGTATTGAATGGAGCACTGGGTGTTACGCACAAGCAATGAATCATGGAACACTACATCAAAAACTAATGATGTAATGTATGGTGATTAACATAACAATAAAAAATTAAAAAAAATATTTCTCTGCTTAAATATCACTTCTTCAGGCAAATCTTCCCTGACTAGACCAAGATCAAGAAATATTTATGGATTGTTTACTATGCTACAGACTTCGTCTTAGGCAATGGGACTATAGCAGTGAGCAAAATGGACAAAAACCTCGACCTCACGGAGTTTACAACTAGGTGGGAAGATAGATAGTAAATAAGAAGTAAATTCATGTTATCTCAGAAGTTCAGAGTTGTAGGAAAAAATCAGAAAGGGAAGGAGTTTAAGAACGACAGGTGGATTTAGGCTTGGGGGGTTACAAATTTAAAAATGTTATTCAGGGAAGGCCTGTGGGAAATAGTATCTGAGAGAAGACCTAAAGAATGTGAAAGTCTAGAGTACAACATGCTGAGGGAGTGTTAAATCCAAAGCCCTTGAGGAAAAAACAGTGGGGAGTTTCAAATGGCTGCAGCCTACCTTGCAAGGTCAAGCATAGGTGTCGTCAGGCAGGCGACTGGGCAGCAGACTGTGGCCGACCATTGGCTCTGAATCTGATGTTCTGACTTACATTTAAACCATACTACCACAACAACTGGGTTAGCACTGTAAAGAAGGGGAGCAGGGGTGGTATCTCAAGAGGCACCCTTGACCCCCATTCCGTTCTTCAGCCAGTTTTTTTCTTTCAGAGAATCCTCGTTTCTATTTCAAAAACACTTATGAAAATGCATCATTATATATTCAATTTTATATTAATTTATTTAGCATTATACCCCCTACTCTCTGGAATACTGTTCTGTAAGTCCCCAAGAACAGCATCTCTCCTTTGTCTACGGTGCCATTGTTGACATTATTTTTGTTTGTTTTTCAGTCAAGTGGTGCTGAGCCTAGCTGAGTGCCAGAGCCCATAGTAGGTACTTAGTAAATAACTGTTGAAAGGTTAAACAACCCTATGATATATCACCTCCACAATAAAAATGAGTTAATTAAGTCTCTGGGAAGTTAAATAACTTGCCCTAGTAACATAGGATAGTAGAAATTGAATTTTTTTGGTCTGATTCCAAAGCCAAATGCTTTTAATCAATGCAGTATTCTGTAAATACTTTATATACTTCTCTAAAAATATGAATCAATACTTGAGTTATAAATTATCACAGAACACATTTAGTTAAGCAACTCCTTTTGATTTTTCATGTTAAGTAGAAAGATTCATACTGCATATAGTACCTTAACACTACATTTCCCAATATTACTCAAAGAATGTTACTCCATTACATTATATATGAATGTTACTCCATTACATTATATATGTTACTCTCTCTCTCTCTCTATATATATATATGAGAGAGAATATTCTCTCTCATATATATATATGATGAGAATATGGAGAGGGAGAGAGGGAGAATATCCATATATATATATATATGAGAGAGAGGATGCATCTTTCCTCTTACTTCAAGAATGATGGAACAAGTTTCAAAACCAATTGTGGTTTTTGTTTATGGCAGCACATGGATCTCCAGGGATTTGAATCTTAGTATATCTTAGACTCAGAGAAGGTAGGATAGAATCACATTTCTAGGAGGTCACCTAATATTATAAAAGGCTCTTGCTAAATCTCAAGTGATCTGCAGTAACATTTTACTGCCCTGTTGCTATAGCTTTCCACATATAAGTATACACAAGCTGTTTGAAAGTTCTCAAAAGCGAACTTCAACTGACAATATATCATTGGTACATTTTCCTATTAAAAGAAAAAATACATATTTTGTCAATGTACCTTCAAAATTCTAACCTATATTTTATTTTTTCTATTTTAAAAATGTTTTAAAAACAAAAAATTATTGCAAACTGGGCTAAATTAATCTAAGATTTTTAAGTCATTTAAAAATACAAAACCTTTCAATAATATATTTACCTGTCTAAAATAAATAAAACATCAATTAAGCAGTTTTTAAGTGGAAAAATGGGGAGATGATATGATATCAGGAATTCTAGTCAATATACTCCTAGAACCTGGAAATTCGTAAAAATTATGTAATCTGTTTTTTTTTTAATTTTATTTATTCATTTGACAGAGAGAGAGAGAGCACAGCAAGAAGAACAGAATGGCAGGCAGAAGGAGAGGAAGAAGCAGGCTCCCCGCTGAGCAGGGAGCCTGATGTGGGGCTCAATCCCAGGACACTGGGATCATGACCTGAGCTGAAGGCAGACGCTTAACCGAATGATCCACCCAGGCGCCTCAAAAATTATGTAATCTGATCTAGAATGTTCATGTGTTTCTATATCCGATACACGTGTTATAAGGAGAAAATAAACAGAAATGGGCGAAAATGTTTTCTAGTAATATTAAAAATAGCTTATTCAAGAATCTTGAAAATACCACCACAAATACCAGCTGACCTCAAATGAAGAAATTAGCCTGTGTGATACGATCTGTCTTGTGAGCAATGAAATAGCAGTTTTATTGTGCCCTTTCTCTTACTTAGAACATATTAGTTAGAGGTCAAACACAAGTTTCAGGGGGATAATATGCAGTGTTAAAGGATTGTTTTTAATTTCTCCTTTCTGTTTCCTGCTTAAGAACATATTTGACATTGTAAATAAGATGCAGATAAATTCCCCTCTAGCAAACTTCATTCCTTACAGCACACTAAATCTCTATAGCATACTAGCTAATTAATTCTGACAATTCAATCAACAATTGTACTAGCAATTAAACTAATCCAGATGTTTTTCATTATATGACGATACATACAGATAGCTAATTGTATCTTAAGTTTATATTTTTCTGTGAACAGACTTCTGGGCTTATTTTTTAAAGTTTATCAGGCGGTCATTTTAGAATTTTGCAGTTTATCTCTTTTTCCTGCTAAAAAATAGAATCAATGAAGTATGAAGTAGGAATTCACCTAGTCACATTGTTCAGGGACATTCCGTAAGACATAGTTGTAGCCTTAAAGAGCCATTCCCTGTTGCCTATAAAGTTTCCCCCAATTAAATATTGCCTCAGCGCTGTGGGCGCAGCATTCTTATAGCTTCTGATATCCGGGATTTGGTATCTGCTTCTGTCACAGTTCCATTTATTTCTTCCCTATGTCTTGCCACTTAGGAAGAAAATCTATTTAATGAAAAATACTGTTCTACCGTTGGGAGTCCCAGAGAAAGAAGCAAGAGATTGAGATGGCCTGTAGCATATTGTTTATGGCAGTATCCAACAAGCAAGATTTTGTACGTCTACATATGGTGCAAGTCTTGTTTTAATTCAACCCTTGGGACATCAATCCAATAATTCTGCCAAAATACACTCTGTGAAGTTCAGTGATAATAGAGTCTGAGGGTAGAATACTTCCAATATTTTGAACTGATAGGTGGCTTAATTTTACTCCACATTTTATACATATGCCAATTTAAATATATGTTATAGTATTTGTGACTCTATTTGATGATTAAGCTTGAAATTTCATGTGATAGTAAATGTCTGTTTACTTTTTAGTGATAATGTTAAATTATGTCTTTACTATGTTGGGGTATTTTCTTTTGTTTATAGTGTATCAAATACATGTGACATCTGTTCTGTTAGGTGTTTGAACTTTTTCAAACACAGGTACACTTTTTTTTTTTTTGTAAGTTGAATGCTTTTTATACACAGTGAAATACAAAATGTCAAACATGTTGTAATCTCCCATCAGAACTGTTGCTTTCTCTGGATCTGTTTCAGGGATTTTTGGCCCAAGCATAGGAGGTGTCCGCTGATTTTACAAGCCACGCCTTGACATATGTTTTTTTCAGAACTCTAGAATGGAGTAAGGAAAGTTGTTCATATTTAGGTCAAAGTAATGCTCAGGGGAAGAGCAAGTGCGTTCACTAAATTCATATTACACCTGATGCTCTAGGGTCGATATCAAGGTTTTATTTTGTGTTGTTCTTGATCAGGGTGTTGATTATTACTACCAGTAAATCACATATTTGTCTTTATCTTTATATCTGAATAATTGTGAACATGGGAGCAACCTAGGTCAATGTAACCCTTATTAAAAGGCAAATGATGTACATATTTTTTTGTTTTATTTCTCATTTCACTGCTAGTGAGATCAGAAGGAACTGACAGAAAGAAAACTATAGATAGCTTTTTAGAGAAAGCTACAATAGATTGCTTTTTATCTATCTATTATAGATAGACAGATAATGTCTTTAGTGTATCTCTAAGCTTGAAAGAGATAAATAATCACTTCAGGAAATAATATTTCCCAAACTTGTCACTTATTATAAAAAGCCTAAAGAAACTAGATACAAAGATTTTTCTCATATTCATAACATAAATAGTTTCTCAGCCCAAATATAATTTAAACAAATATTTTTATTTCAAATATATTGGATATAATTTCATCAAAAGCATACCAGAAGTCATTCACACAACTATTCATATAGATCAAATAATATGGTATTTAAACAAAGCTGTATCGGTAGACTGAATAATAGCAAATTCAATATTCTTTGCCTCACTCACAGTTACAGCTAAAATATGTTATCTAGGCAGTACCTACTAATGTCATCAATTTACTTCTGCAAATCAGAAGTTCTGTGTGAAATGATTACTGATTACTGGAAGCCCATTTTCTATTATTTCAATGGATAAATTATGATGTTTTGCACAGTGACCTCAAATCTTCAACAGATTTTCTAAAATGACTATATATAAGTAACAAAACACCATGTTAGGAACGTGATATGTTTTAAAAACAGTTTCTGATAAACAAAAGAATGATATGGATTGTTTAAAATTTAAGCAGTGAATGCAATACACTATACTGTTTACACACCTTACAAGCATTCAGTTATGACTCAGCCTATCAAATGTACTAAATATATTTAGAAAAAAATGCAGATGTTAATACACAAAAAGAAACTACCTGACAAAGGAGGCAAGAATATACAATGGGGAAAAACAATCTTTTCAATAAATGGTGCTGAGAAAAATGGACATCTACATGCAAAACAATGAAACTGGACTACTTTATTACTCCATACACAAAAATAAACTCAAAATGGATTAAAGACCTACATGTGAAACCTGAAACCATAAGAATCCTAGAAGAAAATGTAAGTAGTAATCTCTTTGATAATGGACTTAACATTTTTCTAGATATATCTCCTCAGGCAAGGGAAACAAAAGGAAAAATAAACTATTGGAACTACATCAAAATAAAAAGCTTTGGCACAGTGAAGGGAAACATGAACAAAATGAAAAAGCAACCTACCATTTGGGAGAAGATATTTGCAAATGATATATCTGATAAGGTATTAATACCTAAAATATATAAAGAACTTATACAACTCTACACCAAAATCCAAAAATCGGCAGAGGACCTGAATAGACATTTTTCCAAAGAAGACAAACAGATGGTTAACAGACATATGACAAGATGCTCAACATTACTAATCATCAGGGAAATGCAAATCAAAAGCACAATGAGATATCACCTCACATCTGTTAAAAGAGCTAGCATCAAAAAGTCAAGAGGTAGACTTCCAGGGAAAATAGTGGAATAGGAGGATCCTAGGCTCACCTTGTCCCATGAATACACCTACATCAGTGTAAATAACACAGAAAACAACCCAAAGCCTGGCAGAACAGATTCTCCACAGCTAAATGTAGAGAAGAGGCCAGATCCATGAGGGTAGGAAGGAGGAGATGTGGTTGGGAGCCAATCTGACTCATGATACTATTCACAGGAGGGAGGGATGCCTTCGGCACAGAGAGGGGAGGGGAGAAGACACCATGCCAGGCACCTCAGGCATGGGGGAACCACACAGGGAAGATGAATCCCCATAATATTTGGCCTAATCATGAGTTCTCATAATCACTGGGGCTTAACACCTGAAACTTTAAAAGTCAGTGGGCTCAGCTCTCAGAAAGCCAGGGGACAATAGGAAACTGAATCCCTGCCCTTAAAGAGACAGCACAACAAACATCCTGCTGAGATACAAAATAGAAACAGCTGTTTGAAAAATGCCTCGGGTATACAGGAAGGAGTTTATTTTCTAATCTCAGAGCATATGCTAGAGGGGCAGGGATCTTTGGGAGACTTCTCCAAGAACAAAAGAGCTTGCAGGTACCATTTCCCTCCCCTGCCCTACAGACTAAATACAAGGACACCTGAGGGAAACAACACTCTCCAACCAGGTTGCTACACACCCTGCCCCTGCCCCTTTCTTTGGACCCACTCCCTCCAAGACACTCTCAGCAGGAGTTTTCCCGGACAGCTGCAGGTCCCCTCCCCCAGTAGACAAGAACAGACCTTGCAGGCATACTCGCCCTGCCCCTGCATTCTCCTTCAAATCCCCATGCTCCAACACGTCATTGGCAGGAGTCCATCCAAAGCAGTCTGGCAGCATGCAAGCAGAATCAATAGGGTCCAGCACCACTCCTCTGCCCTGAGGAGAGGGGAAGATAACCACACACACCAGTTCAACTTCAGTGGGCTGGGGGCAGACATTCTGATTTGACTGCAGGACCCACCCACCAACAAAAACCTCTGAGGGGACAACACTGGGAGAGCAGCCAGCAGTTCACTGCTATGCAGCTCTGGCAAATGCCTGGCCTGACTCAACTCAAGCTCAAGGTGGTCCCAGACTGGCCTACTAACAACACAGGGACCAAATCCTTCCCACAGCAGGCAAAGAGAGCCATTGCAAATGACTGGACTGAAGGCAAATGTGGCTCAGCCACAGCAGCATACAACACACATAGGAGACACCCTTGAAGCACCAGGTTCTGGTGAACAGGGGGCATTGCACTGCAGGGCACTACAGGACTTCTTCTTCATAAGGCCACTACTTTCAAGAGTAGGAGATGTAGCTGACTTTCCTAACACATAGAAACAGACAGAGAGTTAGACAAAATGAGGAGACACAGGAATATGTTCCAAATGAAAGAATACGACAAAGCACAGCAAGAGAGCTAAACAAAATGGAGATAAGTAATATGGCTGATGGAAAATTTAAAGTAATGGGCATACAGATACTCACTGGACTTGAAAAAAGAGAGGAAAACCTCAGTAAGACCCTCAACAAAAAGACAAAAAAAACAGAAAAAAAGAACCAATCAGAGATGAAGAACTCAAATACTGAAATTAAAAAAAAATATACTAGATTCAATAAATAATTGACTAGAGAAAGTAAAAGGCTGGATCAGTGACCTGGAGGACAGTGTAATGGAAAAATCAAAATGAACAGGAGAGAGAAAAAATAAGAATAATAAATGAAAATAGATTTATGGAACCCAGTGACAACATCAAGCATAATAACATTCACATTATAGGTATCCTGGAAGAAGAGATAGGAAAGGGGGAAGAAAATGTATTTGAAGAAATAATAGCTGAAAACTTCCCAAATCTGGGGAAGGAGACAGAAATCCAGATCCAGGAGGCAAAGAGAGCCCCCAACAAAATCAACCCAAGGAGGTCCACACCAAGACACACATAATTAAAATGGCAAAGAGTAGTGATAAAGAGACTTTTAAAAGCAGCAAGAGAAAACAAAACAGATACTTACAAGGGAAACTCCATAAGGCTATCAGGTGATTTTTCAGCAGAAACTTTGTAGGCCAGAAAGGAGTGGCATGATATATTCGAAGTGCTAGAAGAAAAACAAACAAACAAAGAAACAAAAACCTCCTTCCAAGAATACTCTAAACAGCAAGGGTATCATTCAGAATAGGAGAGATAATTTCCTAGACAGACAAAAGTTTAAGAAATTCATTACCACTAAACCAGCCCTACAAGAAATGTTAAAGGGAACTCTTTGAGTGGAAAGGAAAGATCATAAGTAGGGGTAAGAAAAGTAGGAAGCACAAAAGCAGTAAAATTAAAGATATCTATAAAAATCAGTCAAGGGATTCACAAAATAAAAAGATGTAAAATATGACACCATATATCTAAACCGGGGGAGAGATGTTATATATACACTTAATGGTAATCAGAAATCAAAAACTGGTAATAGATATGCAAAGAATAAAGAGAAAAAAAAAACAACAAGTTTATCACTAAAGAAAGCAAACCATGAGAGATGAGAGCAAGAGTGAAAGGAACAGAGAACTACAAAACAAACACAAAACAGGTAACAAAATCACAATAAATACATACCTATCAATAATTACTTTGAATGTAAATGGATAAATACTCCAATCAAAAGACATAGGGTGACAGAATGAATAAAAAAGCAAGACCCATTTATATGCTGCCTATAAGAGACTCATTTCAGACTTAAAACACATACAGATTAAAAGTGAAGGGATGGAAAAGCATTTAATACAAATGGAAGTGAAAACAAAGCCAGGATAGCCATACTTATATTGGACAGAATAGACTTTAAAACAAAGACTATAACAAGGAACAAAGAAGGACACAATATAATCATAAAAGGAACAATCCAATAGGAAGATATAACAATTGTGAACATTTATGCACCCAACATGAGAGTACTCAAATACATGAAGCAACTACTAACAAACATAAAGGAAGTAATCAATAGGAATACAATAATAGTAGGGGACTTTAACACCCCACTTACATCAATGGACAGATCATACAAACAGAAAATCAACAAGGAAAGGGTGGCTTTGAATGACACACTAGATCAGATGGATTTAACAGATATATTCAGAACACTTCATCCTAAAACAGCAGAATACACATTCTTCTCAAGTGCACATGGGGCATTCTCTAGAATAGATCTCATATTAGGCTATAAAACAAGTCTCAACAAATTCAGAAAGATTGAAGTCATACCATGATCTTTACTGACCACAACACTATGAAACTAGTAATCAAGCACAAGAAAAAATCTGGAAGGAACACAAATATATGGAGCTTAAATCACATGCTGCTAAATACCGAATGAGTCAACCAAGAAATCAAGGAGGAAATAAAAAAAAAATACATGGAGACAAATGAAAATGAAAACTCAACAGTCCAAAATCTTTGGGATGCAGCAGAAGCTGTTCTAAGATGGAATACTGTAGCAATAGAGGCCTACCTCAAGAAGCAAGAAAAATCTTAAATAAGCTAACCTTACACCTAAGGAAGGTAGAAAAAGAACAGACAAAATCCAAAACCAGTAGAAGCAAGGAAATACTAAAGATTAGAGCAGAAATAAATGAAATAGGTACTAAAAAGAACAATAGAACAAATCAATGAAACCAGGAGGTGGTTCTTTGAAAAGATCAACAAAAATGATAAACCTTTAATGGGCACCTGGGTGGCTCAGTCGGTCAAGCAGCCAACTCTTGACCTCAGGTCAGGTCTTGAACTCAGAGTCGTGAGTTCAAGCCCCATGTTGTGCTCCATGCTGGGTATGCATCCTACTTAAAAAAGAAAAAACCTTTAGCCAGACTCATGGGAGAAAGAGAAAGAGAGAGAGAGAGAGGGGAATCAAATAAAACCAGACACGAAAAGAGGAGAAACAACCACCAACACCACAGAATTACAAAGGATTATTAGAGAATATTATGAAAAATTATATGCCAACAAATTACACAACCTAAAAAATTGACTAAATTCCTAGAAACATACAACCTATCAAAACCGAATCAGGAAGAACTAGAAAATTTGAACAGAGTGATTACCAGCAATGAAATTGAATCAGTAGTCAAAAAACCTCACAACAAAAGTTCAGGCCCAGAAGACTTCACAGGTGAATTCTACCAAACATTTAAAGAAGAGAATGGATAAAGAAGTGGCATATATATATATAATGGAATATTACTCAGCCATAAAAAAAGAATGAGATCTTCCCATTTGTGACAACATGGCTGGACCAAAAGTGTATCATCCTATGTGAAATAAGTCAGACAGAGAAGGACACATATTATATGATTTCACTTGTATGTGGAATCTGAAAAACAAAACAAAACAACAAACAGAAAAAAAGAGAAACAGAGCTATAAATACAGAGTACAAATTGGTGGTTTCCAGAGAGCAGCGGTTGGGAGGGGATGGGCAAGATGAGTGAAGGGGAGTAGGGTATACAGGCTTCTAGTTATGGAATGAATAAATCATGGGAATGAAATGAAAGGTACAGCATAGGGAATACAGTCCATGGTACTATAATAGCAATGTATGGTGACAGATTGTAGCTACACTTGTGATGAACATAACATAACATGAAATATAAGGTTGTGGAATCACTATACTATATATCTGAAGTTAAAGTAACATTGTGTGTCAACTGTACTTCAATTAAAAAAAAAAAGAAACTACATGATTATTTTGGTTATTTCTTACAGCCTAACAAGTGGCTTAAAACAATAATGATATTATCATTCACAATACTGTTAGTTGATTGGGTTCAGCTGGGTAGTTTTAGCTTAGGGTTTCTCATATGATTGCAGTTAAATGACAGGGGTCATGGTAGTTATCAAAAGGTGAAGTTGCCCTGGATTTCCAGATTGTTTATGCACATAGCTGGCAGTTAATGCTACTGCTGCCTAGGAGGTAGATGGAGCTGTTCACTAGAACACCTACTTGTGGTCTCTCGAGACATGGACTTCTCATGGAATAGTGGCTCACTTTAGACATGAAACATTACAAGAGCAAGAATTCTAAAAGGCCCAGAAAGAAGCTGTAAGGATTCTTATAATTCAGCCTCAGAAATCCCAAGACATTATATCTGTTGTATTCTTTTACCTACAAGTGAATTACTAAAACCAACTCCAATTATAGGAGAGGGAGATTAGAATCTATCTACTTCTTAGTATCAGGTGCAGTATGCACATACAGGAAGTGAAGTAATACTGACCATATTTGGATATTGTCGATCATAGAATTTAGCGAATTTTTAGCTTTCAGATAAAACCCATCTCGTTACCTGAGTTCTTAAGTAAAGTTTTATTTTAACATGGCCACACCCATTAATTTCCATACTGTCAGTGATGCTTTCCCTGCTTTACTAGGGCAGAGTTAGCTAATTGCAACAGAGAACATATTTACTTTTAAGGTATTTGCTATCAAAGTTTCTTCCACAGTAATTTCCAGGAATAAACTATCATTCCAGTTGGGAAAGGGGTAAAACAGTAATTTTCACTGTGGGTGGAAGATGATGGTGTGGATGAGTGGAATGATAGAGGGACAATTTTAGGTGAACTATTAGACTGAGGATATAATAGATTTTTCATGATTTTTGTGCTGCTGTTGGCATTACTGAACAAGAAGGTTTTGAAACATTTTGGGAGGATTTAACAGAGGCTTTTGGAATTTTAAAATCAATGCAAAATGGAACTTTGCTCACACTCCTGGTTTTTGTTTGTTTGTTCATTTGTTTTGTTTTTATGTTTGAAGACATTTGAATGGTGTTATAAGAGACATCAGACCATTTTCAAAGAATAGCTACTCATCATACATTCAAGTATGATATTTACTGTTGCTTAACCCACACTTCTTTAAGTTGATGTCTCATTTTTTTTTTTTTTCACTGACTGCTCTTTCAAGTTTTTATCATTGTGGTCTTCTTTTGATACTATTGCTACTTATTTCCCTAAAAGCTCTTGATATCTTTTTCATTGACTCCAAGCCAGTTGCTATTGCAAATATAATTCTATCCCTAGCATCAACCATGTTTTCTAAGTTTTTGAAATTGACCACAAGCTGCAGAATTTATCTCTTCCATATACCGTTCGCCCTTTGTAGAGAAACTCTCGGCCGTGGCTCTATAGCCAATAAACTCTAAAGCATTTTTATGTAAAAGTTTTTCCTAAGGTCTTTTGGTGAAGCTTGGTTGGCACTCATACCCTAGACTGCATGTTGCATAGGCAAATGAACTTAAAAGCCCATAAAAAATGCAATAACACCTAGTGCATGGGTTGAAATAGTGAACGTTGGAAGGAGGAAAACCTTGAATGTCGTCACCACGTTAGAACACTGTGGATGTGCAGGAGCATCACCGATATGTGAAGCCTTCTTTGTGAACTTTTCTTTGCCCATATTGTCCTTTGTGAAGGACGTCAATTAGAATTGTATATAATTTATGAAAACCTTCTCATCAGTCAGTGTGGATGTGGAAATTAGACAGCTGGTGATGTTCTTCTGAGCATTTCTTGAGGGTATAGAGGTTTATAGAATGAAAAGTAAAATGGGTTTGAATTTAAACCTCAGCAGTTAAGTCAGCCCCCTCCAAGGCTTTGTAATCAGATGCTTTCTTCTTTTACTATAAGCAAGATAAATCCTGAGGAAGGCATGCACTCCAAAATAAAACTTTTTTTTACACAAACAATTGCTCAGTGGTATAGTCTCATTAATAATTTTTTTGTGTAAATGAAACAGAAATATGACATCTCTCTCACCATCAGCTGCAGCTCCTTTTCCTACGGTTTTTATAATAAGGAGTATGGCTTGAATATGTAGCAAAATTCAAAGTCTGCTCCTGTAATAGCTCACCATTCTCCATCATAGCCTTCACTATCACCTTCCCAAATGTATCATTCACTTTGTCCTAAATCGAGATAATCCAGAATGGAGTGTCTTGATCACTCTGGCTTAATATCTCCTTTTCCAGGCTTATCCAAAGCTTTTCCAAAATAAAATGGTGTATATTTTGTCCCGCTCTATGTATAGGTACCTAAATGCTCTCTGACTTTCTGCTTCTTCTTGTCATTACTTGTTATTACAGCACACAAAGTGCTGACTGAAGTGCACAGGATGCTCTTGAAGTCTCGGGTGGTTCTGTGTTAACAAACAAGATTATTTTTATTTTCTCTGCCCTTGTACATACTCTTCTCATATGTTTTATTTACTTCCCCACATTTTTCTTTAAAGCTTTCTTAGACTTTTAAGACGATTTATAACATGAGGCGAAAACCTAGGCTAAGTATAAGATAGACATCAAGGAAACAAGTTCAGGATATTTATACAAGGAGAGACCACAAGGGCACTAAGTGTGATCCTGTGATGAGCCTCTTGATGCTAGCCACATGTGATGGTCATATCTCCTGTATTAGCACTCACATACTTTACAAACATCTATCTACCTGTGATTTTGCTAATCTACAGTTGTATCTGGAATGTGACATGAAACTTTGTTTCCATATAATTTTATAAAAATCTTTAAGTTTGGAGACGTATGATATATATGTGACATATATGATACATAACATTATATATATATCATGTATGTAAAGTGTATACATGTAACTTTTTCTCAGCAAATATCAGTAGAAAAGTATATTACTGAGATATAGTTATATTTTAAGGAATTTTGATATTAAAAACTAAGTATTGTTCTATCAGAAAAGTGTTAACTAGAGAGAGGATTTATAGTATAAGTCTATATATAATTTTCATTAACAAAGTGTTCATGAAAAAATAATTCAAATACTAACCTATGGACTATATATAACTGCCTTTATTCACTTTATTAAACACAGAGTTCTTGCTACACTCACTAAAATGATCTTGAAAAGAGGTATAGGCTTCTTTATAGATAAAATGAAAAGAAAATACAAAATTATGCCAGTAATATCAGAGACTGAAAGTCAAGAAAATCAGTACTTTTCTTGTTTTTATCAAACATTTTAATGAGAGCTAAAAATACCATTAGTTGTCCACAAAATTCCATTTATTCCCTTCCATCATAAAAGAATGAGAGCCAGGCATGTGACTGGACTACCTTTCCCAGTCTTGTTCAAGGTAGATGTGGCCACATTACTAAGTTCCTTCACTCTGATTTTCCCCTTTGGCTGGTTGGAGGTGGCAGGTGACAAGGTCCTAGGAAAAGGCAGAGCCTGAGTCACTGAATCACCACGTGAAAGACAGCCTTCCAATCAGGAATGCCTATTTCAGATCATAATGTGGACAAAGAATAAACTACTGTGTTTGTGTCATTAATCATTTGAGAAACTGGTTGTGACTGCAGCAAAGCTTATCCTAACTATTACAGAAGCAAGTTAATATATTGGAATCTTTGTGCAAAATTTCAGCTTGTAAATGTTTTGATTTTTCATTGAGAAGGCAAGAATTAGACAAATCTTTTAAACAATTAGGAACACAGAAATTTTAATTTGTGTATAACCTCCGCATATGCTAACTGCTTTTATATTTCTTTTTTGGCTACTTCCCTGAGAATATTAAACATATGGTGTAGTGGCTAATTTTTCTGTCATTACTTTTTATTTTATTTTATACTTGTTTTGTGTGAAGTTCTTCCCTCACACAGAAACCATAAAACTGAAAACAGGGCCATATCATGTATGTTTTAAATTGGTCCATTCCACCTGATATATTGTAGGCACATGGCAGGTTTATAACAGGTGACTATTAGATAGAGTTGAGAACTTTTATTTTTCTGCCATGATTCACTGCTAACATATTTATAGGTTTTTGTCTGTAACGTTATCATAAGGAAAAAGATAATCACATTCATCTCAGGCATTAAAATAAAAATGCATAATTTTAATGTTTTTCCTTTTTTTCTCTCTTGGAAATGAAGATACTAATGATTTTTAAGAACTCATCATGACATTAATTTATCCTGGAGTCACTTTGAGGTATTTAAGATTTGTTTTTTCCCTTACTAGTTAAAGCAAGAGGTACAAAAGTACTAAGTGTGAGTCCTAATAATCACCACATATTGTGTTATTTTAAATTACTTTATAATGGTTCATCATAATCAAACTGAAATAAAATTAATTGTGAACCATATTATATCAGTACAATAAATTTTTAAATTCTTACTTTCTCAACACAATATTTTAAAAAATAAGCTACTTGAAGAATATCATAGTTCCAAATAAATTGAATAGGCATCAAGTAATTTCTATTTAGGCAACATAAGCGGTATAATAGGCAAGCACAGATTTTGAATGCAAATATAATGGAAAGAAAAGTGTATTTATAAATAAACCAGCTTAACAACATCATTAAAAATAATGATATTTCACGAATCATTGAACATGCAGTGAAAAAAAACCCAATATTGTTCTTAATATCTTTGTTATTTTTTATAAAGTAGTTCTCCACTGGTATTAGTAATTACTACCTGGATAGAACAGGACCATATTTGCTGTTACTTTTTATGTGGCTAAACCCTAATTAAGTGAATACATTTTGAAAAATAAACTGAATAATGTGTATTTGTCCCCAAAATACTGACTTTATTAGTGGCTTACATCTTTCTTTTTTAACTTGTTTTAAGGCCACAATTAGAAACATGCTTATAGAATCAAACACTGCATAGCATATTGTGTGTAACTATAAATAAATGAACAATAATTCTGAGGAGTTCTTTCGCTGTGTCACCATGCACTACATTTGGGGTTATTAATAATATTAATCACTTCTATGAACATAGTAACTTAGAGCGAACTTGTTATTTTGCTGAGTCATTTTCAATATCTGTTTTGGCATCCTGTTAATCAAATGGCAGAACACATATAGTGATGTCTTAAAAAACAAATCAACAAAATTAGAAAAGAAACAGACAAGAAGGAACTAGACAATTTGCCAAACATTCAAACATTCAGATGCCAAGAATTCTTTCCAGCAATCCATCTCCCTCCTCTACTAGCACAAAAAAAAAAAAAAAAAAAAAAAAAAAAAAAATCAAAGAGGAGGGACATTAGTTTTTTTTTAAGTACTTTTCAGCACCTGAAGTTATGCTAGCAATTCTTGCTAAAGTTAATGGAAAATCTATACATTACCTACCACAATCTTAGATATTCTGTCCTTGAATCTTGGTTTCATGCCCTTTAACTAAAGTCAGTAAGTCTACAGTAATGGATGGGACTTTCTTTGGGGGAAGTTTGTGTGGAATTTGAGATGATAATACCTCATTTACATATAGGTGATGCAAAGCAATGCCTGTGTAACCTGAGAATCAGGAACTATGATATTCTTGTCATGTACTCTACTTATATAACATTCTTATTTCCTGTTGCTCTCTATAAGCCATGAATAACATTATGTACTTTAAGTAACATGCTTTGCATATTGCTTCACTACTATTTATGTTCTGTTACTATTTAATTTCTACAGCCATAGGAAAACACCAGAGTAGAATAGTTGACATCATTGTTCTATTGAATGTTTATCATCATTGTTAGGGTATTCATTCTACAGATTTTTCCCCATTCATATGGAAAGCATATTCAGCAATATACATTGCCCTTGGATTTACTCCAACACAACTTGCAAGAATGATTTTTCTTGGGCAAGAGAGACACATTTCCACTTTAAGTTACTCATTTTTTAAAATGTTTCCTTTACATCACTTTTTAAAATGTTTCCTTTATGCACAATAGCTGCAAAGGAAAAATGTAGATTGACTTCTATAAGGTAGTTTGCTATAAAAACAGATTAGGATTCCTTTGCATTACTTTTGAGGTATTGCCTTACATTAGAATTATTAAATTTTTAGGAGTTAATCTTATATGTCATATATTAGTTCTGGAAAAGAAATATCACAGTTTTTTGAAGGATCCATAATTAGGGTAAGTTTTACAGTCATTGTAGAGGTTAAGATGTGAAAATTCAGTCTGAGTGGTTGGAGACTGAGATGCCACTTTCATACAGATGGCTGAATAAAGGATACCCAACCTCTTCTCAAAGGATTGTATCTCTGTTTAATGTGTTTCAATTCTCTGAAGTTATTTCATCCTTTTCTAAATATAAAATCTTATGACCTAAGTCCGAAGATTGAGAAAGAACACCTAGACAAAAAGAAATATTTAAATGTCTTTTAATATATAAAAAGTAATTGTAGACTTAATTCAATACTAGCAGCTATTATGACTTTTAATTTATCACAATAAATATTTTTAGGATTTTATTTATTTATTTGAGAAAAAGCAAGAAAGAGCACGAGTGGGGGAGAGGGGGAGAAGGACAGGCCGACTCCTGGCTGAGCAGAGAGCCCATTGTGGGGCTCAATTCCAGGACCCTGGGACCATGATTGAGGCAAAGGCAGGTGCCTAACAGACTGAGCCACCCAGGCGCCCCTATCATAATAAAATTTTAAATACTCCTCTTACCTTTTCCAATACTATGAACAACCACCCCTCCAAAGAAAAACTGAACCACATTGCCTATATGTACATAACTTGGTATGCTATTTACTAGGGACATTGGAAAAATATATATTTCCCTTTGACTTGGAATTTTTACACCTAAGAATGAATATAAAGAAACTATGTGAGTGGTAGAGATTCAAAGCAATAGCTGTAAGGATTTTACCACAGTATTATTCATGACAGGAAAAAGTTGAAAACAGCTTAAATGTGAACAGCTATTAAACAATCAGTAAAGTATTATTTGGTCACTAAAATGATGTTGTACGTATTTATTTACATGCCAAGATGTTCCTGTGATATAAGCAAATAAAACATTGTAAAATAGAATGTGGGGTACAATCATACTTTTTATAAAATATACGTACGTGAATATAAGAATTTCTAGAAAGATATTAAACCTATTACTTAAAGAATAGTCAGCTGTCTATACTAGAGATGACACCTCAGTTATAAAACATAAATATAGGGTATTGTATAAGTGTTTCACCTCTTTTCTAAATTCTATTTTTCGAGGAGGAATGCTGGCAGTTAAATGCAAAGTGTTTTAACTTCTACTGAGTATTAAGGTTGAATTAAAAAAAACATTTATACGTGTTCACGAGCCACAGCCTTTATCACTTTACTAACGGAAAAGATTGCATGACGCCAGTAGAAAGATTGCAGATAAATGTAGCTTTAAGCAAGCAGTTCTTGGCATGTAAAGAGCAATAAATAAAATCAGAAACTCAGCAAAGAGGTCATGCACAGCACTGAAAACTTCTTCAGAATAAACATCTACTCATATGGGCTCTTTTACATCACTCTGGATTTGTTCATTTGATTAGAAAACTTTCTGCCAAGATTAAAAAAAAAAAAAACTGAGAAGAATGTTGAAGCTATATTTAGCTCAAAGAATACCTCTTTCTCAGTTTTGCTCCATTAACCGCGGTTTCCTTTTTAAACATAGGAAGTTGTGTATGGAGTCGCCTTCAATTTTGTCATGCCAATCAGATTAGTTTGGGGGGGGATGTTTTTGAAAGATTTAAAAACTGGAAACGAACCCTTGAAGATTCCCCTCTCTTGTGTAGAGTGAGAAGTATCTGAACCCCAAGTCCTGAAGAGGGAGGCAGGCTAGGCAGATCCTGGGAAAGACAGTGGTACCAAGCTCCTCCCTGGTGGGGAGATCCCTGATCCGCCCTGATCCCCAAACCTCTTCTCCTGATGTGACTTTTGCACCCCTCCATTAGGACAATCACCCCCCTCCTATCCTCCTTTCTTTCTCTTCCCCAGCCCCTCCTGGCACCCAGCCACCTGTCCAGGAGTGCCCCCTCCTCTCCCACCTCTCCACCCTTGTGGCCAGCCTGCTGGCTGGTTTTGTATCATCCTGGGTTGGCACACGGTGCTTTTTTCCTCCCCTTGTATTTTAAACAGGCCCAGCATTGTTGGTTCTATTTAATAGACACGAGATAATGTTAGTGGTTTTAAAGTGATTGAACATGCAGACTATGAAAAAAAAAAAGGAAAAACAAAGAAGGAAATCTGCCATTTGCAACAACATGGATGGCCCTTGAGGGCATTTTGCTAAGTGAAATAAGTTAGAGAAAAATAAATACCGTATGATCTCACTTATATGTGGAATCTAAAAATCAAACAAGAAACAACCGAAATCATAGATACAGAGAACAAACTGGTGGTTGCCAAAGGCAGGGTGGGTGGTGGCAGTGTGCAATGGGTGAAGATGATCAAAAGGTACATACTTCCAGTTGTAAAACAAGTAAGTCATGGGATGTAATGTACAGCATGTTGACTATAGTTAATAATACTGTATATATGAAAGTTACTAAGAGAGTAAATCTTAAAGGTTCTCATCACAAGAAAAATATTTGTATCTATTTGTGGTGACGGGTGTTAACCAGACTTACTGCTGTGATCATTTTGCAATATATACAAATATTGAATCATTACGTCATATGCCTGAATCCAGGATCATGTTATACGTCAATCACATCTCAATAAAACTCTTTTCAATAAAAATTTTAAAAAAGGAGGCAGGAGACAGGATTGTCATTCTTATCATGGGACCACAGAACTTATGCCAAACTCCAGATCTCTGTTCTAGAGAGACTCCCAGCCTATAGAGTATGAACACCAAATTCTCAATATTAGAGTTTGAACAGATAGGTGAACTTTGGAAGTTAGGTGAATTATTTTAGCCCAAGTGGAAATATTGGTAGCTAAAATCTAAGTAAAAAAGTCAAGTGGTCTAAAATACTAAACTCAAATGAAAAATGGTTTCTACCTTAAACATTCTTTTGGCCTTTTGAATATCAAATACAGGCCATAACTGTTCCCTATATGCTTGTGGGTAGAAAAAAAAATAACCTAGGAGATCAGTAAAGGAAACAGTTATGACCAACATATATGAGGGGCATGGTTGCTTTTTCCATTTGAGCTATTGTCTTTATTTCAAGCTCTGAGTTAAGTATTTCTTTGGAATAAGAAATATGGAGAGAGCATTAAAAATCACCGTGAAGGCACAATTTTGGTGGGGAAATACCTTACTCATAAATACAAAGCATGACAAAGAAATGAGCAAAATTTGTATGTGGGCCTGATGGATATCATTTTCATTTGATTTCACCCTCACACCTGTATAAAACATTGCAAGGTATTGGTGTGAATATTCAAGTCTCAGTCAAGCCACCCGGGAATGTTAAGATTAATAATGCATGTCAAATTAGAGAAACAAACATTATGGATCCAGGTGTGAATATCTTTGGCTTGTTTCTAGCTTTAGTTCAGTATTTTTCTTCTCTGTCAATTATTATTTTTTTTATAGGAAGCAATCTTTTATTCCATTATTTTATGGTGATGTGAGTTTCTAATTTTTGACTCCAAACAGAATAGCACTATTAAGAAATCCCCATTTTGTGTGTGTGTGTGTGCTTTTTGAGAAATAGATTAAAAAAACAAAAAACAAAACAAAACAAACTAAAACAACAACAAAAACAAAAACACAGAAAAGCTTCATGTTTAATGTGCTACTCTTGACCTGAGATCAAAATCTTGGATTTGTCTTTAAAGGTGGGATTTTTCTCTGCCCCACAGTGTTTATGACCAAAAATATATTTGCTTCCTTCATCACTGCTGTGGGGTTATCACTTGCAACTGGCTTAAACAAATGGAAAGCACATTACTGTTACACACCCATCTCTGAGCCAGTTGAGAAACAAAACAATTGAACCATAAATGTCATCATTAGCTTGATTTTATATATATGCCCATATATTAAATGTGTGTTTAGTGTACATATTTGGCAATAAGTCAAAAAATAATCTCCTAGCATTTTTAATAACTCTTATTTAAGCAAAATATGGCATGAATAAGTAATGCGATCCAGAAATCTGAGTAATCCCAGCCACAGTTCACTAGGATTTTCAGTAGTTATTAAGCCTATGAATGTTTCTAGCTTTTCTTTGAGTCCCTCTGAAAACAGGTCTGTCCTTGAGGTGTCAGATTAACACTGCACTCAGAAGACAAATTGTTCATGGGCACACTGGACATATGAGAGCTATTAGATAGTGTGCTCGGCATTCTTGAAAAATGAAAAATTCTAGGCAACATTACATTTTATAAATGCAAGATGTTTATTATTACAGTACCAGCAATAAATGTTTAGAAACTGGAGAGGGTTCACAATGGTTCTGACTAGGAACATATGCCTATCGAGTTCATTGGAAGCGGAGCCATTGATTTTTGGCATTAAACAAAGGGTCTGGAAGCTATTATGCATTTAGGCTTCTATGAGTATTTAATTATATCAATAGGAGAACACAATTTCTGTTGTGTGTGTAGTGATGAATGTCTCCATTTATTCATGTTACTATGCAGGGTAGATGAGTTTAAACCAGATGCTGTAAGCTTCTTGCAATATAATCAAATTATTTAAATCATATTCTTTGAAAATTTAGAGGATACCCTCATGAACATCACTGAGGAAACCTTGCCCATAAAATCTCTTTACAGATTTCCCTCAGGACAATATACAAATTAAAAAACAAAACAAAACAACTGCATATAAACATTTTTACCCCTTAATGTGAACTGATAAATGCTGTTATATTGCTATTACCCTTATGCCTTTTCCTATGTCTGTCATATTTCTACCTTGCAATGATGCTTGCTTAGATATGCAATTTCTCCTCTATTTTTTATTATATCCACCACTGCACAATCTGACATTATCTAATGATATGACCCAAAGCCTGTTTTCTGGCAGCTTTCTTCCCATGTGCCTGCATATGAGGTACACACTCAAGCCTTCGTCTTCTGTTGGATTGAGGTGATTTTACATATAGACTAAAACATCTTAAGAAATACATTCCTTAAGCGACTCTTAACTTAAGGAACAAACTAAGGGTTGCTGGAAGGGAAGTTGGTGGGGGGATGGGGTAACTGGGTGATGGGCATTAAGGAGAGCACTTGATGTAATGAGCACTGGGTGTTACATGCAACTGATGAATCACTAAATTCTACCCCAAAACTAATGATACACTGTATGTTAACTAAATTGAAACTAAATAAACATATTTTAAAAAGTTAAAAAAAAGGGCGCCTGGGTGGCTCAGTTGGTTAAGCGACTGCCTTCGGCTCAGGTCATGATCCTGGAGTCCCGGGATCGAGTCCCGCATCGGGCTCCCTGCTCAGCAGGGAGGCTGCTTCTCCCTCTCCCGCTCCCCCCTCTTGTGCTCTTTCTCTCTCTCACTCTCTCTCTCAAATAAATAAATAAAATCTTTAAAAAAAAAAAGTTAAAAAAAGAAATATATTCCTTGTGTAATTTAGAGAAACAGAATTTATATTTAAACTAACACTTTGCCAACACCTAGAACATTAAAACAATAAATAACTTGCGTGTCATAAAGACATAATAAACATATATATCTAATGAATGCATGAGCTTATGAAAAACTCCAAACAAATGTAGAAAAGTAGTTGAAAAGTGCACAGTGTTCAAAAGCAAAATGAAATTCCGCTTCTCAGTACAGCAGTTTGGAAACACAGTTTTCAGTCACCACCGAGTATTATTGACTCATAGTAACCAAATACATGCAAGCATGATTCATTCAATAAATGCTGCAGTTGAGACTTCAATGAACTGATGCTCTGAATTTTTCTCAGGAAGAGGGGATATTGATAGCATGTGCAAAAAGATAAGGTTTAAAATACTCAGGGATAATCTGAGTATCAGGGATAACTAATTAAGGGTATGTGTGTGTGTGTGTGTGTGTGTTGAATCCTTTTGAGATTTTCAAGAAAATTTGGATCTCCCAGTTTACCTGTTTTTTTTAGGGCTTATAATTGTGATGTTTTTATACAGAAGATTGAAAGCTTGTATAAATAATGAAGAAAGGAATAAATCAAACATGTAACTCTTTTTGTATCATTTGATTTAAGGAACATATTTGTCCTTGGTACTGTTTTGGTTAGACATGGCAGGAATTAGTGGTGGGATTTAGCATTCTATTTAAATTTTTATTTTATTCAAATTGCTGGATCATCACTCAATTATAATACTAGTCATTATCCAGTAGGTATTTTGCTGTACCCACATATTCCTAATAATTTGCCTTTTGACAGATGTTCTATTTGATCTACTTGTACTTCCTTATTCCTCATTGCATGATAGGGAATATCTTGGTGGAGTGAAACCAACGCAGACTCTAAATTCAGATTTAGCCATAGCAATGAAATTACTTATTTCTAAAATAAGCACAGTTATACAATTTAGAGAATTACTTTGAAAATGGAAAAAAATTATGTATATAAAGTCCCTGGCAATATGAATACTACAAATTACACCCCCTTATTGGGTAGGCCACCAGAAAATCTCTTCCAGAAAGCAATGATTATCTGTTCTATCCAAGCTTTGAATGGTACAGTTTGGTTGTGGTATATACTTAATATTACTTATCGCTAGGAACCTGGTAAAAGGAAAAAAAGCAAGTCTGGATCATTTTAAATGGCAAGTAGTTCACACAACTGATATTGAAATTCAAATTGAATCTGAAAAGTTGTATCAACATAAGAAATCATATCACATTTGTGTATTCATTCTGGGTTTTTACCTATTCCAATGATTTAGGTAAAAATTAAAATTCTGAAGCTACTATGATGAAATCAGTGACACATGTGCAAGTCAGAGGCAGTTGTGGGAGCTCAGAAAACTTTCAAAAGGTTAACCAAAAAAAAAAGAAGAAAAAAGAAATCTTTAAAAAATTAAATGGTGTAACTCTGTACTTAATGTCAAAACATGGCAAATATGAGTGTTCAAATTCAGATAATTTTTCCATGTAGGTAGCATGAAAATTATGAAAAGAAGATACTTTGCCAGTGTTGCAAGCATAAGTGCATGTCAGGAAAAAAAGTGAATGAAACAGAAGGGCAAGAGGGAGTAACAAAACTAGGTCATTACTAATGGGTTAGAAACCAGATGATGAATTATCTCAAATACTACCTAATTATTAATTGGAACGATTAAATGGTCTAATTACTTTAATAATTTTTACATCTATTTTCTCCCTTGACACATTTTTTTCTGCCTTGCATAACAGTACTAGAACATACATTGAAGATATTTTTTAAAAATCAAAAACAAATGAAATAATCTTTTTCTTTCATTAATAATCATTCTTTCTGGGGTATTCTAGAAATTTAGATAACTAATTTTACAGCTATCTATTATGTACTGTGCCTCAGGCAAGAGAAGTGCTTTCTTTATAAGTGCTTACAGTAGAAGAAAATCAAGTACGGTTTTCAACAGACTTCTTAACATTAGTTTGGTTATGTACTAGGAGAGGTGCCTCCAAAGCATGAATTATTTGGCAGCTCCATTATTATAATTGAAATTTTAATTTTGTCATTTAACTGTTTGTGGTATAATGAAGTCTTATCATTTTTTAATAGTTCTGGCACCTTATTTTTTTCCCCAAAGGTTTATTTATTTTAGAGAGGGAGTAGCGGGGAGAGGCGACGGAGGGGGAGTGAGAGTCTTAAGTAGACTCCGCACTGAGTGTGGAGCCCAATGCGGGGCTCGACTCACAACCCTGAGTCATGACCTGAGCCAAAAGCAAGAGTCAGACGCTTAACTGATAGCACCATCGAGGTGCCCCAGCTGACACCTTATTTTTGATAAGATAAATATGCTCTAATGGCTTGGCTTGGCTTAAGTAGGTTTCATTCTTCAACTAATTCCATTATTTCAGTAAGTGTGACTAATAAACACCCTGGGAATATAAAACGATTTGTTATAGTAGTAGTAGGAGGAGGAGTAATAGCAGCAGTGACTAACATTATTTGTTTGCAATACTCTAGAGTCTGTTCTATCTACTTCATGTGTACCATCTAATCCTATGAGTGATGCCCATTTTAAAGATAAAGCAACTGAAGCTTAGAAAGATTACAAAACTTGCCCAACATCACCTAGCAAGTAAGTGGTAATGTCAATTTGGATATTAATATTGTTACTCATTAAGATATATAAACTAATTTTATTTTTCTTTTTGATTCTGTGATTTAGTTAGGGGAATCATTCACTTGACTGGCAAAGCAACCTTTTTTGGGAACTATTATTAAATATATATTTTTTTCCTCTTAGTGGATAATCCATATATATATATATATCTCCTGGCCCTCATTAGATTTTCACTGTGAAACAAAATCATCTTTTTTTTTTCTTTTAACCTATAGTATTTCAATGTAGTATTCTGCCTGACCTGAGGAGAGTTGGCCGCTGCTCTCCAGTCATCCAAAATATCAACCTTGGCTTCCTCTGCCACTTCCTAATGAAGATGGAACTCAGAAGGGCTCCCTTGATAATGGAATGTTCTGTAGCCACTGCATCACATGCTGACATCCCCAGAAAGGGGCTGCCTTGTGCATACTGCCCTGCTGTCCTGCTGATGCTACTCAGAATACCGTGCTAATGGTAATTGCCTTGTCAGGTCCCTGGGGAAAGACCACAGCATAATGCGGGGGGGTGGGATTTACCTATTGTCTATTATCTTGGGAAGAGGTTCATTATAGTCAGGAATGCCAAAGATCTCTGATTTGAGGTGAGGAGAGATATACTCTGTCTGGATCCAGATATACTCTGGCTGGGCTCACACTTTGAGGTAGGAAAATCCTGGATCTCTTCCAAAAAGGGGGGTAGCAAGCATAATTAGCCAGAAACAAATAGACCAAGAGTGATGATAAGAATGAGTGGTAATACCCCAAATCAATATTTAATCAGAGATGCCAGCACAATAAATCAATACTGCTTGGACTATTTACCAAAGCGATTACTGAGTATTCCTTCCCTTAAGTACTGGCTGTTGTCTAACTGACCTTTCAGAGATTACCTGATTCTATAGGGGAGTGCCTTTCTATTGATTAGACTGTTTTACAGCTCTGTGGGGTGAGCTTAACCCGTAGAACATTGATAGCACTATAAAGGATTCTTACCTGAAAGCAATGCAAATGAATCCTATCCATAGCCACACAAATTAATTTTATTTATTTGAGATACAGCCGATCTTTACCAGGAGAAAAGATAACTTCAAATGTAGCGAGACTTCTGTGAATTATGACCAGAGTGAGAGGAGCCAATAGCAGAGGTTACATGAGGACAGGCCAAAACCAGGTGGGAGACAGCTGAGTTTCAGAACTATTCCAGACCAGCAAGAGCCAAGAAGGACCCAAGTCAGCCATGAGCTGAGGGGGAAAACACTGAGACTCAAATAACATTTTTTACAAGACTTACTTATTTGAGAAAGAAAGAGAGAGAGAGAGAGAGAATGGGGGGGAGGGGGGAGGAAAGAAGCAGACTCCATGCTCAGCACGGAGCCCTATTCTGGGCTAGATCCCATGACCCTGAGATTATGACCTGAGCTGAAATCAAGAATTGGATGCTTACACGACTGAGCCACCCAGGCGCACCTCAAATAACATTTTTGATATGCATCCATTCTATATTTGTATGAGAATTATGTTTGTAACTTTTTGAAAATTATACGTTTCCTCTACATTTCAGCAAAATGGGACTATTTTCTATCATTGATGCTTTGGTTTTACAAAACATAATCAATAATACAGGTGCTTTATTATTGTCAAGGCATAGTTGCTTTGTGACTAGGTTTCTCTCTCAAAATAGCTTAAAACTCTGACTTTCGATATACAACATCCTCTACCCGCCCCCCCCCCAGGTAGTTTTAGGTAGTAGATGATACTGGCATAGAGGCAGAAACAGAAGCCTGGAGAAACACTGGATCAAATGCTTAAGCAAGTGGTCATGACAGGAGAGAGCATAGTGTCAGTTCATTTTTGGATGTGGAGCAAGCTACTGTGGTTAAAATTCGTCACAATAAAGGGTACATAAAAGCTAATTGTGTTTCAAAAGTAGGCTTTCATCCAAGAAACTGGGAAATGCACACATCACATCATTTACTTAACATCAGAAATCCATTTCTGAAAATTCAGAGATTCTTTATAAAATGCTGACTGGGGACCTGTATTAGTTTCCTGTGGCTGCTATAACAAATTACCACCAACTGGGTGGCTTGAAACAACAGAATTTGTTCTCTCACAGTTCTGGAAGCTAGAAGCCTGAATCAGTATTTCTGGGCCGAAAACAAGGTGTTGGCAGAGTCTGAATCTCTCCAGAGGCTCTAGGGGAGAATCTGTTTCTTGCCTCTTCCGGCTTCTGAGGGCTGTCAGCGTTCACAGCCTTTGTCTCTCCTGTGTATCTAACTTCCTTCTGTATCCTTTTTATAAGGATACATGTGATTTCACTTAGGATCCACCCAAATAATCCAGGATAATCTCCTCATCTCAAAATCTTTAACTTAATCACATTTGCAAAGATCCTTTTTTTTTTTTTTTTAAACCAATAAGGTGGCATTTACAGGGTCCAGCTATTAGAACCTTGTATATTTGGGAGATATTATTCTGCCTATTACAGGATCCATTTTCTATTATTTAAATTGGAAAAAACCATTATGAACTACATGATAAACTAAAATTTGCATCCAATATCTTTTAATTGCAACACAGTAAAACACTTTTTTGTCTAGGAAGTATACTACCATGTTAGGATATAAACCTAAAACATTACTTCCTGATCACTAAGCAACTCATATAGTTATTGAAAAATAGTTGCTTTATATTCCATTAACATGGTCACTCTTGGTTCCAGCAACATTCCCTGTACTGACATTTAGAGTAATCTTTAAGGCAAAGACATGAGATTCTGAGTTCTGCCCATTGTATTTGAAATGTAACTGAAGAGGGGCGCCTGGGTGGTGCAGTCAGTTAAGCCTCTGACTCTTGGTTCCGGGTCAGGTGATCTCAGGGTCCTGAGCCTGAGCCTTACCTAGGGCTCTGTGCTCAGCACAGAGTCGGCTTGAGATTCTCTCTCCCTCTCCCTCTGCCCCTCCCGCTCATGCCCTCTCTTTCTCTAAAATAAATAAATCTTAAAAAAAAAAAAAAGAAATATAACCAAAGAGTTTTCCCAAATACCTTTTTTGTTGTTAATGTTGTTGCTTACCATGTATTATTAGGGAGCATGAAAACTACTTTTCCCAATTTTTATTTTCAGGTGAAAATATTAAATGAGAGATAGAGGTTTGTTTATTAAAAACAAGGAGCGTTCTACTGGAATATATTAACCAGGAATATATTCTATGGGGCATGTCTATAATGAAAATATTATATTTTGAAAGTTGAGCTATTACTGGGGCATCATGACTCATATTATAAATGGGTCAGAGAGAAACATGTTCTCCAATAGAGAAAGAATGATTCTCAAGTGAACAGATGACTACTGTGACCAGATTGTATATTTTACATCCACCAAAATGGACTTGTGTGTCTTTAAATCATTAAAAAAAAAAAAAATCAAAGGACAATATTGGCAAAGTCTATGCAGGACTAATCTGCCTTCCACTCAACCCAAGTAAATATTTTTTGCTTCCCCAGTTGTTTTCCATATACAGAGACAGACTATTTTGACAGGTTAGATTTAGGCTATCTTCTTTCTTAAAAATTTAGCATTCTGATTTTATATATCAGTCTCTTCTGAAGTAAGTAAGTTAATGTAATAATCTCTGGGACTCTAACAATTTTGAATTTCTGATTCTGGAAGATGCTTTCTCCAAATTATAGCTAGAATTTAGCCAATTTGTTTCATTTCCACTACTACCATTCCACTTCAAGCTATCATTTTTTGCCTAATTTGCCACAAGAGTCTTCCAATCAGTCTCTAAGATTCCACACTTGCTTCTCTGCAATACATCTCCCCATCTTTGACAAAGCAGGAAAGAATGTCCAATGGAAAAAAGACAGTCTCTTTTCACCAAATGGTATTGGGAAAACTAGACAGCCACCTGCAAAAGAATGAAAGGGTACCACTTTCTTCCACCATACACAAAAATAAATTTGAAATGGATTAAAGACATAAATGTGAGACCTGAGACCATAAAAATCCTTAAAGAGGGCACAGGCAGTAATCTCTCTGACGTTGGCTGTAGCAACATTTTTCTAGATATGTCTCCTGAGGCTAGGGAAATAGAAGCAAAAACAAACTATTGGGACTACATCAAAATAAAAAGTTTCTCCATGAGAGACTATGGACTCTGAGAAACAAACTGAGGGTTCTAGAGGGGAGGGGGGAGGGGGGAGGGGTTAGCCTGGTGATGGGTATTAAAGAGGGCACGTACTGCATGGAGCACTGGGTGTTATACGCAAACAATGAATCATGGAACACTACATCAAAAACTAATGATGTAATGTATGGTGATTAGCATAACATAATAATAAAAAAATAATAATAATAAAAAATAAAAAGTTTCTGCACAGCAAAGGAAACAATCAACAAAACTAAAAGGCAACCTACTGGATGGGAGAAGATATTTGCAAATGACATATCTGAGAAAGGGTTAGTATCCAAAATATATAAATAACTGATATAACTCAATACCCCCCAAAATAATCCAATTAAAAATGGGCAGAAGACATGAACAGATATTTCTCCAAAGAAGACATCCAGATGGTCAACAGACATATGAAAAGATGATCAATATCACTCATCGTCAGGGAAATGCAAATCAAAGCTATAATGAGACATCACCTCATACCTGTTAGAATGGCTAAAATAAAAAAATGCAAGTTGGGGTGCCTGGGTGGCTCAGTGGGTTAAGTGTCTGAGTCTTGATTTTGGCTTAGGTCATGATCTCAGGGTTGTGAAACTGAGCCCTGGGTCAGGCTCCATGCTCAGCGGGGGTCTACTTGAGATTCTCTCTCTCTCCCCCTCTCTCTCTGCCCCTCCTGCCCCACTCTCTCTCTCTGTCTCTAAAATAAATAAATAAATCTTTTTAAAAAAATGCAAGAAATAACAAGTGTTGGGATTGATGTGAACGAAAAGGAACCCTCATGCACTGTGGATGGGAATGTAAACTGGTGCACCCACTGTGAAAATGGTATGGAGGTTCTTCGAGTGGTTGGGGGTGGGAGGGTTGGGGTGGCTGAGTGATAGACACTGGGGAGGGTATGTGCTATGGTGAGTGCTGTGAATTGTGTAAGACTGATGAGTCACAGACCTGTACCTCTGAAACAAATAATACATTATATGTTAAAAAAAAAAAAGAAGATAGCAGGAAGGGAAGAATGAAGGGGGGGAAATCAGAGGGGGAGACAAACCATGAGAGACTATGGACTCTGAGAAACAAACTGAGGGTTCTAGAGGGGAGGGGGGTAGGGGGAGGGGTTAGCCTGGTGATGGGTATTAAAGAGGGCACGTACTGCATGGAGCACCGGGTGTTATATGCAAACAATGAATCATGGAACACTACATCAAAAACTAATGATGTAATGTATGGTGATTAACATAACATAAGAAAAAAAAAAAGGAAAAAAAAGTTAAAAATAGAACTACCCTACAATCCAGCAGTTGCACTACTAGATATTTACCTAAAGAATACAAAAAGACCAATTCAAGGGGCTAGATGCACCACGATGTGTATAGCAGGACTATCTAACAATAGCCAAATTATGGAAAAAGCCCAAATGCCCCTTGACTGATGCATGGATAAAGAAGTGGTGTGTATACACACACACATGCACACACACACACACATACAGGAATATTACTCAGCCATAAAAAAGAATGAAATCTTGCCATTTGCAACATGGGTGTTGCTAAGCAAAACAAGTCAGTCAGAAAAAGACAAATACTATATGATTTCACTCATATGTGGAATTTAAGTAACAAAACAAATGAGCAAAGGAGAAAAAAGAGAGAGAGTCAAACCAAGAAACACTCTTAACTATAGAGAACATACGTTACCAGGGGGAAGGTGCGCAGGCAGGGGGGTGGGGATGGATTAAATAGGTGATAGGGATTAAGGAGTGCACTTGTTGTGACAAGCACTGGGTGATGTATGGAAGTGTTGCATCACTATATTATACACCTGACACTAATATTATACTGCATGTTAACTAACTGGAATTTAAATAAAAACTTAAAAAACAAACAACAAACAAAAAATGTAAACCATGTCATGATGATTTACCAATTTCAAACCTTTGAATTTGGGGATAAAACTCAAAATTTTACTATGCCTGTAGGTGATATGCCTCCAGCATATGTTCCTCATCTCACTAAGAGCTAGCTAGCCACATTATCCTTCTTTCTGTTCATCAAGTATTCTGAACTTGTCTCTGCTTTCAGAGCTTGCCATGTCCTGAGCTGGAAAGTAACTAACTTCCCAGAGAGACACATGGGCTTCTTCACATACTGTGGGGCTCAGCTGACCTTGAGGTGGACTTGTCATGATGTTCCAATAGGAAGCAACTTCCCAATCCCCAGCACATTTGAATGCCTTACTCTGCTTTATTTTTTTCCAAGGATTTGGCATCCTCAGAAATGATTTTATGTATAGTTTGTCAGAACTACAAAAGCAGGTGTTTCTGTCTTCATAGGGTTGAGATAATTTAACTTACGTTAGTAAGTTAATAACTTAGCTTAAAATTTTAACTTGAAAAGCAGTAACTTTTTTTTAAGAAGGGCATTCTTTCTGTCCTGATTTTAAACATCAATTCATTAGTGTGTGTTTTGCTGTTGGGTAAAGGCATTTCTTAAGGACCAAACATAGAAATCCAAGGCTATACTGCAGGTAGAAATGTGGTTTCTCCAGGACATGAAATCCTAGATGTGTCGACCTTGAGAATCTGTTAAAACTGCTTAAAGGAGTTTATCCACTTTTTTTCAACTCATACACCAAAAATGGGTTTTAGATTATCCAAGGATTCATCATTTAGGTCTGGGAGCTGTTGAATGGAGCCCTTAGATGTCTAAGGAGGATGCTTACCATCATAACAATCCTCTTCTATTTGCCCCAGTTGTAGTACAAACAATGGACATTATTTTCTATGTGCCATTATATTTAAAGAATGCTGAGAAGCACTACATGGACTCTACCATGTTCCCACTCACTCTTCATAATTGCCTACTCCATCCCTGGTGCAGATGACATGCTCCAGTGTTTTTCTGACTCCTCAAAGCTCTGGACTATCCCATTCTGTATCAACATTCCTCTGGTGCTAATCTAAAATTGATCTCAATCAGAAAGTCTTCCCAATATATCACATAGATTCTCATTCCACTTGGCCTTTATATATTTAGGTTAATTCCTTGATTAATTTATGTACTTACAAAATTCCTTTACTAAGTCTCCCTAGTAATTATGAAAATATAAGGTCTCACCCTATCAGAGCTGGATTATCACAGCTAAGATCACCTTCTTTAAAAAAAAAAATGAGGAAACTACCGTGTTGCCTTTCAGCCTCTGTACTTTCCAAGAGGTCTTGGACTTAGACACAGATAAGAAAGAGCATCGAAGAAGGTTGCAGGGAAAGTCCTGACCACCAAACATGGCTTGAGGGCCTGGAGCTAGAGAGGAAGAAGATACCAAGAATCCAAAAGAACCAGAGTAAGGCCGCATTTAGAACTTAACCACTGTGTTACTTGAACTACCAGTAATAAAGGTTTTGGCAAAAATTATTTTATTGGGATGCAAATTCATTATAAATGGAAGTATTCTGTAGATGTTCCTTCTATCTCCACACCTTGGGGAAATTTGCTAAACACTAAGAACACGTTCTCATAGGAATCTACCAATCAGTTCTTTAAGTAATACTTTTTTCTGTCCTATAGCACTCTCTCTCTGTTTCTCTCTCTCTCTCTAGTTGTTAAAATCATTTAATGTATTTGATAGGATTTCTTTAAGGGCTGGGATGCTACATGAATCTTCATATACAAAGTGAGTGCATTTTTTTTCATTATCCTAAGTCAGTAGGAAAAAGCATTAGGTCAGAATTTAGTAATCCGATCCTAGTTCACCTTCTGAACTTGGAGGCCCTGCTTCTATCCTGGCAGACAGGCCAAACAAAGAAAGCCCAGAATTACTACATGGCACCAGCTTCTTCTTCCCAAATGAGATGAGATATAGGAAAAACCTATGGTAATTGTAATCAAAAGCCAAATAAGCAGAATAAGTAAGATAAACTCTGTCCAGCTCAGCTAACATTTGAGTTGATAAATGTCCATTTTGAGCCAGGCAGTTTTTAAAGAGTATGTACTCCCTATGGAGATATTCTGGTGAAATAGAGAGGCAGATCTTAGCCTAAAAGGGGGTAGCCCAGAAGACTTAACAAGGGAGACAAATATTAAATGAGTAAGGCCTTTCAAAAGTGTGGGGATTTCAAAAGTAGAGGCTACCAGGCTGAGGGAACAGTACCCTTAAACGCATTTCCTTTACTGTTCTTGAGTTTCTCAATGCTAAGCTATTCAATCCTTCATGCCTTATATTTCATATCTTAGTCTATTTCCTCAACCGGGTATGTTAGAACAGCCAGAACACGATGTCATGTTGGGTAAAGCACTTTTATGTGAGTAAATTGGACCAGTTCTGTGGTTCTCCTACCCTTCCATTTCACTTGTCAGTACAATTTAAAAAATAACTATTAATCTGTATAGAGTTACTAACAATGTATTTTGGATAAATAAGGAGTTAAAAGAAAAAATAAAAACAACAGCAAAATATGACCTCTAAGTATAATCATTTCACAAAAGAAAGGTCATTTTAACAACAAAAACCATAGAAAGGCTTCTTAAGCAAAGAATGACATCATTAAGTGAAATAATTTAGCTTTATACATTTTTTTTTCTAACATCTTCTAGTTTTAATTTGGCCCAGACTCAAGAAGATTCTTTTCACAAACTGACTCCAGAGTACAAAGTGACTGGGAATATGGGAGTATCCTTTCTTGAACTTGCCAGCTTTATCCTCGTCATTTTTCTCACTGTAGTTACCTGGTAGAAACTTGTATCTTCAAGCACATAGGTTCGAGGAACTTCCAAGTCTCCTTCTGGTTTTCATTTGCTTATAACCTTAAACCACTACTGACTTTAAAGTGTTCAGCATAAAACCCAATTTGTGCCTTTATTCATTTACAACAGATGGGACCAGAGTGAAAGGGGGGAGCAGGTTATAGCTTCCCTTTTCTGTAGCCCCTTTATAAAATCACTTGCATCATTTTTATAAGGATCACACTTTTTTCTAAGATGTGATTCTTATAAAGGATACACACTTCATTTTAGAACAGTTTAGTAAGTAGTAAACCTGGACTCTCAAAGTCTCCATAAAAAAGTTATGGCCAAACTGACCTTCATCTTAATCACAATACCCAAACCTAATAGTTTCCCAAACATGCAGGAGCCCTAAACAGAATGACATTCCAGTAACATATGCTGAAGTTACAACTGCTGACCATGAATGCTGCCAGTCCTAAAAAAACCAAGAGCTGTTGTTTACCACGGTGAGAAATGGGATAAGAAAGAATTATTACTCTTCTTGACTAAAGCTATATTGTCAGTCTGCCAAAGGAATGGTAGTTAAAATTCTTCTAAAAATTATATTTCTGGGGACATGAGTAACTATCACCTATGATAAATATATCTATTTTTTTTCAATTTTGACTATAATTTGAAGGGAAGATTCAAGAAGCAGGCTATTAAAGAGAGGGGTAAAAGATTATAGGCGTAAAGCAAATTAGTAAATAATAGTAATTTAAAAATACTGAAAGAAGGAATTGTAGAAAAGAAAAGCATACCCTCTCTGCAGATAAAGCATGCCTTTTTTGATACTTATATCACTGGACCATGTAAAATTCCCATCAATTATTCTCATACTTTGTCATTTAGCTTACAATATACAGTATAAACTATGGTAACTGACTGTGTTGGGCTAGTAAGATAATGCCTGGTCTGGATCACTGAATATGTCTTCATAGTAACAATTGAATAAAAATACTTAAAAAAAATCAATTAGCAATGATGGAAGTCTTTTCAGTAATGACATAAAAAATAATGTATTTTCTATTTGGTAAAGAAAAGTACAGGCAGAAATAAAATCTATTTTAATCACTAGGTGTGTGCCTTAAGAACAATTGCATGACCAAAATCAAGTATAGCTTTTAAGTGGCAAGTGGTAGAAGAAAAACTAAACTTCGGGAAAATCAATCTTTGAATGAGGAGTGGTTTGAGAAATGTTAGATCTTTCGATCTGTAAAGGACTAAATGATAAAGACTTTAGTTTTAATTGAGTTAGATTTACATTGTTCCATTTAAATGACTCTTAAAACATTCAGAGTATTAACGGTCTCAAATATAACAAAAGAAATGGGGAATAATTTAATAAATTATAATCCTGTTTTAAAGATTCAGATTTAAAGATTTATTTATTTATTTATTTGAGAGAGAGAGCAAGCACACAGAGGGAGAGGGAGAAGCAGACTCCCCACTGAGCAGGGAGCCCCATGCAGGGCTCGATCCCAGGACCCTGAGATCATGGCCTGAGGGTAGAAAAAATGAATGTTTTATTTCTTAGATAAGATTACATGTTCTTATTGAGGAAGTAAATATCCAGTGTAGAAAATTAGAAAATAAAGGGAGCAAGAACAATATGAACTGTCCCCCAACCCCAAACATACTTCCAGACTTTTTCTAAGGATAAAGACCTTTTTTTTTTTCTCTGAAATGTGATCTTACAGTACATCCTCTTTTGTGACCTCTGTTTGTCATCATTTGTCTTCATTTCACCATTTCTGTATTGTACCTTTGTCTCCATTTCTTCTATTTTCCATTGCACTTTTTGACTCTTTAATGCAGATTATATTTAAATTATCTTCATTAAACCTAAAGTTGTTCCAATCAGTACCTAAGAATCGTTTTTTGCTTTGATGTCTCTAAAATTTCTTTTCACATTTATTTGATTTTTTTTTAAGATTTTATTTATTCATGAGAGACAGAGAGAGAAAGAGAGAGAGAGGCATGATGATGTGGGACTTGATCCTAGGACCCTTGGATCATGACCTGAGCCGAAGGCAGACACTTAACCAAATGAGCCACCTAGGTGCCCCAATTTGATGTTCTTGAAAACTTCATCTGTCACATTTGCTTATGCCTCCACCTGTTTCAAAAGTTTTTACGACCAAAACATCTAACACTTATGAAATGGGAAAGAGGATAACTGTCTGTATTTATGTATGAGACTAATAGTATCCTTAATTACTAACATAATATATACTGAAAACAGTTCTATTTTTAAAAATGTTTTTGTCCTTGCTCTATATGCTTAGGGGTGTTCAGTTAAATTAATGTGTTTTAAAGGCACTTGGACTAATTCCACTTTGGGTGTTTTTTTTTTTTACCATCAATTCAATACATAGTTTCATTTGTTTCAATTTGCTTTCAGGTTTTAGGAATGCTATTTTTTTCCCTTTTAAATATGTTTTGTTTTACAATTATACAGAATATTTAGATGGTTCTAGGAAAAAACCTATGAAACAGCATATTCGAAGAAGTCTAGCTGTTATTTCTGTCCTCTTCGTCCTCTTCTCTCTTATTTCCCAAAATATCCATATGTTTTCTAATTTCAAAATTATTTTTCCAGCTCTTACAATAAGCTATATACATATGTATATACTAACAGTTAATATGTTTGCTTTTATATATTTTTTAAAGATCTATTTATTTATTTGAGAGAGAGAGGCAGGGGCAGAGGGAGAATCTTAAGCAGACTTTGCACTGAGCAGAGCCCTACACGGGGCTCGATCTCATGACTCTCAGATCACAACCTGAGCCCAAACCGAGTCGGACGCCTAACCAATGTGCCACCAGGCACCCCTGTTTGCTTATATTTAATGTATTCCTATTTATACTTAACAGGTTGCATATACTGTCCCCTTCTTAGGTACACAATAGCATATTACACCACTCTCTCCATCTAGCTTTCTTTATTTACCAATATATACTGGAGAAAAATCCTTAGTAGTTTATAGACATATTCCTTTTGTGTGTTAGGATTAGTATTGCCTAGAACTCTATTGGTCTACTTTACTGTGTGTATTTAACTAACCCATGTCCCTTATTGATGTACATTTGGGTTTTTTCCCCAGGCTTTATTTTTCAGGTATTGCTACCACAAATAGCCTTTTACACATCATTTTATTTTTCATATTTTTCTCAGTGTATCTTTGGGATATGTTCTTAGAAGCAGTATTACTGGGTCACAAAACAAATGCAAAAATGTTGCTGGTAATTACTAAATTTCCTTCCAAAGTGGTTTTAACATTTTGCATTTCCATTACCAATATAGGAGAATGTTTTATTCTCTTTCATCCACACAGGGTATTGCCAAACTTCTGGATGTTAGCCAATACAATATGTGAGAAATAGGATCTCCGGGTGGTTTTAATTTGCAATTTCTTATTATGAGCAAAGCAGAACATCTTTCCATATTTTTCAGAGCATTTCTATTCCTGTTCTCTTTGAGCTACCTGAATATTTTTTTCATTTTTCTATAGCACTGGGACTTGTTTGTTTTTATATGTTAATAGATTTAACAGATTACCCATATCTATTGTACAAATTATTTTTTTTTCAGTTTGTCATTTTCTATTTTTCAGTGGTGAATTTATCAATTTACTGATATTTTCCATTATTTTGTTTATAAATTGTGTCCTAATATGGACAATTTTCTCCATTTTGGATTTTTAGTCAAACCTACCACCTATGTTCTCTTCTAGTACTTTTAAGGTTTTTCTTTTTTTTTTTTTTTAAATGTCTAACCCATTTAGAAGTTATCCAGCACATGATAGGAGGACTGGACCTACATTTATTTTCTCTATGTAGCTCTCATTACACAAACTTATTTATTACAAAGTTGTATCTTTTCCTCTCTGATTTGAGATGCCATTTTTATCTTACACTGGCATTGCATCCTCAGTTTGGAATATTTCCAGATTTTCATTAATGAGGTATGTTTTTAATTAACACTGATTTGTTGACGTGAATGGGACAGTTGTCCAAAAGAACATCCTACCTTCTGATTTTGTCTGCTTGTTTCCTCTTGATGTCCTTTAGCTTATTGCTCTGCCATATTTTCAGTAAACTGTAAGTTAAATGTAAAAGCTTGATGAATTCAAATGAGACATTTTTGATTAGAATAATCATTGGTGAAATTATATACCTCATAGTATATCACAGCAGAAATTACATAATATCTGGTTGACCTACCCTCAATGATGCTAAAATTATCCACCACACTTGTTAACATAAATGATCTCTCTGTTGTACATTTTTCCCTTGAGATATGTCTAATAACAAAAATTAGGATTAAGTTTCTTTAAAATAGATTGATATCTTTTATAAAAATAATACACAGACTAGAGGACAAAAATAATTGAAAATGTGTTTGTTAAGGTTGCTAGAGTTACAGGTATTTTCTTTTCAAAATTATCCTTAATGTTGTATTTTCATGTACTTCTACTTTTATTTTTTATTTTTTTAAATGTTTTATTTATTTATTCATGAGAGTCAGAGAGAGAGAGAGAGAGGCAGAGGCAGAGAGAGAAGCAGGCTCCCCGCCCAGCAGGGAGCCAGATGCGGGACTCGATCCCAGGACTCTGGGATCATGACCTGAGCTGAAGGCAGACGCTCAACCATCTGAGCCACCCAGGTGCCCCTCATGTACTTCTACTTTTAAAAACTTATTTATATCATTATTAAAACAAGGGTCTAAACTATCGCACCCAAATCATATCAGCAGTAGATATTTTAATTGGTTTTGGGCTTTTTGTTTTGTTTTGTTGTTGTTTTGCTGTTGTTGTTTTGTTTTGTTTTGAGAGAGAGAGAGTGCACACGGTAAGGGACTGGGGGAGGGGCAGAGGGAGAGGGAAAGAGAGAATCTTAAGCAGTCCCCATGCCCCGCACAGAGCCCGTCATGAGGCTAGATCTCAGGACCCAGAGATCATGACCTGAGCCGAAATCAAGAGACAGACATTCTACTGACTGAGCCACCCAGGCGTCCCTCATCAGTAGATATTTTAATGACATATGTATCATTCAAACATTTTCTCTTTTCACTTATTCCCTTATTCCAAGCAAAGGAAATGGAAGAATAGGTCCATATTAAACAATTTTAAAAAAATTGATGATTGTAATTTCTGATTTAAAAAATGTACTTATTATTTATTTTCAATTTTTTGTTTGTTTTTTATGAATTCGTTTTTCATGAATTTGCATGCGTTCCTTGCAGAGTCCATGTTAATCTCCTCTGTATCATTCCAATTTTAGTATACATGCTGCCAAAGAAAGCACTGTTTTCAGTTTTATAGAATTATTACTAACACACAATTAATCAATACAATCAAGATTTGACAGGTAATTATTAAACAAATCATTTTTAATGAGATGAGTGAGTTTTTACTCTAATTACTTTATGTAGACATGGATTAATATAACTTATTTCTAGAATCATCCAGGATTCATCCTCAAATTTACTCCTCTTTTTCATGGTTACAAATGCCAGCAGTAAGCAATATATTTCATATTTTAAAAAATAAATAAATGGAAATGAAAATTATTCTAGCAGAGATATATCACTCAATTATTTAAACTTTTTCTGTGTTGTATGCCAAAATTATATTGTGATCTTTTAACCAAATTACTTTTAATGATTTATTAGCTGACAACTCAATTAGGTCCTCCTTTAATTTTGTTGAAAGCAAACACTGGAAACCACTAGAATTGTAAAAGCATTTGTTACCCAGTCATCAAAGTCAGGCACATCTTCAACTTTCGGGAAGTTTAAAAACAGGCTATACTAAGACCCATCAAGTTTCTAGGTTTTCATACAAATGTCTGAAGTTAAAGGAGGTTTCTTAGGCAATGTTTTTTTTCGCTGTTTCGTTGTTTGGCACACTGGGGATTTTTACATATAATGCCAAATGCACCATGGCGAGATCCAAGATATGTGAGAATAAGTGGAAGAGGGAGACGGGGTCAGAAAAGAGAACTGGCATAACATCTGCAGAAAATATCTATTCCAGTCCTCTGTCCATTTTAAAATTGGATTATTTGTTTTGTGGTGTTGAGTTGTATGAGTTCTTTATATATTTTTGATATTAATCCTTATCAGATACGTCATTTGCAAATATCTTCTCCCATTCAGTAGGTTGCCTTTTGTTTTGTTGATAGCTTCCTTCACTGTGCAAAAACTTTTTAGTTATCAAACTAGTAGTAGTCCCAATTGTTTATTTTTGTTTTACTTCCCTGAGACAGATCCAGAAAAATGTTGCTAAGGTTGATGTCCAAGAGTTTTCTTTTAGGAGTTTTATGGTTGCACGTCTTACATTTAGGTCTTTAATCCATTTTGAGTTTACTTTTATGTATGGTGTACAAGGTAGTCCAATCTCTTTTTTACATGTAGCTGTCCAGTTTTTCCAGAACCATTTATTGAAGAGACTGTTTATTCTCCATTGTATATCCTTGCCTTATTTGTCATAGATTAAATGATCATATAAACATGGGTTAACTTCTGGGCTCCCTATTCTGTTCCATTGACCTATGTGCCTATTTTTGTGCCAGTACTATATTGTTTTGATTACTATAGATTTGTAATAGAATCTGAAATCTGGGATTGGAATACCTCCAGCTTTGTTCTCCTTTCTCAGGACTGCTTTGGTATTTGGAGTCTTTTGTAGTTCCAAAGAAATTTACGGATGGTCAACAGACAAATGAAAAGATGATCAACATCACTAATCATCAGGGAAATGCAAATCAAAACTACAGTGAGATATCAACTCACACCAATCAAAACAACTAGTATTAAAAAGATAAAAAACAACAAGGGCTGGTGAGGATGTAGAGAAAAGAGAACCTTCATGCACTATTGGTGGGAATGTAAACTGGTGCTGCCACTATGAATAGTAGTAGAAGTACCATATGATCCAATAACACCATTAGGGGGTATTTACCCAAAGAATATTGAAACACATATTTGAGAAGATATACACAACTCTATGTTTATTGCAGCATTATTTACAATAGCCAAGATATGAAAGCAACAAAAGTGGCCATCAGTAGGTGAATGGAAAAAGAAAACAATGTAATTTAAGGACAGTATCATTTCAAGGAGTTAAGCACATCATTTTTCCTAGTGCTTACACACATAATTTAAAAATAATTTTATTATAATGAAAGGAAGATGTTATTTGAGGGTTATTCTAAGCATAGTGTAGTTTCATGGATGAAAGCATATGGCTTTTCCCAAGTGCTTGTATACCTAAATTCAAAATCATTTATAAGTTAATGAAAGGAAGATGTTTCTTGACACCCACACCACACATACACCACAGACACAACTGACCTGTATCTCTAAACAACACATATGCACCACATATAACACACATACCACACACACACATACACAGCACAGATAAGTCACACTCACCAAGACACACACACCACACACAGTACACATATACCAAGCTTATATCACACACACATCACATACACCAAACACACACCCTACACATACACAGCTCACACAGAACATATACACTACATACATCATCCATACATCATGCATACACATCACACATAGAGCACTCACAACACATAACCATACATACCACACATATAACACACACACACAAGACATAAACCATGTAACAGCACATAGAATATGGAATATTACTCAGCCATAAAAAATAATGAGATCTTAACATTTGCAACAACATGGATGGACCTAGAGGGTATTATGCTAAGTGAAATCAGTCAGACAGAAAAAGACAAATACCATATGATTTCACTTACATGTGGAGTCTAAAAAAACATAACAAATGAGCAAATAAACAAAAACTAAAACAGAATCATAGAAAACAAGCTGGTGGTTGCTAGAGGGGAGATTGTGGGGAATGGGCAAAGTGAGTGAAGAGGATTAAGATTAGTCATAGAGATGTAAAGTACCACATAGGGAGTATATAGTCAATAATATTGCAATACTTTTGGTGACAGATGGTAACTACACTTATCACGTGAGCATTTCATAATATATACAATTATTGAATCACTATGTTGTGCACCTGACACTAATATAATATTGCATGCCAACTATACTTCAATTAAAATAAAAGTGGGGAAATGGTGTAATATCTTGACTACAAGTATGTTCCAGACACACACATTTTAGCAGAGAGTATTCATGAAAGTTGAGAAGTGGAGCGGGAAAGTGACTTCCTTAACACTGTTCATACTTGCTTCTCCCTCAGAAAGTAAGTTTTTCAGGGGAAAATACCTCTCAGTTTGAAGAGCACAGTCATAGGTCATAAAAAAGTCATGTACAGTGCTTCTTAAAGTAAAAAAAAAAAATGTTGATAGAAGAGATGCTGAAAAGTTTCAAGAAACTAATTTAGCAACTAACATGTCAACATTGTCTAACTTCACTTCTCTCCTTGATCTTCTGGAAACCTGTATGTTCTCTTTCCTGAAAAGACTTAAATTGAGTCGGTTGAAATCTGCTGTTCCTCAGATGAACATAGTTTGAGCCAAATAGCAGCCCCCTTCCACATGAAAAGATTCTCAGGTTTAAGGGTTAGAAACTTCAGAGACCTGGCATTTAGCTTATTACAACAGTGACACGTAGTCCTCATGAAGCATGAGATAGACGATAAAATTTAGTAAATATTGTCTTCAGTATTATTATAGGAGGTATTAGTGCCTTAATATACTAGATATTAATGCCTTATTATAGTGTTCAAAATACAATGGTATGTTTATGCATATTTACACATTGTTATGTATTGTATATAAATTATTATTTGACATGTTATATATTAGTGCTTAGGGAAAGACTCTATAAAGTTCCACTTAATTTTTGTTATTTGTTTTAGCAAGCTGAATTATGCATTTCTCTATGAACAACTACTATCACTACTAACTTAGATTACTTAAAATAAAAGGCAATCCAGAAAGCATTGGTAGTAAATTGACATACACGTGTCAAAGTATTTAAAACGTTTTGGTGTTAGGTGAGGTATGATAAATTAAACAGAGATGGAAAAATGAATAGAAAATTGCACAGATGTTACGCATGGTAAGAATGTTTTTGATTCAATTCTAGGATTTAATAATATTTTGATTTAAAGCTTAGACAAAATTCAAATCTTTTAAAATTGAGGCTCATTGGCAAATATTAATTCTTTTTCATTTTTCATTTTTCCCTTAAAAATAAGTTACCATAGTGTATTGAAGGGGCCATTTGTACATTTAATAGTTCTTATTAAATAAGAAACATTCAGACCATTTCCTTGAAAATACGTATGGCTGTAAATACTAATGGAAAATGTTCTTGGCAAGTTAATTTTGGAGCTTGCCAAACCCCAGACATCTTAGCAATGCTTGAAGATGTTATAATGAACAAAACATACTACCAGTTCACTGAACCTTGGAGTTATGTGTCAGGAAAGTAGACAAAATAACAAATATGTTGTCATGCTTTCACTAAACCAAAGCCATTCTCATGCGTCTGAATTTAGACTGAGGGCTTCTTCCATTTTTTAGTTCAGCTGTGGGATGTGTTAGTGCGATTAAACCACTGGCAAGTTCCAGTAGGACTTGCCATCAGTTGCTTATAATTATCTCTGAAGAATTTTCTGAAGATTTCCATAAAAGGATAAGGTAGCATTGGATGAGTTGTCTAAAATTTACAGTAGGGGATGAATTTCCTACCAGTGATTCATGGAAGTTTTTTAATTAGAAAGAAATTAGTAAAAACACACGCCATATACATATATATATATGTATATCTATCTATATCTATATCTATATCTATATCTATATCTATATCTATATCTATATCTGTCTCTCTCTCTATATATATCTGAACCTTACCAATACGTTCCTTGTAATGGACCACAGGGCTGTGCAACCTCCTGCTGTTCATGATACTAAATGTGAACACATGAGTAATAATTCCTCTTCTACCTGGCCAGAGACTATTTTCTCCTTCAATTTATTACCTAAAGCCTATACCTAGACAGTCATTCTTTCAGATGAATTAAGATTAGACATATATTTCAAACACTACATCAAGCCCTATATAGCTTATGTGTATATGAGGAATTTCACTTTTAACTCGAGAACAATCCACACACTCCATCATATATTACACATTATATAAAGCTACAGGGGACTCCAGATCATATGAAAATTACTTGATGAATGTTTTGTTTTTAGTCTGCTTAAATTTGGATGCCTCTAAACTGAGATAATAGAAACTCTTTCTTGGGGTTCTTCTGAGGAATTACTAACAGAATTCTGGCAAACCAGTGGAGGACAGAAGGAATAAAGAGGCAAGTAAAGCTAGCAGCATGCAGTGCATTCTGATTTAGAAATATCCAAAAGGTTGGGCCACAAGTGGAAAAACCATTGGAAAGCCATGAGTGCAAATGTTTTAAGAAGACAAGAATTCTAATTAGCCTGGATGGGGAACTCAGCATGAGGCTAAATAGTTGGTTTGATGTTTAGAGTCGTTATACTGGACTGTGTCAGTAGGATTACACCATACCATTGTGATAACACAAATGTTAAACAAATCACCCATCTCAGAATTTCCTAAACAGTGCTTTACAGCCTTTAGAGAATTTTTGTTTTTAAATATTGTAGTGTTTTTTTCTTTGTTGGATTCCCTAATGAATTTAGCAGTCTTTATACTTAGCAGGAAATCTGGACTGATCATTTGAGGCCTGTTTTCTTTATCCATTGTGGAGTACGGGTTTACTTTTGGACACCTAATAAATCATGATCTAACATCTAAGAAACAGACTTATTGCCACATTGCTAAATCAAAGTGAAAAAAAAGCAGAATAAATGACTGGTTTATCTTTCACCTATAGGACATTAATGAATCAAGAAGTGATATTCTCTAGTAATGATATGCTAGACTCTAATAATACATCTATTAATGATGTTAGAATCCTGGTCTTACTATGTAGAGTTAGTAATGGTTTTGTATTTGAAAATGTTAAGCCCTTCCTTGTTTGTAGCTCACCAAGGAATAGGACCATATGCGATGCTTTTCTATTTCAGGCAATGCCCCCACTGCTGGATAGATTGCTGTTGACAGCTTTTGACCAGAGGGAGCCATTAGATTTTGCTGGCTAGCAAACAATTACAGCTTTGATATGAGCTACAAGGTAAAGATGAAAAGGAATACCAATGCAGAAAAATATGCTAGCTCTGTGTGGTCTCTAGACCCTTCCTGTGCAAATGAAAAATTATTTAGATGTAAAAACTAACAAAAGAAAACCAAAGAGAAAAAAAAAAAATCCCAAACTTATCAGGATTCTAACAGGTAAAATGAAGACTGAAAGAGACCCGGAAGAAAAACAGTAGAAACTTCATACCACCAAAAAGGAATTCAGAGGATTTGTTTGAAGATAACCAAACGTGTCAATTCATGCTATTGGTGGAAGAGGTTTGAATTTCTACATTTGGAAATACACCGATTTTGTTCCTAGCACTGTAGTCTTAGGATAGCAGTTGTATCTTATATACATAGTGATGCAACAACACATTTAAGCTGATCAAGCTTGTGGGTGTTGCCAAACAACAAGATAACAAGAAATATTTGTATTATCTGGGCATTGCTGAACATAAGATAAATCAGTAATTTCTTATTTAAAAATACAGCTTAGACTAAAAACAAAAAGGCAACAACTATGGTGAATTTAAGACTCCATGGATACTGTAGTTACTAGAAAATCAAACTTAAATGTTTGTATTGATAAGCACACCTTTCTTTGACAGAAAAAAAAAACTGTACTTAGATTCTGAAGTGAGTCTTACACAGAAAAGATAAAAATGCTGACTTCTCTATGTACAGCGCTCCGTGTACTGAGATTTTTATGAAGTGGAAGTAAATAATCAGTAATCCATAGGTTAAACTTTGAAATAAAAAGGTTGTGATATCCTAAGGAAAATGAAACCTTGTAATCTTTTACTATGATAAAGTAGTGCCATATTCTTTTATTAAAAAGCCCACGGAAATAGTCTTGGTAATTTGCCAAAGTACTAATACACCATTTAATTTTTCTTTTGTTTTTAACTATTCGTATTAGAATCACCATTTTTTCCTTCTGGATATTTTTGTCAGTATCTATCTAATATGAATAGAGTAGAAATGGACTTATTCAATAGGACATATCTAGTTTGGTTTTAGTATATTAGCTAAAAATGTACAGTTTGGCAATTATATACCGCTCTGAAAGGTGGGCATCTTCTATAAATACAAACCAACCTTCTTTTAGAACAAAGGCATGTTAAATATTTCCCCCCACATTTTCTTTTGCAAGATTTCTGAAATAACATTAAACTGTTTTAATATGGTTAGTACCCTCTTCAGTTAAGACCGATGGTCTGGGTTTTGGAAATAAAACTATGATTATGGTAAACTTACATGATGACACTTAAAATAGAGTTTCTTCCCTGAATCAAAAGGCACTATTCAATAAGCATAGTGGATAAAATGTAATTTCCCTTATAATAATATGGAGCCAGATAATAATCACTTCCTAATTCAGGTTTGGAAGCTTGCCTCAGTTGACACTTTTCCTCCAAATTTGAGGTTCATTAAAGATCTGGCTGTCTGTCATATATAACTACAAGCAGATAATCTCATCTTAATAGGGATATTTAATTTTTATTTTCCAAGTATATAATTGTTTCTGCTTTGCTTCTATTTCCCCATCTGCTCAAAGGGAATAATACCACTTAGCATATGGATTATTGGGAGGGTTATAAATTGCTTTGTACAATGTCTGGCACATGGTAAGTCCTCAAGAAATGTTAGCTAATTTTAAGACTGTTATTGTTTTTATCCATTTTTTTTAGGGCTCAGAGCCCTTGCCATAACGTTAAATGAGCAAATTATTGAATTTAAAATCAATTGTCAAATGGAAGTGTTATGAAAAACATATGATTAAAGGTCTCTAAACATCCTTATGTTTTTCCCATTGGCTGCCACACATCTAATTACAAATCTTTCTCTTTTCTCTATACAAAAACATCTTAAATTTTCAAAGCCCTAGGAAGATGTATATTATCATAAGTAACAAATTATTAATATTGTCCAAAAGAATCAAATTCACAATAGCTTATAGGATATCCAATTAGTAACATATATATATTATTAGAATTTCTATAAGTGGATTTTAAAAATTACAACTCAATAAAAAATCAAATTTATTTGAAACTCCATACATAAAAGCACTCAAATATTTTAAGAGGATGATGTGGAAAAATAAGAGGCAATTTTGAAAAGTAAGAAGTAAACACACCCAACTTAAAGAGTACTAAAAAGGAAGTCAGCAATGCATTCTATTGGACTAAAAGATATAGGTTGATCCTTGCTTGGTTTTGTATCTGTGTGGGCATTTAAAAATCTCCACTTTGGTGTCTGAATTCTTGATCTCTCCTTATTCTTCTACCCCTTTCTCTAACCTGTTCCTTCTCTAACTTTTTGCTCTTTTTGTAGTCTAAACAGTACTGGCCTGAGCTAGTCTGAAAGCCATACTGCCAAAAATCCCTCTCCTCCCCCCACATGCTGTCTATCACGAAGTCCTGCTGATTCTGGTTCAAACTATTTCTCAAATTGTTTCACTTCCCTCTGTCTACACTACCATCCTTTCTTGCCTGGACAATAGCAACAGTCTTCAATTTAGCATTTCCTAGTTTCTTCTTGACCCTTTTAATCTAGTTTTCTCAAAATAGAGCAAAATCATAAAACAGAACTAATGGCACGATGCCCCTGCTTACCATCATTTGATTGGTTCCCTTCTGCTCATAAAGAACACCAATAGTCTTTCCAGGATCACCTTCAATCAGGTGCATTTCATCATCTACTTGACTCAAGCCAACCTGGCTTTTTTTCTCTCCCTAGAAATGTTCTAACTCCCTCTTTTCTCAGAGCTTTAATATCTGCCCTTTTCTGTATCTGGTAGGCTCTTCTCCCAACCGTGCCTCAGAAAATCACTATTTAAATTCTTAAACCTCAGTTTTACAAGCTAGGACCTTCAAGAGGACTTGTTCTAACCAAACAATGTATGTAAATGATATCTTTTCTGTGACTCTGTCTCATAGACCCATTTTCTTTTTCTTTGTAGCACTTATTGCTTTGTTTTTCTTCTTTATTTTACAATGATATTGGTCAAAAAAACAAACAAACCAACCCAGAAAAATACAAGAGATAAAAAAGTACACAACAGTCTACTGACACTTGCTATTGACTAGAATATACTGCCCAATTTTCTTGAATATGTTGTGAGAGGAGAAAAATATTACCAATGTCTGCCTTCCTAGAAGTGTGCCTGTTTTCACCCCATCTAACAGTGCATAAGGCTATTCCATTCTCCTGATCCTCCTGATGTGTACGGAGTCTCCTACTTGCACCTGTTCTCACTGATTGTTAGTTTCTTAGGCAACTTTTTTTCCCATTTTTACTGCCCCCAAGGATGTCCTTATTTTTCTTTTGTGACTTGCTTTCATAACATTTATTGATTTTATTTTTGAGTTGTTTTTGGTCATTTTTTTTTGTTATTGACTTCTGGGAAGTGTTTTTATAAGTTCAGAATATTAATTCTTTGTACGTAATATATGTTGAAAATATTGTCTCCTAGTCTGTGTGTGGTTTTAAATTCACTTTACTTTTAGTTTGCTTTACAGTGTCTTTTGCTTCATAGAAATGATTAATGTTAGTGAAATGAGATCATCAGTTTTGAAAAATTTATAAATTGTTTTAGTGTCTTTAAAAATAATCTTTTCCTACCCATTGTCATTTCAGTTCTTATGTCTTAAACCTGTATTTGATATCCTGATTATTTAGTCTTCCATATAAATTCTGTCTTTCCTTGACAAGGTCCATAAAAACCCCAGAAAGGATTGTGACAGAAACTATCCTAGGAAAAATTTAAGAAGATTACTGGTAATATCAAGGTTTTTGGTTAAATATATATATATTATTTCTCCATTTTAGAAGGTTTTTAAATGTACTGTAATAAAATTTTATAATGTAATATATTTAATAAAAGCTTTGTACAACTTTAGATGGCCTTAGTCTTTATAGTTTTTTTGTTTGTTTCTTTTGTTTTTTGCCACTGTGACGGTATGTTCTCTAATATACCCTATACATATGTATAATATGTATATATCTGTGTATATATATATATATTCTACTATATATTAATCTATTACATTTTGGGGTATACAGAGTTTTGTTTGTAAATCTTATATTCAAAAGCCATACTGAATTCTCTCATCATTCCTAATAATTTCATTATAAAGAGTAAAATTATTTTAGTATTTTATTTGTAGAAAATAATATGTACACAGAAACACCAAAGGTATTTATTCTTTCCAATTTTCATACTTCTTATTTCCTCATTATACTGCACTGTGTAAGACCTCCAGGATAAGATTAAATAGCAAGCATGATTTAATAGAGATATTAATATATTTTCATATTAAGTATCAAGTTTATTGTATGTTATTAGCAGGCACCCTTTAACAAGTCTAAAGGATTTGTTTCACTTAATTCTTTGCTAAAAGGGCTGAACAAAATAGGCTTTGCATTGTTGAGATTACCATCTTTTCCTTCTAATGCAGTGTATAGTATTGATAGGGGACATGTAGCTGTATATGCATGTATTCTTAGAATTAAATTCTACATGAACAAGATATATTTTTATTACCTTACTGAATTTCATTTGAAATTCTTTTATTAAGATTTTTTATTTATAGTTATAAGTGAGATAGGTATATAATATCATTTTCTTATATAACCTTTTTAAATGCCTTAATAAATGTCTTGGGCTGTCCAAACGCGGAAACAACCTAAACATCCATCAACCGATGAACGGATAAACAAAATGTAGTATATCCATACAATTAAATATTACTCAGACATGAAAACAAATGAAGTTTTGCTACGTGCTACAACATGGATGATTCTTTAAAACATTAGGCCATGTGAAAGAAGCCAGACACAAACAAGCAAATAGTGTATGATTCCATTTAAATGAAATTTTCAGAATAGATTTCCTTATTTTTCTATTATCTGAAATGGCCTCTTGAAGTTAGCCATTATTTATTTTTTCATTTAAAAATTACTCTTTAAGACGATGGACCCTGAAAAACAAACTGAGGGTTCTAGAGGGGAGGGGGTGGGAGGATGGGTTAGCCTGGTAATGGGTATTGAGGAGGGCACATTCTGCATGGAGCACTGGGTGTTATGCACAAACAATGAATCATGGAACACTACATCTAAAACTAATGATGTAATGTATGGGGATTAACATAAGAATAAAAAAATAAATAAATAAATAAATAAATTACTCTTTAAAATCATCTGTGCCTAAGATACTTTTTGAAGGGTAGACATTTACCTAATTAATACACTTTTAAAAAGCTCACTGGCCTATGCAAATTTTTTCACCAGAAGACACTTTTGGTAGTAAACATATATTTTAGAACACTGTCTATTTGATTCAAGTTTTTTAATGTACTGAATTTGTTAATTCTATTTTATATTATGTTGTTACATCATGTATTATATATAATATTTGTATTATAATTTAATAGTTCTGTATCTTTTACATCAAGCCTTTTAGTTGTTTTGTTCAAATATTCCATTCCCTTACTTAACCCAACTTTGTTTTTGTTTTATGCATCAATTTCTATTTGTATAATCTATTACTCACCCATAATTTAAATATCTAACTATGATGGCGACTTCGTTAATTTTTCTTTAGATCTCTATCAATTTTTCATTGTATATTTCAAGGTTATTTTATTTAAAGCATGGACAGTCATAAGTTTTCTATTATGTTGGCAGATTTTTGCTTTTGTTATTGGGCAACTCTTGTCTCTATTCCAATTAATGCTTTTGATTATTTTTAATTCTGTGAATAAGATTAATATTATCTGTTTTCACATATTTAGTATTTGTTTGATATATCTTTTACATGAAAATTCATTTCAAACTTTCTAGATAGCTTTATTATCTGTGTATGTCTCTATATTGGCTATAGTCTTTTACATGGATACAATTTTATACAATCTAGTGTTCTTTTAATTGATGAATTTAATCCTCCTATTATTGATATATTTAGATTGACTTGTTAGATTTTATTTGGTGCTCTTTTTTAAATTTTTAAATTTTTAAATTTTTTTCTTTTGACCTAACTTACCTTTTCTTGACATTTGTTAATTTGACAAAGCTGTCTATGCTCTCCCTCTTCTTTTTCTTTTTTTTTAACTTTGTTTATTTACCACCTATAATTTATATGTCTATGTTTTTAATGGTTATCCTTAATGGTTTTAGCCACGCATATTTAGCTTTTGGGAAAATAAACAAAACAATACAAATGATAACAAAGCGAGGCTATTTACTGAGAGCATGTATTAGCAGGGGAATTGCCCCATCATTTGCTTTTGGCCAAGATTTAAAGCCAAGCAGTGGAGAGGAAAAGCTTTATAATGAAAACGAGGAAAGTTTCAGGTATGCTCTGATTAGTGGTTGCTGGCATGGGGAAGCTAGAAGAAAATCTGACTAAAAATGAGTTATGTGAATGGTTTGGAAGGCATATTTGGCTTTTGCTGGTGGATCCCTGAGTTGGTGGACAAAATATAGGAAACTGATAGTCACTGATTAAGTCACGACAATTCTGGGCCAATTGCTGAAAAGGTTGTGAATTGGTACTCGGGCTGGGTGTTGTAGAAATGTAGGTCTGTGCTCTTGTATCATATATGCCCTGGTTACTGTCTGTTGATCTATCCAATCTCTCACTGTAAGTCTTTCTTACAACGTCTTAGACCATTCAATATCTCTACCAACCTCTCCATACAAAATAAGGCTTGATTACATCTTAATTAACCAGCACACTAAATTTCTTCCATCTTCCTTGACATAATTCTCTAGAACTTAGTTCTATATTCTTAAAAATAAAATTTTGTATTATTTTATATGCAGAAGCAGTTAATGAAATAAGTCAATACATGTTAAAATATTTTGGACCTACCACTGCTTTTGCATCCCATTGATTTCTTCTCATTTTACCTTCCCTCTGACTTAAACATTATGATTTGAAGATGGTACAATCTCTTATTCCTTGATTGTCTAGAAATGCTTTTATATGGTCATTTGCATTTGGATAATTGTTCAGGAGGATACAAAAAATTTTTATTGGCAGTTATCTGTCTCTTAGTATTTTTAATATATTACTCCATTGTGTCTGGACATTACTGTGGATAAGAAGTCTGCTGTAAGACCACTGAGGAAAAACTGTCTTTTACTTGTGGTGCAACTGAAGGTTTTATATTTATCCTTTATCCTTGATGCTATTTTGTTTAAAGATTTTATTTATTTATTTGAGAGAGAGAGAAAGAGAGAGAAAGCATGAGCAGGAGCAGAGGGAGAAGCAGACTCCCCACTGAGCAGGGAGCCGGACATGGGACTCAATCTCAGGACTCTGAGATCATGACCTGAGCCGAAAGCAGACACTTAACTTTGACTGAGCCACCCAGGTGCCCCGCTTTTGTTTTTCTAAATGTGGATTTGTTTTTATTTATCCTGAGCAATACTTGGTATTCATTTTTAATTTAATGGGTTTATGTTATGTTCAGTTTGGAAACTTCTCAGCCATTGTCTTATTAAATATTTGTTCCGTATTATTTCATGTATTTGTTTTTCTTAAATTGCTTTTAAATTTATGTTGAGGCATTTTAATCTCTGTTTTTATGACTCTTTAATATTTTTTATCTGTTTTATGCTTCATTTTGTGTTACTTCCTCAGCACAATTTACTTACAGTTTGCTATACCCCTTTGGAGTCCTCACAGACTTTATATATTATGATTTCTTTTTCTTTCAACAACTAATATTTTATTTCCAAGTTTTCTAAATTGTTTATATTCACCTACATTTGTTTTATTTTGCTTCATTTTGTTTCAAATATATTTCTAGACTATTTTTCCTTGGGTTATATTTTCTGAGGATTCCAAGAGTAGTGGTGTTAAATAAGTTAAGACTATTATGTTATTTTAATCTCCTCTGAAATCTTGTGATTACTGCTGTTCTTAGATTTTTTTTTTTGGTAGAATTATATTTATTCAAGTGTTTTGGTATTTTAAGCTCCAGGTGCACACTCACACAAACTGTTTCTCTCTATTGCTCTCTCTCTCATTTTTTAGTGGTATTGGGATTGCTTCTACCTCGTCCCTGGGACTCTGCTGTATAATCAGGTCTTATTTTAGAAGTTTGAAGAATTTACACCATGGAAATAGTTCCAAAATCCAGGAATCCAAGCATGGAGAGTTTGTCTCCGTTTCTGGTTGGGAGGTTGGCTCTGTATCCTCCTGCCTCCCCAAGCAAATTGCTTCATGCTAGGCAGAGCCCCCGTACCAGATATTTTTTCCCCTCCTTTATGTGCGGGATGGAAAGCCCCACTCTGGCAACTGGTTTCCAGCAGAGTTTGGCTCTTTTCCCAGTATTTACCCCAAATACATTCAGTCTTTCCTGCTCCACAGAAGTTAGACTCCTAGCAGCTTCTGACTGCTTCCAGATCTAGAATCCAATAGGCCATCAGATTCAATTCTGATTATTTTATCCAATTCTTTTCAACTTCTTGAACTTGGAGATATTTATCTTTTTTCATCATTTTTGAGAGTGAATTTCTTTAATATTTGCTTTTTTATATTTTATCTGTCATGGTTATACATTTGAAGTGGGATGGGGTGAGCTTCAAAGCATGCATTTGCAATATCATTTTCCCAAAGTTGCATTTTATTTTTGTTTTGAACATAGTTCACTTTGACTAAATTACAAACCCAGTGAAAGCAGTGGCTTTATCTGTCTTGGTCATGATGCTTAGAGTTGGTCTTGAATAAATATGCACAATACCATGAATATGAAAAACTAAATAATGAGATAAATAAGGAAAAGGATAAACAGTGAATAACAATTAACAGACTTTACCATCAGACGTCAAGAACTAGGCTTTTTAAGTTAAGCAGAATCCAAGAAAGCCCTGTAGTCATCAAATGATGATAGACATTAAATAATGTCTAGCATTTTCTGGCCTACTTTGTGCTTAACCATTTATTAGGCACTTTGTCGAAGAGTAGTCATTTAAATCTCCCAAAGCAACTTTTTGACATTGGTATCATTCTAGGTATAAAGATGACTAAAATGAAATTCTGAGGTTTTGAGTATTCTGTCTGTACTTACACAACTCAGTCCTGAAGAGTATTTGAATCTACATTTGTCTGCAAAAATCATGCTTCTAAGCACTAGGAGTGGAAACTCTGAAATGTGGAATTCTTTGTATAACAAATTTTCCTCATCTAAGAAAAATCAGAACAATGTTCTCATAATTCACTTATTTATTTCTTCATTCAATAGGCATTTGTTGACTTCTTTCCTGCTCTGTGCCATATGTTGTGTTGGATGCTGAAATCAAAGAGTGAGCCAGAGATACATAGTATTTTACAAATACAAATGTGGAGAAAAGCAATGCAATAGTTATGAGAATGACCTATTAAGTATTAAGAATAATTTCTTGCTTCATATAGGTTATCTTTAACATAAGACAATGTAAACAAGGTAGAATTTATCTCAACAGGCTCTAAAATTTATTATTTTACCCAAAATATATAGGCTTCATTTGAACTAGCTTATATTTATTAATTTTTCCAAACTGAGAGGGGCTAATATTACCTCTTTCAGTATGTTGAAAACCATGTAGAAGGAAATACTTTATTTCTCTGGGACATTAATCAAAACTATGTTGAAATAAGCATAGTGTGATCATACTAATAAAAGTTAATCATTTTTAGAGGCATCTAAAATTTAAAATTTACTAATTTAGGATCAGATGTCTATACCCCCCTCCTTTTTTACAAGGTTCAGTTTCTTCCAGGGTACTGTTGGGAGTGGTTTATTTCATGTCCTTCCTGTTTAACCCACAGGAAGCCTCTGTTTGTGCTTGTCTCTGGTGCTCAGGTTCTGGCAGGGACCCCTCACTGCTCACCTTGCACTGTTTTCTACTGCAGCCCTTCCCATGTTTTCTTGACTCACACAGTGAGAGGTTGGTATCAAGATGGGTAAGGCCATGTTTCTCCTTACTGTCCTGCCAATTCATTCTCCACACAACCTCTCAGGTCCACAGGAGTTGATCAGGCTTTAGGTTACTCAAAGGAATAATAACTTAGAATGAAAAATGTGCAACTGATGTAAAACGTCTGTTCCTATCATTCAGGTGGAAATTAACCTAGTAATTAAAGCCATAGAGGAACCTGGTCTCTTATGATTATACCCATTTCCTAATCTAGATTCCCTGGTCTCAAATTTGTGCACCCCACTATAAAAGATGCCTTTCTTCATATTTCCATGTTTTAAATCTCTACCCATCATTGAATTATTTAATCCTTTTTAATATAAACTGACTTTGACTAAGGACCTTTCCCCTTCCTCCAGTGGTGTGTTCTCCATATTTGAATTAGACAAGAGGTCAGAAAATGTCAGCCTATGGAAACGGCTGGCAAACTGTACTTTGGGGGAAAACACAATGGTCAGAAATTTTTTTTTTAATTTATTGCCAAATAATTAAATTTTGGAGATTTTGTATAAAAAGTTCAATTCTTGTCTTCTAATAAATTGAAAAAGTTAGAAACCCAGGATCTGTATTTCTACATGGAAACAATTAGATACCATGGAGTGGCTTCATCCCTCAGAAGAAGAGAAGTGTGCAATCTCTAGACTGTCATAGAACTGCTATTCTCCATTGGTTATATCCTGCTGGTTTTATTTATTTTTCCCACTTGCTGCCCCCTGAAATCATGTGAGTTTTTGTTCTTTTGTCAGAGAAATGCTCCAGGTGCCATCAGGTGGTTGAGACCCCAACCAGTCCTCTTCAGGTCTGATCCACACTGAAATCTACCCACCAGCCAAAGTAATTTTGCCTGTTTATTTTCCTTATTCCCAAAATGACATTTCCCAAATGTTAGTAAACTATGTACTACCTTTGCGATTTCTGATATGTCCAAGTAGCACTTGTACATTTTTTAACTTAAGTAAGGAGTGGATCAAGGCTTTTTTTCAGGAATGTCAAGGGCATTTTAGGCATTTTTGAAAGGAACAAGCTTTATGGAGTCAAAATTGAGACTTATACAAGGGGGGAAGACTGGAGAAATGAAAGTCGGGAAGACTCCCTCCAAGAAATCAGGGAGTGCAGGAGTCACAAAAAAGCTAGAACCAATGGCTGGACTGCCTATGGTGGGGGATTCCCAAAAAGTTTTTGGCAAATCCCCAGTTGGCTGTAAACTTATTCCTATGACCCAGTCTGCAAATGCTGCCAGAGGACAATGTCTTCTCCTTCTTTGCCTTCCAAATTTTGTATGAGTGCTTCTCATTCTTGGAGCTGAACCAGAAACTGACAGGCAAGGGAGGTGGGGAAATGTAATTCCCAGCTTTCCTTCTCTGCAGTCCAGGAAAAGCTTAGAAGGGAAGAATAGGGCTAACTGTCAATGAATATGTGACACAAAGAGGTTTGCTTTTAAAACAAATCTGGTGGTGAAGGAAGACTAACAAAGGAAAATGGAAGATTCCAAGATCAAAGCATCAGAGCCATTATGAGCTGGTGAAGACTAAGAGTTCCATAGCAGGTCTGGGCCCGGTACCTCAGGTTGCAAGAGTCTGACAACAAGAATGGTGGAGCGACATGGGATGTCCGTCATCCCACCTGAAAGGAGAGACTACATCATTGACGGAAGTTGGACCACAGTTAGGCCATCAAAGACTGAACTACGAATATGAGGATGAGGGATTGTGGGTAAGATGGGGTTGCAACACAGGAAGGATCCATGGTTTTGAGAGGAAGGACAAGATCTAAAAGAAAAAAAAAATTAAAAAAGAAGAGTGTGGAAACTGGGGAGACGTTAGAGAGACAGTCTTGTAATGTGAGCTCAAGGTCTCCAAAAGAACAGAAAGAAAAGGGTAAATGGGTAGAGAAAAGTGTGTTCACGGCAGGAGTTTCCACCAGACCATTCTGTGCATGTTGTTTCTGAGACTAGATGGTCAATGTCATGTGTTCGCTGTTTAGTGAGTTGACCTATATGTGCAGTCCCTGTCACAACTCAGTTCTCTTGCACATTATGGGTAATTCATGTCATGCACCCAGGGAAAGACTTGCCTAGGCAGTAATGGTAGAGCCAAGACACACACACACACACACCCCTTCTAAAGACAAAAATTCATTCTCAGAAACAGTACAATTTGAACCCAGAAGAATAAGAAATATTTTTTTAACTGCTCTTTTCTGGGACAGTACTTCATTTTGGCAGTCAGGTCAAAAGAATGTCAATACCTTTCCTTTACCAATGATTTCAGAGTGAACCTCTCAGGTCTGTCCAGAATAAGAAAGAAGCTGAAAACTAAGAAGTCGTTTGTCCACTCTTTCAGCTACAAAAGATGGGGCCAGAATTTTGACATTAGTCTTCACACACGCTAAATTGAAATCATGGCTCTGGCTTCTCATATTCCTCACTTCCTGACCAATGGGCAGAGGAGGAGGGAGGGAAAGGGGATATTTTTAATCTGCTTATCTTTTTTGTTACATTAGATAAGAGCAATAATTCAAAGGCCTGTTACATTACTAGTGTAGCTTAAGCAAATATACGTGGCATACTTAATAGCTGATTTCTAGTATGCGTGCATCAAGCAATTACTAGTGTTCTACATGCGGCTGCACATAAATTACCTCACATAGTCCACTCATTTTTTTTCAACAGGCAGTGATTGAATGTACCATGTTTCAGGAATGTGCTAGGGGCTGAGGTTACAAAAACATGTCAGATGTAGAGTTTGCCCTCAAGGAATATTCTAATAAGGAATATAGGCATGTAACTAATGATTCCAGTGTCATAAGTGCTAAGATTAGAGCATGATGTGAAAGATACTGAATTACAGGGAAGAAGTATATAAATAAGATAAGAGATGTAAGAAAATTTTCCTGAAGAGATGAAATATTTCACTTATATACAATAAGTGCAGGGAATAATGGGGAAGGAGTAATAAAAAGTTCACAACATTATTCAATAATTAGAGGGATTAATGACTGTTGAGGAAACTAAGGACTGTTCTTACTTATCACTAAACCATGAAGTAACTACATTGTATTTTATGTGGATTTGGTTCAATCTTGGTTATTAAAAATAATCTATTTAGTTTTTTTGTGGCAAAAACACTAAATTGTTTCCAAATATACATTGTCTTTTTCCTTATTAATGGAACTCCAATTTTATTTATTTATGTATCTATTTTTAAAATTTTATTTATTTATTTTGGAGAGAGAGAGAGAGAGCACACGAGCAAGGGGAGGGATAGGAGGAGGGACAAAGCAGGAGGGAGAGGAAGAGGGAAAGAATCCCAAGCAGACTCTGTGCCAAGCAGGGAGGCTGACATGGGGCTCAATCTCACGACCCTGAGATCATGACTTGAGCTGAACCCCAGGGTCGGACACTGAACTGACTGAGCCACCCAGACGCCCTGGAACCCCAACTTCTAGACAGGCACACAACACCTAGCATAAATCTTGCAGCTAAGACTGGCCTGTGATTAGGTTGTGGCCCATAGGATACAAGCAGGAGAAATGTCCTTAAAAAAACAGCAAGATATCCTTCTCCATTCTTTCCTCCTCCCATGTGGCAGAAATACAGACATGGTGGTCAGAGCTAGAGTAGTCTCCTTGGACAATGTAGTAAAAACTGCAAGCTGAAAATACTAGAGAAAAACACAGAGGGAGCCCAGTTTCCTAACACCCAGAAGATCACACTACCCCTGGATTAGTGATTTGGACTTTCTTTATCGGAGGCCTAAGTAAATGTGTATATTGGAGTTTTTATATTATTTGGAACCAAGAAATTAAAGTGAATACAGTTTTAGTTTTACACCCCCCATTTTAAAATATCTTTTGGTAAATAAAAAAATCAAGTAGAATAACAACTAGCATTTATTTATTTTTTTATGTTTTGTGACTTCTTTCATTTGTTTAACAGTTAACATTTATAGACCACATTTGGTGAGCTAAGATTTTACCAAGATGTACGTCTCTCATCTAATCCTGCCAACACCCTACAAAGTAGGCGCTATTATTACCTGTGCCAGTTTACAGGGGAGAAGGCTCAAGGTCATAGAGTTAGTGAGGACACACTCAGCATTTGAACCAGGCAGCTTAAAGCAATGCTTGGCTTTTCCTGGTCAGGATGTTCTGCCTTCTTAACTAAATATAAATTTAAAAGAAGGAAATTCATTTTTTCTAAAAATCGTAAAGATCAAATTATGAAATTTTGAAAATTTTACTCAGTTTCCAAGATTTATTTTCTATATTTGCTACTAAGCACGTAATAGGTAACGTTTCAAAAACTAATGCACACAAAAATAAATTATACATATAATATACGTATTTTATATATATATATGTCTAGTGATTACGTATAGGAAATAAAAAGAGACAAAATCCAATGGCAGACATAAACAGAGGCATACATAAACTTGTAAAAATATAAATTTAAAAACAACTTAAAGTTTTTCTTTTTAAACATCCAGATGTCCAATTTCATATAATTCTACCATTTCTGAATTTTTCTCAATTGATAAAAGACTTCTGTTATTATTAAGTGAGCAGTCAATAAAAGTAGGAAATTTTTCCTGAAAAATATAGGTAGTCATATAATTTCTAAGCAGGAATGGACTTTAGAGAAAACCTAATCCAATCTCTTTAATTTATTGATAAAGTATTGCTCAGAGAATTAAGAAAACTGTACATTACAGCAATTGCAGTTAGAATGGGAGTTAGATTTAGTTTTCCTAATGATCAATGTAACAATGGTTCCACTACATCTCATACATGTAGTAGACCATCTTCTACTTTCATTTGATGAAATGTAGACCATCTTCTACTTTCATTTGATGAAAAGGTAGGCAACATGTTTCAGTGTGGCTAGGCAACATCCCTGAAGCAAAGAGGAGGATTATAGGGCATTGTACAGAATGAGGGTTTTAAGTAGTAATTTATTGTACTCAATTTATCAACCGGTCCACGGTCCTTAATCGGAACACAACTATGGCAGGTCTATGAGCCACTGGAAATTGCATTGCTAAATGTATACCATGTACATTTTTCTGATGAATGTGTCCATATTTTTTTTGTTAGACTCTCAAAGTTGTCAGTTGAGATCCAATGCTGTCTTCAAACACCTGACTATCCTCTGAACCAGTGCTCCTTTCCACCACCTAATGCAATATTCTATCCTTGTTAAGTTTTATTTTTTTTCTTTTGGAGGACAGATGTATATTTTAAGGAACCATGCCATAATTTTGAAACAGAGATAATCCTAGCTTATATTGGCAATTCCAAGAATGCGGGAGTAAAGAGAGTGTGCCTTGAATCTCTTTTAGCAAAACAAAGTGAATTCGCTTTTAGATATCACATCCTTGAGGAAAGTCCATTAAGAAGCTCATTTGATTTAATAGGTGTATCACATGAACCTATTCCTTAGGTATGGTGGTCAGGCTTTGGAGTTGTTCCCGAGACTGTCAAAAACACCAGTCACGCCACACATCTCACACTCTTAACTAAGAACAATTCTGCACAGTTAGGAGCCTTTATCTAAAAAGAGTTTCAGTATAAAGTAAACATGGTGAATGAATTCCCCTCCTTCCCTTCGAGAGGTCATGTTCGAGGTTCACTGGCGATGCAAGCTGGGAAGGCCTGGCCTGTGCCCACCTGCTAAGAATTAAACAGAGATCTGCAGTCTCTTGTGCAATCAATGCCTGGTCTTTAAGGAGAGGTCCTAAATTTGTCACCAGAAACTCTGACATGTTCACAAGCCATTTATTAATTTGAGTTAATTTGGGCATTATGGAATTACTCTAACTTAAACATAACAATTCTCCCAATATGTGAGAAAATTCTCAAGCAAAGTCGATGCATGCATTACTTTGGGTAATCAAGTTTGCCAAGCAGGTTTTATTGTACTCTTCTCAGCATGGTGCTTAGTATTTAAAACCCCACCACATGTTGTAACAATAAAATTATTGCTTATCAACCAGACCAAGTTGACAACCAACAAATGTTGCCACAAGTTATTTCAGGCTGGATTACAATCCTCTCCTTGGAAACCCATCAGCATATGTATAGTAAGTAATGTTCAATAATGTTCAAGGTTGCAAACTTGTACAGAAACACATTCAGAAATAAACAACAACCACCAACACAAAACAAAACAAAAATGGAAGAAAGCCTATGTGTGGAGAAATATCCTCCAACAACACTAAACTAATTGTTAAAATATATATTTTCCACAGGGGAAAAAGTAAACTCTTTTTTTTAAGGCATGAATAATTCTAGACAACACCATGTTTTTTATTAAAACCTAACCTTACAAGTAACACTGGACTATTCTTAGGGATGGATGGGCATTCATCACCCTCCTCTTTGATGGAAGGTGTTGATACATTTTTGGTGGTAGCTTAGCTACATCGTTCTTTAACTTCTTCAGAAGTTTTTAGATGAAGACCATTTGAACTTAGTGATTTATGGCCACTTAATTTCTCATATTTTTTCAATCAGGTCTTTGTTTTGATTTCTCTGACAGTTCTTCACCTTCCTTCTCTGTACAAAGTAACTCCGGGGTAGACACTTCTTTATCATCCTGGAGGAAAGGCCAGGCACAAAGCACCCATTCAATTCCTTTGCATTCTTTTCAGTCTCTTTGGATTGCTTCATTCCCAACAAAGTGGTCTAATAGATCAAATCAATCTCCAATGGATTTTGCATTTCTGATATGCTGATCTCAAGGGAGTTGTTATATTATGCATTTGGGGATCACTTTGGCTTTTTTTTTTTTTTTTGGTTTCAAACATTATCCTTAAAAGTCATTTTTTCAGGCTTTTATCACTTGCCTTTCATTCTTCCCAAACCCTAACATCTTACTTTCATTTTAAGTTTACTTTCCTCAAGTGTTCAAATCCCCAGTAGTGTATCCTTAAGCAGGATCTATGCTGTTTCTCTGGATTTTAATTTCCTACACCTCTTCTCTTCTGGCTAATCTCTCTCTCTCTCTCTCTCTCTCTCTCTTTTTTCTTAAACTTTTCTTTTAAAGATTTGAGTATCCACAGGTGTTCCTTTGATGTAATGTTCTCTATGAAAATGTCAAATTTGATTATATCATCGCTACTGCTAATTTTAAATTTCTCATCTTTTACTCTCAGACCAATGAGTCAGAAATGGCAGAAGCTATACCAACACCAAGTACCCAAATTCTGTTTTTATAAAACAAAAACAACAAACTTTATTATCCAACAGTGAGACAAACTTCATGACTTAAATTTTTAACAACATACTAATCTCAATATTGGTTATGCCACCTCTTAAAATGTGTCACTTGTGTCAAAGTGGTGAGAATTACAAGTTTCCTGTTTATCAACCCTGACCCCTCCCAGGTTCTGTATAACAGGCCTCTGCTGTAATGCAAAGCTTATGCCCTATATTTCAATATGATAAATCAATCACAATGAAACATAGGTTTCTTATTAGCATATGCCAATCACTCTTTGGTAATCTACCAACACTTATGTAGAGTAACCATAGTTTATCCTTCTTTATATAAATAAAAAAATCTGTCTCTCTCACTTTTCTAACCATTTCAATATAACACCTACTGGCAGACAAACCAAACTGAGCCGTGGTGAACCTATTCTTACTCCTTCCAGATTGAATACATCTAACCAAATAGTTTTGTATTACCACAGATTCTCTTTTGCAAGAAACCATGGAAGATCTGCTCAATTCCTAGTATAACTGAAAAACATACAAAACTTCCAGCAAAATATGAAAGTGACTTTATAAAAAAAATGTATAAATCCAATACAAACTTTGCTGTTAGCAGGGAAATTTTTTCTAGACTTAGATCTTAGGACACCTTGTAATCATCTATTTCTCTTACACAAATCATTCAAATCACCAGGTCACTTGCAGACCTCATTATCAGTATTCTCAAGTGCCCAGAGTATACAGAAAGCACACCTGGGTCTGTATGCATCGGGTAATGTTAGCATCTAAGTTCAGATTCGGAGTATCCTACCTTTGCAGGGAACTCAGGCCTTTTATCAAATAAACAAGGTTGAGATAAATGTTATGGGTAGAATTGACCCCTCCAAATTCAGAAATTGTAACGCCTAGTAGTTCAAAATGTAGCTTTATTAGGAAATAGGATTGTGCAGATGTAATTAGTTAAGATGAGGTCATACTAATGTATGGTGGGACCCTAATCCAACACAACTGGTATCTTTATAAAAAGGAGAAATGTGACACAGAGTCACATATACAGGGAGAGCACCATGCAAAGACTGGAGTTATGCTATCACAAGCCAAGAAACTACCAAAATCTAGCAAAGAGGCCTGGAACAGATCTTTCCCTAGTACCTTCAGAGGGAACATGGCCCTGTGGAACACGCTCATCTCAGATGTCTAGCCTCCAGACTGTGAGACAATGAAAATAAATGTCCAGAGTTGAAGCCACTCAGTTTGTAATGCCATATTATGACTTTCCCAACAAATTACTGCAACAAAATTCAGTATCAATCAATAATTAATTATTAATATCAAATAATCAGGTGGACAGAGAAAAGAGAAGTTTATAGGAAGATTTTGAAGGATTATTATTTTTAGTGCAGTATAAAGATTTCCCTAAATCTTAGGTAAATATCAGCTTGCTCCTCAGTATTCCCATAGCATTTGTTAATATCTACGTTAACAGTGCTTTATCATGCTATTATGATCATTTGTCTGCAGATATGTTTCTCTCTTGAACCTGAAATCTCAGAGGGCTAGGACCATGTATAGCTTCTTCATTTCAGAATGCAATAATGATACATGACACATAGTACATGTTCATAAAATGTCTTCAAAAAATGATGAAACCTGATTTGCTACAATATTGTAGAATGTTAACCAGATCATTCTGTTAAATAAAAGTTTTTATTCAAAGTAGTTATTAGTCCTTAACCAAGACACATGAAACAGTTCAACGTACTGGACTCCAACCATATCTTTTCTCAATGCCATAACTAAAACCAAGAGATGTGTTGTCTGTTAAAAAGGGTCCTTAGAGATCAAATATACTGACGATAAAGTGGACTGAGCAGTTAAAGTGAAAAGACAGAAAACAGTCCCTGGTCTCTGACCTTGACTGCTATTTGTAGATTTGTTGTCTGTTTTTCAGAACCTAGCATTAAGAGAAGGTATAAAAATATTGCCATGTGTTCACCTCTATTCTAGGTCCAGGTTGTCCTGCCTGGCCAAGAATGGAAGTGTACAAGTTGAAACACACATCTTAATGTGAACCAGACTTGGTGGGGGATTCACCACTATATCCTGCCAGGTATCCAAGCCTTCCAGATACTCTGCTGTCTTTTGATGATCTGCCTATAAATTCTTTCAGTCTCTGAGCCTCAGCCCAAGTTTCTTCTGCCCCTCCTCCTCCCTCTGACCGCCCCTGTATCTCATCTGCCTTGTGCAATCTGACATAAGCTACTAGGGTTCAGTCTCACTTTCATTTTGCTGCATCTGTTTTACAATATAACCCTGATTTCTGTGTTTCCAAGCATCTTGTCTCCTGTCCCTGACAGATAATTCAGTTTTATTTTTCTGTCTCCAGATCTTAACCTACCTCCAGTTAATCAAGACACAGCAGTTCACTAGCAGTGTGGAAGCACAGATACTTGCTCTCTGTGCCCAGGCCCCACATTTCATCCAAGAAGATGCGTTCCCCCAGTAGCTGTGCTATTGACATGAATTACTATTGGCAGGTTCCTGTATATCAACCAAATGGATGGAAATAAAGCATTTATAAACAAAATATTTCTCAATCTCATTAGTATATAACATATACTGAGTATATTCATATAGTAGACCTGAATATGCATTCCTTATATAGAAACTATTTCTTGTAGATGCTTAGTGTTTTTTCACAGTTTTCCATAGGATTTAAGATAATTGAGAAAAAAATCTGCATACTTTGCTTTCACTGTCATTATTTTCCATCATCTCAAAAATATTTGATATAGCTACAATGGAGATAGAAAATTAAAGAACTCTT
>NC_138380.1:70851089-70901254 GCF_054177405.1 Leptonychotes weddellii | reverse complement strand
GCCTGGGTGGCTCAGTTGGTTAAGCGACTGCCTTCGGCTCGGGTCATGATCCCAGGGTCCTGGGATCGAGTCCCGCATCGGGCTCCCTGCTCTGCGGGGAGCCTGCTTCTCCCTCTCCCACTCCCCCTGCTTGTGTTCCCTCTCTCGCTGTGTCTCTCTCTGTCAAATAAATAAATAAAATCTTTAAAAAAAAAAAAAGAAAATTAAAGAACTCTAGATTAAATGCAATTTAGAGTTATATTTTGTTGGGTTAATAAAATGTTTTTGAAGTCTATTTGTTGTTAAGGTGCAAAGCCAGTATATTTTCTAGCCTACCTTCCTCCACCTAAAACAAAACCAAAACTCAAAACCATGAATTTCCAAATGATCTTGAAAGAAAACCAATAATCTGGCAACATTATGTTTACATTCCCACATGGCTGGAATTGAGCTGTGATGTGGTTTCTTTAGTTTGCCACAGTCCTCATCCGTCCCTATTATCTACCAAGCTCATTTCACTCATCTGAGATAGCTGCTGGCTCTTGTATGCATTTAAATATGCAATAAGCATGATATCTTGATGTGTCATGCAAATGGTTTTAAGCTTTAAATCCTACATCCTACTGAAAAAAAATTTCTTCAATAGTAGAATCCTGCTTGTCAAGTATAACTTCCACATGAACTGACCTGCTCAGTAGTTACATATGTCCCAGGTTGTAGGCTTTCCTAAAGTGCAGAACTTTGACCCTATGGATATAGGCTTTTTGTTCAATAAAGAAAACCATCAATTACATTATGTTGTTTGGTACCAAAAATGCTTTGATCTTTTTAAGGGTATTTATTACAAAGCAAAGCAGGGTGAGAGTCCTCTGACAGACATGCGGTTTTATATGAAAACCTCAAGCGTCTGTGATCTGTGACTTACTTGCATAAAACCATTGGTATAAAATGTTTCAGATTCAATCCACCCTACCTTTCTGAATTTAATTTCTAGAGTTTCCATTTATTAGCTATTATGTGTGGATGAATCAATCTCTGTGGATCTCAATTTCTTAAATTCTTACATTATCTTAAAGTTCCATAACATCTCTAAAGATCCACTAAGGTCTTTAAAAACTTGAGTCTCCGTAATTAACACATTTGAAATTCCTGACCACAACTCAAATATTTACAATAGAATTGTTTTGTGAAAGAATTGAAAACTGTTAAATCCACTGTTGTTTCACAGGTGGAATATTAAATTATTTTTAAAAAATACACGTTGACCCAAATATGTTCAATTTCACTTGGAATTTCATCTTAGAATCCTTATTCCAATTATCTAAAATTTTAGACTTATTAAAATGCAATCTGTCTGATACCTCACTTATATGTGAATCTAAAAAAAAAGAAAAAGAAAAAGAAGAAGTCGAACACAGAAACAGAGTAGAAAAGTGGTTGGCAATGGCTGGGGGGAAAATAAGGAGAGGCTGGTAAAAGGGTACAAACTTTCAGTTATAAGATGAATAAGGTCTGAGGGTCTAATGTAGAACACAAAGACTAAAATTGGTAACACTGTATTATATTATTGAAATTCACAAAGAAAGAAGAACATAAATGTTCTCATCAAAAAAAGAAGAAAAAAAAGGTAGGGAGTAAATATGTAAGTTGATGGATGTGTTAATGAACACAACGAGGGGCATTCTTTCACAGTGTATATGTGTATCAATTATCACTCTGTACTCTCTAAATATCTTACAATTTTGTTGGTCAGTTACACCTCAAGAAAGCTGAAAAAAGAAGTCCTCTTTTCCCCCAATTTTAGGTAATGGAAGCCTAAAAGGAAAACTTATCTCCACCGAGACGGGCAATCTGTACTTTCTCTTGAGAACTTTATTTGGCTGATTGTGCCACATCTCTTAATATAATAAAGTAGAATTTTGGAGTTTGTTTACCTCCTCTCCCTCCTGGACCCTGAGACACCCAACCAGTCATGCGATTTGTAAATTACTCATGCCTGGTCCTGCCCAATATTCTGCAGTTTTGTAACCAGCCATTTGTCCAAGCCTTGTCCCTTTAAAACCTTATCAAATGTCTTCAGAGTGGTATTTATGCAACATGTGTTTAATTATTTCTTTCTCATTCATGAAACCATTGTTCTCTTCCTCATCAGCAGTGTGAAAGCAGGATAGCATCATGGTTAAAAGCACAGGACTTGGTGAAGGTGGCAAGCCAAAGTTTGTATTGCTACTTTAACTGTTACTAGCTATGTAGTTTTAGACAGTAACTGAGTATGCCTGAAAGGTAGGATCAATTTGAAATACTATTTTTGGGAAAAGACAAAATACTTTTTAGATGTCACCATAGAAGGCAGAATTAGGACCCACTGATGTATATGATTGGGATATACATTTTCAATGCAATACATATAAGAATATTCACTCAAGCAATGTCAGAATGGAACTTGATGTTTTATGAAAAATAATTTCTCCATTCCTAAATGTATTGAAGTAGAAGGAAAAAAAAATGACCACAAATTAAAGAAGGAAATTCAAATGTCAAATGGGAGAAAAGGAAAGTTGCATGAGGAAATAGTGAAGGATGTTTCTAGTTCGAGATTTTCAGCTTCTGTGGTTTGAGTTTAATTGAACTGACTTAAAGTAAATCCTAGTTCAAGTGTATTTTATATTGAATTTCAGGACTATTTTAATTTACAGAAACAGAGTTCGGTTTACTGAATGTGAAACGTTTTCATTACACAGATGAACATTATAAAATAGTTCTCTTGAACTTAAAATTATTATATTTAAAAGATACAGGAGCATATTTAACTCTACATTGAATATTTTGAGAAAATTTAAATACATTTTATGAAAATCTATTCATTCTCAGGCATATACAAACACACATACACACACACACATGCACTCAATTTTGTGTTAATTCTGCTCAAATATCTTTTGATCTGTTTTCCCTCATTGTCCCCTAATATGGACAAATCCAAAGGATCTTTGAAATGTATAGATTATTTATCAAAATAATTGAACTATTAATCTTAGAGTTTTTATTGTTCAGATATCATTTGTAAAAATAAGTTTTATTTTGAAACATTTTTTTTTCTGAATCTATTTCAACCAATTGCTTTTTCGCCCTTGACAGATATTTTACAAGTAATTCCTTTGTTTCTTTTAAGCCTGGATGTAAAGAGAGAAATTACTGCAAACTCTGATGGTCTTTTTAATGATGTGAATACCTGTCCATGGGATTAAGTTGAGACCACCAACCCATTTCCTATAAGCCATCACTTAACATCATATGTTAGTAATTTTCGGTCTCTTTTTATCTGGTTTGGATTCAAAATGGTAACATAAAGGTGAAAGGTCTGATTTTTAAAAACCAACTCCCCTGAGCCAACAAACCTTTTTAATTTTCTGAATTTAAGTTAATTATATCATTTGAGTTTAATGGGATTATCAACATGTTCGTCAACCTTCATTTCAAAATAACACTTCCCTGTTCAGATTAGAATCAACCTTTTAATGTTTACCTAGGTTATAAAAAGGACTAAAGAGGATGCAGTGTAATGCTAATATTCTTTACTATTCAATTTGGGAATGAAGGTACTTTTAGGATTTAATGAAGATTATACTTTTTTTTTTCAAGGTAACCATTTTGTTATCTTTTCCTGGAGTTGCTATATGAAATTTACTCACTGGTTAAATATTTATTTCATTGCAGCATTACTTTATGATCTGAGTTTTATTATATTTTTATTTCAGTAACATTTATAAAATGAAGGAATTTTTGGCATGAAATAGTTGAGTATATTGAATATTGTATCATTTAACCCATATAAATATACAATCAGTCTAAAATGAACAGTTCTTTATCTAAACCTTCATGAATGAGTAACGTTTAAATTCTAAAAAATGAGGGTCAGTTTGAGACTATATCACTGGTTTCATAATTCACATATTATTAGTGTTTTTGTGAAGGCTTAATGACTCCAGTTTAACATTAAGACTTTAGTCATTTGTGTCACATTTTTTTCTTGTAGTTTGTCTTCTTTTGTCATTTTAAAATTTATTTATTGAAGGACTGCGAAAAATGTAGATGAAATATTAATGAGATATGAAGTAAAGGTAGTAAAGATGAATGATAAAAGTATTTTTTTAAAGATAATACTAGATGTAGTAATTCTTTAAGAAGATATTCATTTCAAAAGAAAGTAACAAATAAGCCATTTGAGTTTTGATAATCTAATGAAGAGAAGAGAAATACATGAAAATATCTGAAAAATATTTTATTGGCAATTAGATGTAAAATACATTGATGAAGATACTATTAAATTCATGAAACACCTCCAAACAATCATGACCATCCCATCATTGAATAAAAATACTGTGAACTGAAATAAACATCCCTATTTTAATGACAAAAAATTATAATTGACTATGATGAATTCTATTGATGATGAATGTGATCCTTATAGACTTGAAGCTTTTAAGTATTTATATTTTGTTGTATTTTTTTTCTCTTCAAGATATCCCTTAGCACTCACTGTTGTATTTATAATTTTGTCCTTGTTTTTTTTTTTTCCCTCTTAAAGAAGAATCCCAAGGTTGTTTAGGCTTTAGGCTCCACAAAACTTGGATCCCCTCCTTTGTTCAAAGTAATACTATTGAAGGAAATATTTAAAATCTCCCAAGATTTGCCAGGCATTTTACAGTAAAGATATCTTCCACTGTGTCCCTAGAACAAACCTCTCTTGAGATCCAGGTTTCTTCTCTAATATTTACTACACATTTTTTAATAGAATTATCCAATTAAATCAATAGGCACTAAGTTAAAGATATGTATTTGGGAAAGGTATTTCAGAGTATCCTGAGATATTAGATATCTCTTTCTAAGATAGTGCTCTTTCTAAAAAGTGATTTCAGTATTTTAAATAAAAACAATTTAAAAAATTTAATTTCAGTTGCTGAGTATTATCAATATTTGATTTAACAAATTAACATTAAGACAAAAAATTTCCTCCCCTATCAAAACCAAATATTACTTTGAATTTACTTACAAGATAGGGATCCACTAATCTCCTTTAAAGAGTTCAAGTCAGCTGGCATCCTTTGTCCTACTTGATCATATTTTTACAAATTGGCATATGCACCTCTATTTTTATTTTTATTTTATTTTTATTTTTATTTTTTTTTTAAAGATTTTATTTATGTATTTGACAGAGAGAGAGATAGCGAGAGCAGGGACACAAGCAGGGGGAGTGGGAGAGCGAGAAGCAGCTTCCTGCCGAGCAGGGAGCCTGATGTGGGACTCGATCCTAGGACCCTGAGATCATGACCTGAGCCGAAGGCAGACGCTTAACCATCTGAGCCACCCAGGCGCCCTGCACCTCTATTTTTAGACAAGCTTCCAAATTGCAGAGAAATAGGAATATGGGAATATGTAGATATTAATTATGCCATTTTCTGTAGAATAATTATTTTAAACTGTATGGAATATTTTAAATGTTATGAACTGCATAAAAATGCATATTCCATAAGTAGGTATAACAGCCTATAACTCATTTTGGCTTCCAACTGGTATAAATTTAAAAACTTCCTTACCCATCCAATTATTGACCATATTAAATGAGTGATTTAATTTTCTTTTATGCATGTTTTGATTTGCTTTTATTTTTTTCCTAAACAACACTTATATTTTGATTTGCTCTATTTTTTTCTAAATAACAGCTAATAATCTCTAATGCAAATCTGAGAAGTAATTATAACACCAAATACTTGCATTGCACCTAATATGTCATTCCCTACTCTCACCTCTTAACATATTTAAGTCCTTCAACAACACTATTATTTAAGTACCAATATTATAATCGTTTTGTAGTTAAAAAGAATGAGACAACATAGCTTGCTGAAGGTCATGTAATCAGTAGGCAGTAGAACGAAGAAAGGATTTTTACACAGGCGATTTTTTCAGAATCCATGCCCTTACCCAACTTCACATACTCAAAAATACTTAATTTTCAAGAGAGCTTCATTCCAAATCCAGAGAGAGGGAGAGAGAGAGTGTTAAACCAAGTCAAATTAGAATCAAATTCCAATTTGTAAAATATCCATTTCAAATACCACAGCACCTTCATGTTCTCCTCTCAAAAGGCTAAAATAGGCATATGTATTTTTCTACTAGTTAGGAAATAGATGAACCCAAAGACAAAAAAATCATAGTTCAAGAAAGATTTAATAGTTGGCAGATTTTAAGATTTGCCTTTAAATCCTGACATGAATCAAAGTACACAAGTGTGACAGTTACCAAGAACTTGAGCAGAAAATGTTTCCTGAGTTTACTTGTTTTTCCAACACCTATACCTCAAGCTCCCCGGAGATTTAGAAAATGGAAGCATGACAACAGTCATAAAGAGTGACTGATGAATGCAATGTCCACGCAGTGTGAACTGCGGTACATTGGTGACTGCGTTTTTACAGTTCATCACCTTTGATGTGGTTAACCAATAATTTGAAAGTACCCTGCTCATTTCTAGTCACTATGCAGGGTTCGCTTTTGTTTAGGAATGAATGGACTGTGGGTGTCATTCCACAGCCATTATACAAATCCTTTGCTGTATTTTTACTTGTCATTCTTAGACAGTGTAATTTAAGATGTGAAACTAATGGTTCATCTTTTTCCTTTTTGCCCCATAAGACTAAATTTAGGAGATGAAACCAAGAGAAAACAGTTTTCCCAAATACAAATGTTCTCTTACAACTAACCAAGAAATAGTTTTTTCACATCCTCTGCAATTTAGCTAAGAAATAAAGTAAGAAAAGAGATATTTTAATAAAGATACCTAAAAATTAAATGCATCAAAAATAAGACGAATAAGTAAAGGAAGAATACTTAGTTAATGTACTGGGAGAGAAGGATATCACCAAAGATGCTGAGCTAAAAACAAGGAAAACAAAATGGTAAGGCAAAAGGCAAAATGATTATGTTTATATATTATGCTTATATTAAATGGAGAAATGATTACCTCAATAATATGGTTGAAATTGGGAAGGAGAAATAAATTTGCTGATTAATAATGCAAACAAAAAAATGTAATACCTTAATGAACAATACAGAGGGAGAAATGAAACAAATATAATTTTATGCAATTCTTACAATAAGGTAAGAAGACATAGCGATTTGCAGAAGATTTTCAGCACAGAGAACATTGACAGCTATGTTTTTCTAATTATTTATTTATTTGAGAGAGACAGCATGAGCAGAAGGAGCAGAGTGGGAGGGAGAGGGACAAGCAGACTGTGCTGAGCAGCGAGCCCATCGTGACGCTGATCCCAGGACCCTGAGATCATGACCTGAGCTGAAACCAAGAGTCGGATGCTTAACAGACTGAGCCACCCAGGCGCCCGACAGCTATTTTGCAATTATGGTTTAGGAGGGCCTTTCTGGAGGTGTGATATTTGAGAAAAGAGTGAAATGAGTAAAAGGAGATAACCTTGGAAAGGAAATTTCCATCAAAGGGAATGTCTCAACTTGTACTCAGGTTCTAAAATCTGAAATTATGTAAGGCTCAAAAGGAATTTCATTTAGGTTTATTACAGATCTCATAATCCAGAGGATTAAACATGACTTTGAGTATGTTACAAAGTCACAGAATCTGAGGAATACCATCACATAGCCATCAGTTGAAGAATAAGTGTATAAAAGGCTGAGAGGATCATGAAGCAAATTATTAACCCTAAATATAATGCTGAAAATACACAAAAAAATTTAACAACTTAGATAAATTCCCTAGATTTTTCATTGGTCAGTTGCCAGGCAATGGTACTTTTAAATAGAAATTGAAATAAAACCTGGTAAATGCTATTTGCCATATTTTCAAAGGACTTAAGATCCCTTACCTCCTCCACACGGAATAATAATAATAAGGGAAATTGCTCTTCATCGAGAGGAATAGACAGACACATAAAGTGATATGTGCTAAATGTGAGGTTGCTGTAGTTTTTAGACAAAATATGAGGATAGTAGGATCCAGGCTGAAGAACAGAGAAATGACTGGAGAACACTGAAATGGGAAATTCTTTGATTAGCTCTCAGGACTTGGGGAAAGGGACAAATCAATAACCACTCCCAGAATTTGAATAAGGTGGCTGTTAATTTAGATGGCCCCTACAGGACTAGAAAAGCATTGAGAAGAGAAGGTGGGAAATGAGTTGGGTATGTCACCCAACACCTGTTCCATTAATGTTAGATTTAATTATCCAGAATAAGTAGATCAGCAAGGGACCCAGGGGAGAAGGAGTTAATGTACATACCCAGCCTCTTCTGTCTTGCTATTTAGCTATATCATTTTGTACACTAACAGATTTTAAAGCTGCTACTTCCTCATATTTCCTCTCTCTTGATATTTACCCAGCAATTTTAATAATGATTTCACATGAGACTAAGAAATAACAGAAATAAATTATACTCTTTTTTTTGGTAAGAAAGAATATCCAGCAACAGTTGAATACAGAAACTTGAAAATCAGGGAGAAGATACAAATTTGGAAGTCAGCATATTGGTCAGGGGTGAAATCATATAGGTGGATGAAATAACACACAGTTTAAAGAGTAATAAAAGCAATTGAGAGAAAGGGATGCAGAAAGAAGACTAAGAAGTAACAGTGACAGAATAAAGAAAATCACATGCATTTAACAATCCAATCACTTAATATAATCCTGCCCTTCTTAGTACATCCGCAATGTGAGAATTACATTTGGACTGTGTATTATTAGTTGATTTTTTGAAAAAATTTGCTATGTTGTCATTTCACATAAAACTCAAATGTTCTAAATGCTTATATTTTCTGTTTCTAGTGATATTGAGTACTTTGAAAATGACTTTAATACATTTTAATTACAAATTATTAAAAACAATTACATAAATATTTACATAGAAACCTTATCTTGTGCTTGTAAGGACACTTTGGTTACAAGTGACAAAAAAATCAGTAAGTACTAGAATATACTGGCTCAGAAACATAAAAATTCAGGGATCATTTAGCCATGGCTAGATCCAGGAATACAAATAATGTAATCAAATATTGTAAAATATGCCTCTTTTTTGTACCCTCTCTATGCTCAATTTTACTCTATGATGGTTTCATGCTCAAGCAGTTTGTCTCCTTGCCATCATCAGATATAGTTTGGATTATACTTACACTTAGCAATGCCAGAGGAAAGTGCATAGCATCCCTATCCCAAGATATGTATCAATATTTAAAAAGGAAGTTGGATCTTTTTCTTTCTTTTTTTTTTTAATTTTTTTTAAAGATTTTATTTATTTATTTGAGAAAGAGAATGAGATAGAGAGAGAGCATGAGAGGGGGGAGGGTCAGAAGGAGAAGCAGACTCCCTGCTGAGCAGGGAGCCCGATGCGGGACTCGATCCCGGGACTCCAGGATCATGACCTGAGCCGAAGGCAGTCGCTTAACCAACTGAGCCACCCAGGCGCCCAGGAAGTTGGATCTTTTTCTTTCATATGTACAATGAAATTGAGGAAGTGAAGCCAGGTGATTATAGATTCCACCCAGAGAAAGAACTGCCCTTCTCAAAGGAAAAGCAGCAAAGAAAAGGATGCCAGCAAGATAAAAATAACAGATACTCACTACACTACTCAAGTGTAGATTAGTGAAAAGGCTCAAACTTTAATATTTGAAAGACTTTGTGACCCATCAAAGTATGTTTTTTATTCGTATAACAATGTAGAGTGTCCTTTCCTTCCTACTATTGCTTACAGTAGTTCATAGTCTAAATCAGAATAATTAACTACTACTGTATGTTTCATCACCAGAACTCAGGAGTTCTAATGAAGAATTGGAATTGCTCTGTTTTGAATTTAACTATTTGTTTAACCTGTGCTGTCAGAAGTACTATAAATCCATCTTGGATAATTGTGTGTGCCTTTTTCTTTTGCTAGATACCCAGGAACGTCACCAGGGACTATCTTTTCTCCACAAATGGCTAATTTTTCTTAAATTATATATTTAGATTGAAAGATGTGGAAATAGCATAAAGTATCAGGAAATCCACCCAGGAAGGAAAGCCAAAAACAACACACCTGAAGAAGTAGAGAACATAACCATTATGCTAGTGGAATATCAATTTAAAACATAAATAATCACAATCTCGATTGACTATTTCTAGAGCATTTTTTACATAAGCATAAAGAAGCAATGCTACACCTCATTCCTTTTGTTCTGAAAGCTAACTATGGTTTAAGAAAAGATTTACGTATTTCACCCAAAAACAATTTTATTGCTGCATTCATTCATCGTTCAACAGATATTTGACAAGCATCTATACTGTAAACCACTGTTCTTGCTTTTGCAGATAGACACAGTGTGTATCTCATTCTACATATTAAATAGTTTTAAAAATTGTTGTTGGCATATAGGATATGAAGAAAAGAGAAATTAATTATGACTTCAAGTCCTTTGATCTAACACAACAAGAGAAGGTGATGCCATTCCCTGAGATGGGGAGAAAAAGCAGACTGGGGTGATATGTGGGGAAAAAGTTCTACTTTTTTTTCTTTTAATTCAAGTATAACTAACATACAGTGTTATGTTAGGTTCAGGTGCACAATATAATAATTTAATAATTCAATATGTTATTTAGTGGTCATCATAATCAAGAAAGTAGTTAGGCCTGGAGATATACATTTGGAAGTCAAAAATAGATAGATGGTATCTAAAGTCATGAGACTGGATAAAGTTTTGTAGGGAGTGTGTGAAATTACAGAAGGAAGGGCCAAGGGTAAGCTCTGAGGCACCTGATAATTTAGAAATACAGGAGAGAAGGAGAAGTCAGCTACAAAGATCATGAAAAAGTAGCTAATGAAGTAGGAATACAACTTAGGGGCCAACTGGAGAAAGAATTTCAAGGTGATGCAAGGAAATTAATAGCTACTGAGAAGTTAAGTAAGATGAGGACTGATGACTTGGAAATTTGGTGATTATTAATGCAGTTATTAAGATAAAAAAGAATGAAAGCTGAGGAAATAGACAAAGAGAATTGATAATTTCTTCCAAGAGTGTTGCTATAGAGAAGTATAATGATAGGGTGGTAACTGAAGAATGTGGGTTCCAGGAAAGCTTTTTTGAATATGGCTATATGCTGATGGAAATAATCTAGGAAAGAGTGAAAATTTGATTATGTAGTAGAAACAAAATGGATATTTTGGAAACAAAGCTCTGAGGAGTTTAATGACAAGATCTAGCAAAGCTGTGGAGGCATTAATCTTCAATATCAGCAGTGATATTTCGTACATAGGAACAGGAAAAAAAAAGACCTAATATATAAGTACAGATGCAAGTGATTTTGAAGACTTCCTTCTTTTTTATCAGAGTGGTATTATAAGGAAGGTCATTACTGAGACTGCAGGCTGGACAAAGTTGTTGACAATTTGAAGAGAGAAGAGAAGGTGTCAAGTAGTTCAGGAAACTGGAAGGTTCATGCTAGGGCCTAGGAAAGGCTCTCTAAAAAAGTGCTGCAAAGATGAGTGTTGATTCATGATATGTTCGAACAACACTCATAAGGCATAACCCCGATCCTATCTAATAAACAACCAAGGTATGTTTGCAGTGCATTCTATACCCCAGACTAAGGTGCAGGTTCTTGATTCAATAATGACTTTGGAATAGAGACGCCTGGGTGGCTTAGTCGGTTAAGTGTCCGACTCTTGATTTCCGCTCAGGTCAGGATCTCGGTGTGATGACACTGAGCCTGTGTAAAGCTCTGCGCACAGCGGGGAGTCCGCTTGAGATTTCTCTCTCCTTCTCCCTCTGCATGCACCCCCTTGAAAAAAAAAATGACTTTGGAATAGAAAGTTTTGTAAGTTCTAGCAAATACTTGGATGGTGAGAATACAGATAGTAAGACATTCCTGTACTTTCACTAGAGCAGTGTTTGTAATAATGCACTATTGGAAAGAGAATAAATGTTATCAATAAGTACATAGATGTTCTTAATGTAGCAATGTGATACACTGAAAGAACTAGTGCTATACAGATGGGAAGACATTTGCTTTTACTAATAAATTTTTTAAAAATGTAAATGATAACACTAAGGTAGCATTTCATACCTTGAAATTTGTTTAAAAATGCCACAATATCAAGTTTTGCAAGGGTTTGGGAAAAACTCTCATTCACTGGTAGGAGAAATGTAAATAGGCACAGTCATTTTGGAGACCACTTTGGCAATATCAAGTAAACTTAAAAGGGTCTAAATCCTACAATACAGAAATCTCACTTCTAGGAATGTATCTTAGAAAAACTCTTGTCAGCTTACCTAGATGTACACAGCTTAGTATAAAAAAAAAATTCAAATGCATATTAGTAGTAAAACAGGTAAACTGTGGTATTGTTATAAGAGTGTTCTGGAGAGATTAAAACGAATAAACAAACTATATGAACTGATATAGAGTGTAACAGGAAGGAATATAAAAATTTGAGTGCAGAGGGAAGACTTGTTTTGCCGATTTGACAGTGGAAGATAGTGATGCTTCCATCCTTTTATTTTATTTTCTCAATAAATTAAAAGGTGAGATCCGAAATTGAGATATGGTGAAGGAAGGAACGGCAATTTGGAGGTTTGAGTAAAGAGAAAAGTATAAATTAGTCTTCAGAAAAGGAAATAAAGAAAATTCACTAGATAGATCTAATATTAACAAGCAGAGTTATAATTACTACATGCTTTCCATTGCAGCACCAATAATCATTTCAGTATTAGTGCTGAAAGTTTTTTATAAGCACAGATTTATACTCGTAGAAACTTCTCAGAGTCACTAGGGTTGATTTGCCAAAATAAAATGTGGGCATTAAAAATATATCAAAAACATTAAACTCCTAAATCACTGTAGCCATATTTGCTCAGTAACTACATGTGGCTAGTAGCTACCTTTTTGATCAGCGCAGATACAAAATTTCTATCATCACAGAACATTCTATTGAACAGACTTGGTCTAGAGCAGGGATCAGCAAACTTTTTCTGTAATGGACCAGAGATAAATATTTTAGTCTTTGCTGTCCAGTCTCTGCTGCAACTACACAGCTCTGCTGTTAGTGGGAAAGCAGCCATAGACATTTCATAAATGAATGGGGATGACTATGTTCCAATAAAACTTTATTTACAAAAACAGGCAGCAGGTTAGATTTGGCATGAGGGCTGTAGTTTGCTTGCTTCTTCTGGTCTAGATCACTTTTATATAAATAAGATTCATTTACCCAAAGGTACTTGTTACTGAGAAGTATCTGGCATATGTAGCAAATGAAGGAAAAGAGATATTTCAAGAGAAAAACTAATAAGATACTGATGTAACAGAATAAACTGTATTGACATGAAGGAAATTGTTTTGCACATAACTAGAACACTTTAAATCAACATACAGATGCAATAGTTGATTCTTTCTGTTTACTTCTTTTAAATTTTCCCTCTAAAGTATCCAACTTTATTTTTAAACATATTCTGTAATGATCAGATATTTTTTTTTAGTTTCCTGTAAGAAAGTAACACAGTATATGTTAAAATCTCCATCTCTCTATTTCAATTTTGGCTTATCATTGTCAAATTTAAACAAGAATGGCATCTGCTTAACTCAGAAAGACAGGAGTTCACAAATAAAATGTTACTGGAAGTGGAGGGCTTTTTAGTCACTACTCCGATGGAATTGTCATTCTGCCAGAATGCCTCACTGGTGTCTATTAAAACCCCACTACACAGAATATTGGGCCCCTCCAAAGCTCTATAATTTTCAGGGCTTTGCAGTAGTTTTGTGGTGAATATTTACAGGGTGAGACCTTCTCCCTGGGTTTAAGCTGTTTTCTCTCATCTCTCTGCCTCTCTAAAAATGGAAGCAAACCCTATTTTAAGTGTCAATTTAAAAAAATGTAGAAAGTTTAATTTACTTGATTATTTAAGACAGTGAAATCAATGATAATATAATTCTGTAGTTTCATATTTTTTTAGTTTTATATATTCTTTCTCTGCTGCTCATTCTACTAGTTCTCATATGGAACTAAATACTATACATACAGATAGAGTATTTTTTGTTAACTATTTTGTTTAATTTGTAAACAATAAGAAAAATTTCAATGCCAAATTTATTTCCTTTACTAAAATTTGTGAGTTAACTTCTAATCTGTGGACTTCCATAATCTTTCATAATTAAAGTAATATTGTTAATTAGGTGGCAATTTCAGATAGATAATGATTTTTAGGCTATATATAATAGTTTAATGGTTAGAGTGGAAAGATTATAGAAAAAGAAAAATGCGATCTGAAACATTCCATTTCTGAAACATAATTTCCCTTTCTATGTTCTAATTGTTATATTAATGCAGATACCTTTGATACTTTGTGCAGTAAATGTGCAAAAATATGTAATCTATTCTAACTAAAGAAATCTAAACATGTAATTTTTTTTAAAGATTTTATTTATTTATTTGTCAGAGAGAGAGAGACAGATTAGAAGCAGGGGGAGCGGCAGGCAGAGGGAGAGGCAGGCTCCCCGCTGAGCAAGGAGCCTGATGCTGGACTTGATCCCAGGATCCTGGGATCATGACCTGAGCTGAAGGCAGACGCTTAACCAACTGAGCCACCCAGGCATCCCTAAACATGTAATTTATGTGAAAAGAATAATGACTGGTAAATAAAAGAAGGAATTTTCTAATGTTCACAGAGGTTACCTTTTATTATTTTTATTATTTTGATAAAAGAGTCAAAATTAATAGCATAGTATATCAGACTTGAGGTATACACAACTGTTTTACAAGATTTAAGGACTTTTTTGATAGCAGTACATAACACTGATGAAAGCAGAACTCTTTGGTACTTATGTTTCTAAACAAGAGAAGGCTGCCACACAGGGGGTTGGACCTGGAGTCATTGTAGCCGCACACCGAAGTTGTAGAAGGCAGCTTATGTATGGTAAGTGGCATGGGGTTAGGTATGTTTTGTGAGCTCTCTGTGGATTATCTAGTTTGAATAATTTCACAAGTTCTGGGGAATAGGATCTGTACGTAGCTACCTGGTACCCAAGTCCTGGGCATTTAGGGTGGGTGCACGGTGGACCGAAACTATGAGAGCCCAATAACTGAAGAGTTAGTGATGTGGACATAATCAGTTGCTCAAGAGGAAGAACTGACCCGGTCCCTAGCCAAGTTCTCAAAAACAAAACAAAATAAAACAATATTTCAACTGACTCTTTGATGTCTTGACATCAGTTCTGAGCGTAATTATTGGGTTGTTCACGAGGCCCAACTAGTAAAAGAGATTCCAGAATGTAAGGCATAAGTTGCCCTTATCTTTCTAGAAAATATTTTATTATGAGAGTAAAAAGGAAGACAATAAGTAGAAGCATAAGGAATCCTTGTAGTTCAGCCCATAACCAAGTTTCCCATTTATATGGCATTACCCAAGAAAACCAGATCTGAAATGTCTGAGGTTTCTAACAATGTCTTGGTGGCATTACAAAATGTGTTAAAAGTCTGAGTTATATTCCCGTGGTGACAATATCTTGGTGTATTCTTTGAGGCAGAGAGGTCCAGCAGTTAGATTTTTGAAGTATGAACTGATAGTTCAGTAAAGTCTATGTAAAATTTGGGTGTAGCCAAGGGGAAAGGGACAGTTGTGGTGGGCATGGTCAGAGATGCAGTGTCAGAAGCTGTGGTGAAAAGCTGAGGTGGGGAGAGAAAGAAGACTCTGGGAAGTGGCTCCTGGGTGGGTCAGTTGCTAAGCATCTGCATTCAGCTCAGGTCATGATCCCAGGGTCCTGGGACTGAGACCCACATCAGGCTCTCTGCCCAGCAGGGAGTCTGCTTCTCCCTCTCCTACTCCCCCTGCTTGCGTTCCCTCTTTCGCTGTGTCTCTTTCTGTCAAATAAATAAGTAAAATCTTAAAAAAAAAAAAAAAAAGAAGAAGATGACTCTGGGAAGTGAAAGGTCCTCTCCCACTGAGTCAAGGCCTGGACCCATATGAGGCAGTTTGCTCCTGAGGAAAGCAGTAATGTCCATTTTTAGAATGGCACAAATAGTAGTTACCTCTATAAGATTTTCTTTCAGACATGGGAGCATAGGGTAGTATGTTTTGACAGAGAGCAGCTATCTTGGCTAAGGAAACAGTGAGCTAAGGAAATATGATAGAATTCCTAACACCAAAGGAAGAAAAACAAATGTCTGATGTCCAAAATTTCAGTCTTAGGAGAGGCAGCATTTGAGCATTGCTAAGGCAGTGGTCTCAGGGTCCAGGGTGAATTCCTCTCCTGTAGTAAGCTCCTGAACCAGGGGTGGGGGATATCATCTCCACTGTAGGATTAGGGTATCCTTCCCAAGTGGATGCCCACTTGAGTGATGTGGGTCATGCTTCTGTGGTTCTGTTGAATACTGGGCTGAGCTATATATATACACACATATACAGATAGTGGTTTGTTGTTGTTTTTTTTTTTTAATATCCTCCCGCTGCTACCAGGTTTCTTTAATTCCGGGGGTGGGGGGGCGGCACACTGGTTATACTTGAAGAGGGGTGGTGGCTCTTTTTACATTGATCGTATTGATAAATTTTTTCCCCTAGAGTTTTCAAATCAATATTGTCAGGGTTAGGGACAACTGTTGTATGTTTTATGGCCTCCAAACCTGGCTTAAGTTGGGTTTGAATTAGCCCCTTTGCTGTTGCCATGAGGGCATTATGGGTGTTTTCCCCTATAACCCTAAGGATGAGGCTTTTGTTGAAACAGAGCCATAAGTAACAGTGTGGGGCAGTGGAAGAGCACCAGGCCCATAACCCAGAGATGCTCAGATTGAAACCACCCTCTAACACAGCTCTGAATTTTCTTCTGACATGACTCTGCCTCTCCCTCCAGGCTGGCAGTCTTTTCCTAACAATCTCCCTTTTTCCTTTCCTGTTTTGGGATTCTAGTCACTATTCTCACTTCTTATCTTCTTCAATAACTCTTAGCATGACTCTTTGGGTGTCTACAGGGAAAGGGGGCAGGGAGTCTCCAGGTCTTGACTCATAATCAACCATCTCCTTCCATGGCTTCCCAGTCCATCTTGGAGGGATCCAGGTTTGCTTTTAAGAGAGCTATAGCAGCCTATCCTTGGGACTGTCAGCCCCCTTGCAGAAGTATCAGTCCCTTCACATGTTGATACAATGTGGCCCATAACAAGGCTCAAGCATATTGACTGAGAAATTGTACAGTGTAGTAACTGAGTCACTTTGGCTGATGTTTTGGGAGGAGCAGGATATGGTATTCATTCCCTTATCCTCTTAAAATTAGACATTAGACCACTGGTCTCCATGGAGAATATAGTTTTCTGGCGACAGCAGCACAGTATGCAGCAGCAAAGAAGACTAATGAGTCAGCCACACCCAGCTGAGGAATACTGATAGAAATACAGAGGTGCTACCCTAATTACAAAAAGAAAAAGAAGAAGAAGAAGGTTGATGATTTATTTTATTATTATAATCAGTAAAGCATCTATTCCATTTTAATATTTATATTAATATAATAATTGTTACATATAATACATTATTAATAATTGATTATGGGGATAGTTATATATTTTATAAGAAAAATTATTACACTGTACAGTTTTTTTCTTCTTTTTTAAAATTTTTTTTATTTAAATTCAGTTTAGTTAACATATAGTGTATTATGAGTTTCAGGGGTAGAATTTAGTGATTCATCAGTTGCATATAACACCCAGTGCTCATTACATCAAATTCCCTCTTTAATGCCCATCACCAAGTTACCTCATCCTCCCACTCACCTCCCCTCCAACAACCCTCAGTTTGTTTTCTATAGTTAAGAGTCTTTTATGTTTGCCTCTCTCTCTGTTTTCATCTTATTTTATTTTTCCTTTCCTTCCCCTATATCATCTGTTTTGTTTCTCAAATTTCACATATGAGTGAAATCATATGGTATTTGTCTTTCTCTGACATTGTACAGTTTTAAGAACAGTAAAAGCAGCATATTAATATCTGATGAATGAGACTTAAGAGTGAAGAAATTTACCAGAGATGATGAGAGACATTACATTATGATGAAAGGGCTATCCATAGAGAAGTCATAGTAATCATAAACATGTATGCATCAAACAATAAAGGTGCAAAATATGTGAGGCAAAACTGATAGAATTGAGAGGAGAAATAGACAAATCCACAAATAGAGTTTGAGGATTCAACACCCTTCCCTCAATAATCAATAGAACAACTAAAAAGATCAGGGATATAGGAGAACTCAGCAAAACCATTATTCAACAGCATCTAACTGACCCAATACAGACTATATCCTGGACCATAAGACACATCTCAATCATTTAAAAGAACTAAAGTCATACAGAGTGTGTTTTCTGACCACAATAGCATCAAGTGAAAAATCAATAGAAGTTCATATCCACTAACATGGAAGTATCTACAAAGTAGCTATCCATTATGTAAATGAATGGAAATCTTGATATTTTAACTACCCAAATCCCATAATTAATATTATATAATTATAGTATAAGACAGTAGCAATAACAACCCAAAACAACGAAAGCCTTTGCATTCTGTTACTAGGTATTCACCTTCAAAACGTGTAGTGCCCTTGTCTAGATAAGACAACAGTATAGTGAAAAATCACAGATTGGAGATGTCACTTGGGATTCTTAGAAGCTATGTAGTATTGAATAAGTTACTTAATCTCTCTCACACTCAAGTTCTTCTAGCATAAAATTGAAGATAACTACATTCCAACTGTGCAAAATCAATGAATTAGTATACATAAACTCACAGTATTTTGATCTTATCAAGCAACAAAATAAGCATTGTTCCTTTCTCATTTTACAGCTATGGCTTCTTGGAGACTAAAAGCACAATAGCAAGAAATGATGTTTTCAGCTAAAATGTTACCTGGGAAAATATTTTGTAGGTTTTACGTACTGTTTCCTATTAAATTTATGATGTATGATATAAAAAATCCATATGGAAAAATTGCCCAACGTCATAAACTAAATACTTAGTTTCATAATATTAGAATAAATAAGTTGAGGTGTTTTAGGTGCTATATTTATGTGAAATAAACTGTTAACATTATATGAAATAGAATTTTGAAATTTGGGGAAACTGGAATACAGTTATCAGACACTTCTCATCAGTTCAATCCTCACATCCCTCTCTCCCATTCACCTCTTTAGAGATAATAATAAGAAAAAATATACTGAGCCAAGTAAGATCTTGCATTGGTAATGGCACTATTTATTTTAATAACCATACAGGCAGTCATGGAATAAAATTTAAATGAATTGCACAAAGTAAAAAAAAATAAATTAAAAAAATGCTTTTGGGATAAAGTTTTCTAAATAGATAAGAGTTAAAAAAAAAAACAAAAACAAAAGAAACTCCGTAATGTAATTGCCAATTCAAATCATTTTAAACTAATGGATAGGATTTTAAAAGACCAAGATAAAGAGAGCATTCTAAATGATATCAATATTATAAGCAAAGACAAATTTGATACCATAAATAGGCCAGGTTGACAGAGATTATTGGTATGGGAGTAGTGAATGATATTCTGAAGATTTTGGTATTATTCAAATTTAATTGGCTATTATGAGCAAATTCTCTCTCTCTCCGCTCTCTCTCTGTTTTCAGTGGGCTAATACTGTGTGCTTAATAATATCTATCTGAGACACTCTGAGTCTTACTTGAAGTGGTAAGAGTGTGAAAACTGACAGAGGGGTTAAGAAGGAACTATAAACATGTAGGTGGCAGTGATTAAAACTTTAATAAATTGGTACATATATCAATGGAAGAGATGGAGCAAATGTAAGCTTTAGTAAGCTATAACTATAGAAATTAGCAAGTCATTATTAAGAGGTAAATTAGCAAGTCATTATTAGAGGAGAAGTCAAAGTACAGGTGTTTGGAAAATGATAATTTAACTAATATAGCCTGGAGACTTTATGGATAGATGCCAGAGCCAACCAAAGTATGCACTTAAAATACAGAGTGTAGAATTTAGTATCAAACTCCAGTCTAGAGAGAAAGATTATATGGTCATCTAAATAGAACTGTAGGCCAATGGAAATTTTGATTGAGATAAGAGATTGAGAATAGTCTTCTAGCAAAAAGTATCCATGGGGGAGAAAGAAAAGCAAAATAGGGGAGGAAAGGAGAACCATCAATTAAATATTAAGAGTGAGGGAAGTGATAGGGAAGTGATAACAGTATGTATGGGGAGGAGTGGCCAAAGAAGAAAGCCTCACCTATAGGAGGTGGAAGAGGAAAAAGATAGGAGAGAAAAATAAGATAGTAAGTTATTGGTATAAATGATGCTGGATTTGCTGCCATGTCTTTCAAGTGTCCTAAACAAAGTATGGAATTGCTTTGTATTTCTTTTGGGTGACCAAACGGTGATTCTGGAATATACACCACTCTATGGCTAACCTATTTTTATCTCTTTTTTTGTCTAGAAATGTAACAGCAGAATATTTTAACAAGAAAATAATCTTAGAGTGCAGAGAAAGTGGCATCGAGAAACTGGTAAGATGTATTTTGATGAGAAGAGTATGTTAGAGATGAGGTGTCAACTGCGGGGCATTTATCAGAAAGTCCTTCATGTGGACTCTAGGAAATTTTGGATTCTGACATCAGAGGGAAGGAAGAACAAACAACAAGTATTTTGACTATTGCAAGACAAATATGACTTGTTTTGCAAACTTGCTTATCACAACACTTGCTTGTCTATGGACAGTTTTAGTGTTATGCTAAATAACTTATGTAAAACATAAATTTTAACCAAAATTTGTTAGACAAAAGTTAACTAGTTCTTTGGTTTTCACATGGTTTTCAACATAACAAGTGATAATTCCCCTGGAAAATTTCCGGGAGTCTCTTTGGAAAAGAAAAATGTGGAAGAGCAAAAGTATTTGTTTATATTTTACTCTTATCATCTAGGAGTAGGTTTCTAAGCTGTGAGAAAAAATAGAGAGGGGTTTCAACAATCTAAAATGTTTAGAAAGACATTTATGTTATATATATCTGATATTTAGTGATTAAAAAGTAGTAATTGATTTTAATTTAACAAGAAAACTAATAGATATAACAAGTGTATATGTATAAGTATATACATGCACACAAACTTCATTCGTTTAAAAACCAATATTTAAGCCACTTACCTGAGAATCTGTAAACATTTCTGAAGGCAGATGAACTTCAGTATTATTAACCAGGTTTGGATCAATAAATCTTTTAGGAATGGTATATGGAACTAGAAATATGTAATAGGAGATCGGGTTTTCCAACACACTAAGAATCTTTTCAATTAAGCTATTTGTTTGTAAAATCAAAATGGAATGGCATTCATTTCCTGTAGTGAAGGTTTTGTTCCCCTAGAAGCTGCCAATCACTTTTTTTCCTATTCCACTGCTGCTATTTAGTTTAGTTTTTTTTTTTCTCTCTTCTTACCAATACACTAATAATTAAGACCTGGCTTGTCTTCTGGTTGGTAAAAAGCGTGACTAAGAATTGGGACTAAAAATTTTAAAAATTATTTACGTGTATATTTAAAGATTCTCTTCTGCCTATTTCTTTTGGTTATTATTCTACTCACTATTCAGACAGTTGTAAAATTAAGTACCTTGAATTGCAACAAATTGTGTTCAGTTGTAAGACCTTATAAATGAATTTTTCTAAATTAATACTGGTCATGTTGCATGGATCGCTTCAAATAAAATAAATTTATAAAATCTTAGAAAAATAGGTAAAATGAAACACACTCCTAGAAATTTGGATATGGCTAAGAGAAAGAAATATGTATGTTTTGAATACTATCTAAAAATTACTTTTAAGATTAATTACATATAAAAAAAGAAATGTTTATAATTCTCATCCTCATAATTCTTTGGATAACTGAGAACAATTGATGGAACTACTGTTATTTGAGAGAGAGAGAGAGAGAGAGAAAACCCACACAGGGGCAGAGGGAGATGGAGAGAGAAAATCTTAAGCAGTTTCCATGCCCAGCACTAATTCCTACGCAGGGCTCAATTCCATGACCCTGAGATCAGACCTGAGGTGAAACCAAGAGTTGGACGCTCAACTGACTGAGCCAGCCAGGCATCCCTTCTGTTGGAATATTCTATCTTTTCCTTTATTTCCCTCTCATTCTCTATAAACTTACTTCATCCTTGATTGCTTTTTCAATCTTCCCCATCAACCACACCTATTTTTTATTAAAGTCACTGAAATATGTAAGAATAGTTCAGTTTATTAATAACATAAATCCTAGAAATACTTCAACAAAATTTGCTAGTGAGTGAAATTCAGCACAAAGCAAATACCCGATTCTCCCAATCAACAAGATAAACAAGAGACATTTCCTAAAGGCCAGGTGCATAAGTATGTACAAGGAGTGTTTTTTAAAGAAGCCAATGGTTCTGTTTTTGTTTAGATAACTTATTCATCTCAAAAACAGGTACTGGAGTAGGGGTGGGCCCTTGACATAACATGGGCCAATTAGATTTTCTCTCCCAGATACCTGAAGTGAGTAGATAGGGATATACAGATTTGGGATTCTAGACCACTATTTTGGAGTGGCATTATGTTTGTGTCATGTGTCATGTGGAAAAAGATTAATAAAGCATAGCAGAGAGAGAGAGAGAAGCAGAGGTCAAAGTCATTACGAGAGCAGAAAGAAAAAAAAAATGCATCGCTTGTTGTTTTCTTGTTCTGATTATGACCCAGCTTTTCTAGCTGTAATTTTCTGTGAGATTCCATACTAGTTTTATTTAACAGCAAAAAAGGGTGAGGGAAAGGGAGTTGGGGGAGAAAGGGAGGGAGAAAGAGAAGGATATAATAATAGCAAGAAAAAAAGTCTGTATAACCATAGAGGTTTCCAAGGAGGTATAAACAACCACAGCAATTACAATGATTAACACTGAATAAGCATATAACTGCTAGCATTGTTTACATTTACACGTATTAAGTAGCTTAATCAGGAAGATAAACACATGAAATAATTATTACTATTATCTCTATTATACAGATAAGGAAACCAAAATACCGAGAGTTTAAGTAACTTGCCCAAGTTTACTCTCTATATCATGGAGGAGTTAGGAACTAATCTTTGGCAAAATAAATAAAACAGCTTCTTAGGTTTGGGGGTGCAAGTTTAAAAATGCAAGCTGGATTGAACTCACTTGTTCTGGTTAAAAGAAGAGAAATTTGGAGCTCCTGAGAAAACCCAATAAGAAAGACATAGTCAAGAGAGTAGTAAGAAGAGGTTAAAAACTGCAGGAAAGCAAAAAGGACAAAGAAAGATATTCCTGGTGGAGGAGAGGTTTAAAGAGATTGTCAGTACAGGAGCTCCTCCCTTATCCAAACGGAATATGTTCCAAGACCCCCAGTGGATGCCTGAAACTGCAGATTGTACAGGACCCCATAAATCCTCTATATTTTTTCTCCTATACATACATAACCTATGATAAAGTTTAATTTATAAATTAGGCACAAAAGAAATTAACAATAACTAATAATAAAATAAGATGGTTGTAACTATATGCCATAATAACAGTTACGTGACTGTGGTCTCTCTCTCAAAGTATCTTATCCTTACTGTACTCACCCTTCTTCCTGTGATGATATGAAATGATGAAATGCCTACATAATGAGGTGAAGTGAAGTGAATGATGTAGGCACTGTGACGTAGTGTTAGGCCACTATCGACTCTCTGATGACATGTCAGAAAGAGGATCATCTGCTTCTGGACCACAGTTATCTCAGTTTCTTTCTTTCTTTTTTTTTTTTTCTCCTAAAAACATGCTTAAAAAGATGACCATTTAAAATATTACATTCCCCCTGTATATATCCCCCCTTGAAGAAGCATCCTTTCTTTCTCTGATGTGAATTTTCTGTATTTATAGGAGACAAACTTTAATTATTGATTATTTTTTAGGAAAAATAAAATATGTGAAACCACAGAAACTACAGGAAGTGAAACCAAGGATAAGGGTGGACTGCTTTAATAGAAATTTCAAACAGAGATTATAGATTTCTTTTGCATGAAATACAGCCTTTCCCCTGGTACTTCAGTACTATCCAACAGACTTGTGAAGTTTTGTGTGAGAGAGATCATGTATCCATTTGTGTATGTGTCCAATGAAGGGGCAGTGGAGAAGAGGTGGGTTTTCAAGTTTGCATCAATATGATAATTTGATAATTTCCTACAAGGAATTCTTGGGGGACAGCTTGGACTTCCTCTGGTCTTGGAAGTGAGGAATTTGATGTCAGTTTTCCAGGATTTGAAGAGGTAAGATTCCTGAGACTATATAATAGTAAGCCTCCTTTTTCATTTTAATTTCTGTGAGTGAGTACTGTTCTTTTACACCAGACAAAGCCCAGTTGAATGGAGAATGTGAGCAGTCACTTAGAGTTGTAACAAAGTTCTGATTTTAACCAAATGCTCATTAGTGCAGAGGATACATGAATTCAAATCAATGATTTAGATACAGGTGATAAATTGCCTTACTAGGTAGACACATAGAATCCTATGACAGTAAAGAGGAGACACAAAGTCATTTTGAGATATGATAACCAGGAAATGTTTTTGTGGGAAAGGTCTCCCATAACTGAGTCTGGATTGGTAATTTTTAGATTAGCCAACTGACTGCAAAAGGTACAGAGACATGAGAGAACTTAAAATATTTATGAAATTACATATAATTTGGTGTATATTTAACACCAGGTTTGTTGGTAACTAAGTGGAAATTAGGTTAGAAAGCATTTTACATAGATTACTGAGAACTATTCCGAAGACAAGAGGAAACACCTGAAATACTTAAATCCTGAGAGGCAAATTTATGATCAGAAAATCCACCTTTAACATTTAGAGTCAGACTAGACAGAAGAGATGAGAATAGAACCAATCAGAGATGAACCTTACCTTCCCCCTACAAACTGGAAAAGTTCCCCTCACAGCCATGCATCTTGGAAGGAGAAGGGAAGGAGAGAAACAGTCCCTCAGGGACTGGAACCTTACATTGACTGACAGCTTAACTGGGAACAACTAAGATAATCTTATTGACAAGTTTATGGCTCTCCATTAACTAAAAAGTAGGTGGTTTGTGAGAAAGATTACAACAATTAGAGAAAAAAATTTAAAATCAACATCTGTTTTGTCCATGTTAGTACAAACGTGTGACCCTTCCACACTAGCAATAAAAGAAAAAAAAATAGATAGCTTTATTAAAGAATCACCAATGAGATGCTCAAGTTCATATATATTTAATAACATCCAGCTGTTAGCCACATGCCTCAGCACTATTGCCCACCTGCTGGCAGAAAATTTTTATTATTTTTAATTAAAAATATTATCTTTTCATCCGTACTTCTGAAACAAACATGCCATCACATGACAACTTGTTTTATCAAAAGTTTATAACATTCATAAATGGATATGCTTTGATCCAACAAGTCCCCTATCTCTAGTAAAATCTCACATTCATTTTTATTAAGTATCCTTGTGACATAGTTTTTTATTCATGCCATGAGAAAAAAATCTGAGCATCATTCAGCTTCAATGTCAATGCTGTAAGAGAATCAAAGTGCAGGACTTGACAAGTTTATAAAAATTGTAAGAGGAATTAATATTATCAGGGGATCATTAAGATTAGATTAATAGATTAATCATTAATCTATTATCTATCATAGATTAATCATTAATCTATGATTGTGCAAAGACTATAAAGTTCCCATGTCTAATAGTTTGGGATTATCTCAGTTTCTTTCTTTCTTTTTTTTTTCCTAAAAATATGCTTAAAAGATGACCATTTAGAATATTATATTCCCCCTGTATATATCCCCCCTTGAAGAAGCATCCTCTCTTTCTCTGATGTGAATTTTCTGTATTTGGAGACAAACTTTAATTATCGATTATTTTTTGGGAAAAATAAAATCTGTCATTTAATGCAATGGTCATTGGGCATTGGTTTTCTGAGCTAATTTTCATGTTCTGACAATGTTAGTTTATTAAGACTCGTGCTTGGGTACATTTGAAATTTGTACCATTAAGCATTTCTTGGTATTTCTAGAAGACCCTTATGTTTATATGCTCTGGAGAACAGAAGTGGAATAAAATATATAAATAAAAATATGTAAAGCAGAAAATGGCATGCTAAGAGGGAAATAATTGTAATCTACCTTTCCTGTCTAAGTAAACATTAAATAACACTGTAAAGGAGAACCCTGGACATCACAAAAGCAAAACAACTCATTGGCATGTTTCGTTATAAGGCAGCCTGAAAATTCTTTTCTGCTACATTATATTCAAAATATAAAATCACTGCAGCAATGCAGTGTTAAATTTGAGTTCACAGTTTAACATGTGCCTTAAGATAACCCAAGATAAAAAACAACTTGCAAATTGTGTGCTAATAACTACAGCCTTCTTGTTATATTTGCTATGTTAATGAATTATGTCATTATGCCACCAATATGCAGGGAAGCAATTTAGCACAGCTAAATATTCATTGTATTTATAGAGGAAAATTCCAAAGACAGGTGACACTCATCTTTATTTATTCTCCTTTACTTACCAATGGATAAACAGTATAAACCTAACCACCATTTTCAGGTAAAGTTGCCCAAAAGATGAAAAAATAATGTCATTTTAAGTACTAAAATTTATTAGGACTGCAACCTTGTCTGAAGTCTATATTGTGGTACTGAAACTCCACATTTGGAATGATTTAATTATGATTTTTACTGAAATGTAGTATATTACTAATTTCTGAAGGCACCCTAATAATTTTTTCAGAACATTAAGAATCACTTGAGAGACTTTCAAATTCTTAACTCTTAGTTTTAAACAACAACAATAACACAAAAGTCTCCCCCTTCTCAAGAGATGAATTTCTGGGGCCCCAAATTAAGTTAATATTGTAAGTAAAAAATAAACTGAAAATATATTCTCTGTAAATCTATCTGCCTTTATGATTATTGTTCATGTGTGGATAAGAATGTTCCCGAAGATCAGAGAGTAATGGCCTGAGTGTAATTCACGGTTGCAATGCCATGATTTGCAAAGAGTTTAATTAGCCAACGCACAGTTCTAATATTTAGGGCTCTTTGCTGAGTACGTTCTACATATGAAATACATTACAAATTGAGTTGCTGTCAGTCCTCCTTCCGGATTGGCTGGGACCACTAATGCAGTCCATCAACTCACCAGCAGACCATTACTTTCTCAGCAGCGTTCCCTGTGGACTTGCATTGCTCACTTTGAACATATTGCTTTAATAAGAGAATTATTTCTGAAAGCTTGAGTTATCTCAGGCCTCGGAAGAAGTGCTTCGGAACCTGACAAAGTGCTTTCTACAGTAAATGGTTTTGGAGATCACAGAGTAAAATGTATATTTGGCCTCATTTGCATAAAAACATCCAGCACAGCTTTTCACAAATTAACACAAATTTGATAGAATATTGAATGATCTATGACTAAATTCTTCCTTTTCTAGGATTCCAGATGTTTTTTATGTTGGTTGATTTACTTTTTGATTAGTTGTTAGAACTTAAGACATCTGTTGCCATTGTGTAGTGCAGAGTATGTTAATGGTATTACTAAATGCCATGTGTCTATCAGTGCCTAATCATGTGTCTAATGCTAAAGCAACTCCCTGGGTAGGCTTTTCTACACAGATGTGGAACACGAGACTGCTGATCATGAAATTCTGCAAAAACAGCATTTATGAAAAGCAAGTGAATGTTTGAATTTAGGTAGAAAACAAAGTGCTAAAACTGTACAGAAAATAATTCAGAAAGTTTCATAATTCTATTTGATCCTTTATTACAGCAGCTGTAATTGTACATGTTTTCTGTAACTGCACTGTATGTTTAAGAAATTTAATTTCACTATTATCGATTATACTAGATCCTTCAGTTTTCTCTGAGGTTCAAGAAAGTCAGTCATAGTATGCTTAGTGTCTCATAACATAGCAAGGTGGAACTAATGTAAATCAGACTCTGATTAAAAAGATAATCATGTAGCTATCTCCAAATAAACTGTATATACTCTTCCTTATTATTACATTATTACCCAATTTTTATGGAATGCATGTCTGTTGAGGGAATTTAGAGTATTTACTGCCAATCCAGGCTCAAGATTCTTTAACTATTGATAAGAAAAGCTAGAAAGACATGAGGTGCTGACAGTATATTTCAGAAATCAGAAGATCACAGTTCAACTGATACATTGCAAAACAATTTTATTTTACATATGTAGAATTCACACTGCCCACAGCTCCCCATGCCTCTTTAGGCCCTAAATACTATCACTGGACACAAATATATGAAGAGGAAGAACCCGAATACTTTCTCTAGGCTAAGGTCCTCAATTAGGCCTAGAGCAGTGACGATCCCTTAATGGTCAAAATGCTATTACAATGAGTGAAAATTAAGATCCCCTTTGTTTTAAATTATATGCAGATAATTTGTCACAATTAAAAAAAATTTTTCAGATTTTATTTATTTCAGAGAGAGACAGCAAGAGAGAGTACTAGCCAGGTTGGCGGGGGGCGGGGGGGAGGAGGAGCAGAGAGAGAGGGAGAAGCAGGCTCCCCGCTGAGCACAGAGCCCCCGAGGTGCCGTTCTATCCCAGGACCCTGGGATCATGACCTGAGCTGAAGGAAGATGCTTAACTGACTGAGCCACCCAGGTGCCCCAATTTGACACCATTTTAGATGAAATGGAAGAATATACTTTGATCAAAGAAAATGGAAACATGATAGGAGAATAGCATAGGGGTTCATACCTTAGCAAATCTTGGAGGTTCAAATGTAACTTTGGCCAAATTCCGGCTTTACCATTTCCTAGTTGTGTGACCTTTGGCAAGTTGCTTAGTATATATGTGCCTCTGTTTCTTAATGAAATGTGCAAATAAATATGACCACTTAATAGTAGTTGGTGTAAGAATTAAATAATATGATGGACTTAATGTGTCCAACTTGGAGTACTCAACCACTCAATAAACTATAGTTATTATTATTGTTTTTATTAACATTCTTTCTTATAATTATGCAGAGTGATCATTATGAATCAAAATATCCTTATGAAAAATTTAAAGCAGACACTTAATTCTTACTCAAAAGAACATGTCAACATCAACTGTGCCCAAGTAAAATTCCTGCTGTTGTCCCTCTGTAGGTTTAATGTAAAGGATAAAAACTCCAACTAAAGTGTTCAATTATCACATGGAGTATATTTTGTGATTAATTAATCCTGGGGTATCCAACAGGAGGCAGGTGATTGTGGCCTAATAGAAATATAACTCCCAGAAGTATTGTTACATTAGATTAGAATATAACATGAAAATAGATTAAGTTCTAAGAGTACTTTTCAAAGTAAATGAAATAAGATGCTTACTGCATCACCAGCCATCATGTCTGAATTTCATATTGGAAATAAAAAGGAAATACAAAGGCATAATTTAGGACATGCGCCTACTGAGTCTGAATCCTCTTTAAGTAGCTTATGACAAGTTCCTACAACTGCTCCTACACATAGCATATGGACCAGACTGTGCACACGTTTATCTTCAAGGGAGGTATGGATGCATAGGTGGTGGTTGTTGTTCTGTTTCATTTTTTGTGTTTGGTTTTTAACTGGGTGCTGTGCCACTCCCAACAAAATCAAAGTTCTATTTTTAAGGAAGAAGGACAGAATGGATATTGGACAGGCAAAAAACAGTCCTAGCTACAGTGGTGAAAATAATAATTAGCAAAATGCAATTCATGCAAAAATTAATTCTATAAAATGAGATAACACAGGAAGGGAAGAGGCAAGAAGTGTAACTCCAAGAGACGACAATTCTATTTAGGAACAAAGTAACTAGAAGCAGTACAGAACTTCAATAATTGAATTATATAGTTCATCAACTGTTCATCAATTATTTTGGATAGAATGAAGTCTTTAAAGTCCTTTAAAAAATGGCTAACATAATACATGTCAGATAATTAGAAAATCCAAGAAAGCCCAAAATGGGAAAAAAAAAATATTTATAACCTCACTACAAGGAGATAACTGAAGTTAAAATTTTGTGTCTATCTTTTTATTTTTTTTAGATTTACACATATGTGCACACATGCACACAGAGTTTATAAATATATTTATTTAATCTTCTTTTCATAAAAATTGTAAAAAATTTTCCACATTATCACTTTTTTTCTACATGATTTAATGATACATACAGCATATACAATTTGAAAGGGATAGAAGACACTGCCCATTTATAGAAGGATGGAATTTCTTATTAAAAAGCTCTACTGTGAAGATAATGATAATGAGCCATGTGACTTACTTGCACTATAGTCTGAGAATTTCTCTTTTTTTTATTTTTTATTTTTTTGTTCAGTTAGCCAACATATAGTCTGAGAATTTCAATGGGGATTTTTGTTTAAAAAAATCTTAGCTTCTGGGACACCTGGCTGGCTCCATTGGTTAGGCATCTTCCTTTGACTCAGGTCATGATCTCAGGGGATCGAGACCCATGCTGAGCTCCCTGCTCAGTGGGGAGTTTTCTTCTCCATCTCCTTCTGCTTCCTTCCCCCTACTCATGCACTGCCTCTGTCTTTCTCTCAAATAAATAAATAAAATCCTTTAAAAAAATAAAACTAAAAAAAATTCTTAGCTTCTGTATGACATTCATCTTTTCCAACATGCTTTATGAGCACTGAGCTCACGAAATAGAAACAGACATACACATACATATGTTAAGGGAAGACAAAACAAGCTATCCAAACTCAATTTCTCTTATTCCATCTCAAATGAACTTTGCTCATACGGTGTACCCTATTTATGTCAACAGACCACAATATTTCCAGTAAGTAAGTTTCAAGTCACAGTTTGTGGAGAGGACTCAGAGCAGGCTCCAGTTATTAGATTCCAAAAAGACCCACCATGCTCTGTTACAGACATGACCCTTGGATTATTTTCTGTGCTGTTTTCCAATCTATAAAATGAGGATAATAGCTCTTACTTCTATTCAATGCTTTGGGGAATTGAATGAGATAACAAAGAATTTAGACTATTGTTCATTATTATTCGACATCTTTTGGTCTTATATAAGTAATAACAAATTCTATTAAGTCTACCTCGGCAACATCAGTTACATCTATGTCACACTCTTTGTTTTTGCTACAACTAATCAACTTCACATCTTTATTGTCTTGCATTCCAACTAGCCTGACAACCTCCAATCTCTCCTTTTTCAGGACAATTAGATTAATTTTCTTAAAGCAAACCTCTGATAAACTTACCCTGCTACTCAAAAGTTAGCAGATCAAATATGCACAAGATCTGAATGAGGAAAACTACAGAACTCTGATTAAATAAATAAATAAATAAAGATATATTCCATGTTCATGAATAAGAAAATTAAATATTGTCAAAATGTCAGTTCTTTCCAAACTGATCTATAGATTCATTGCAATTGCAATCAAAATCCCATGAGGTGATTTTATAGATATCAACAAACTGATTCTAAAGCTTACATGAAAAGGCAAAGATGTAAAATAGCCAACACAATATTCAAGAACAAAGTTGAGAACTGACACTACTCAACTTCAAACTATGGTAAACAAAACAGTGTGGTATGCCAAACCTGGAAGTAACTAAGACGTCCTTCAGTAGGTAAATGAATAAACTGTGGTATATCCAGACAGTGGAATATGATTCAGCATTAAAAAGATATTAACTATCAAGTCATGAAAAGACAATGAGGAAACTTAAATGCATATTACTAAGTGAAAGAAGCCAATCTGAAAGGCTATCTCCTGTTACATGGTTTCAACTACATGACATTTTGGAAAAGGTTAAACTATGGAGACAGTAAAAAATCATTGGTTGCCAGGGTTGAAGAGGGGCAGAGATGAATAAGTGAAGCACAGAGGATTTTTAGGCAGTGAAACGACCCTGTATGTTACCATAACAATGGGTACATGTCATTATACATTTGTCCAAATCCACACAATGTACAACAGTAAGAGTAACCCTAATGTAAACCATGGACTTTGGCTGATTATGATATATCAATATAGGTTCATCCTTAGTTAAAAAAAATACTATATTGCTGAGTGATGTTGACAATGAGGGAGTCTATGCATGCGCACGCATCTCTCAATTTTGCTATGAATCTTAAATTGTTCTAAAAATATAAAGAATTAAAAAAAAAGTTGGTGAGAATTATCCATCAAGAATCAATGAAAGGGCTCCTAACATTCAAAATCTTCCACAATCCAGTTCAAACTTACTATCCAACTTTATACCTTTTTACTTTCCTTTTTCATTCGTATACAGCCAAATGGTAATATTTTCTCTGAATTTTCCTACATTTACTCATGTAATTTTTCCAAATGGATATAATCTCTTCACATTTTCACATATATGAATCTTATCTATTCTTCAAAGTTCAAATTAAATTATATTTTCCCCACAGAGGCTTTTCTTATCCTCCAGTTTTAAGCAATCTTTTTTGGCCCTGAAATATTCTAGTGTTTTATTGTACCTCTTAGGTGAGCCATCACTTCTAACATTCTTCTTTTTTTTTTTTTTTAAGATTTATTTATTTATTTATTTATTTGACAGAGAGAGGCACAGCGAGAGAGGAAACACAAGCAGGGGGAGTGGGAGAGGGAGAAGCAGGTTTCCCGCCGAGCAGGGAGCCCGATGTGGGGCTCGATCCCAGGACCCTGAGATCACGACCTGAGCCGAAGGCAGACGCTTAATGACTGAGCCACCCAGGCACCCCTCTAACATTCTTCTGAAAGTTATATATCATCATTATGGCATCTATTTTGAGAATGAAAGATTCTTTTGAGGTGGTATTTTATATTTTAATTTTTTTCCATAGCATTCATAGTTTATACATATAGTGGGTACTCAATGAAATGTGGTGGGTCTAAAGGATTAGAAATTACATACCCAAGTACATTTTAAAAACACAAAACTGCTAAAGAAAGAAAATTGGTAAAGTTGTGGTAAATATTACTTCAGAGTTTAACACTCCATCCTATGCTTTTATGGATGCTTCCTATAATTCTTTGTGGCTTCCTATAATTTTTAAGAAATGAGTAGACTCATGGAATTTTATAGGTAATTAGGGATTTTAGGAATCACCTATTCCAACTTACTTTTATAATAGATGGAGCCACTAAGGTTAAGAAATGTTAAGGTACTTGCAAACACAACATTTTTATTGGCAAGGAGAGGCTAGCACCAAGAATCTCATATTTTGACATCCGGTCTAGAGAACTTTCCACTGGTTGTCAGTCTTATTTTTCTGTGTGGTCCAACTCAGAGTTGGGTGTTCAATAAAATGCCTTTGTTTCATTTGAATTTTTTTTTTAACTTTGAGGCATATTTAACTTATATTTTCAAGAATACAATTAAGTTGTTGTTTAGTAAATTTGCTGAGTTATGCAAACACCACCATAATTGAGTTTTCTTTCATATAAATGGAATCATATAGTATCTGGTCTCTTACGACTGAAAATTCACTGAGAATAATGTTTTTGAATTTCATCCATGTTGTAGCATTTATCAGCAATCCATTCCTTTTTATTGCAACTCATATTCCATTACACGGATATACTACATTTTGTCTATGTCATTATTAGTTGATGACATTTAGGTAATTTCCAATTGTGACTATTATGAGTAATGCTTCTATGAACATTTATGTGCAAGTCTTTTGTGTGGGCATATGTTTTTATTTCTCTTAGATAGATACCTAGGAGCAGAATATGCTGGGTTGTATGGTGAATTTATGTTAAACTTTAAAAAACCTAAATCCTAGACTAAATTCGCTACTTAAACAATTTGTTGATAACGAAGAGATATCTTATACTCCAATCATAATGTGGTATAGTAAATACAAAGGGAGACAAACTTCTGCCATCAATTTAAATCTCACACTATAGTCATTATTAATCCAAGATTGCTGTCATCAGAAAACTGGTAAGAAAAGGAATGTGAATTTTCTCTCATCAATCTCAAACACCCAACAATTGCTTGTGAGTTCTCTCCAATTCTTACAGGTATAGCAAACCTCATCCTTGACAGACTGTATTTTCCACTTTTTTGTCATCTACCATCTCATTCATTCCATTGGCTGCCTCTGGCTATATTATGGCTCCTTTGTTGTCAGTGTCATGTCCACACGCCTATAATTAAGTACTTGTTTTTTTCTTGCTTTCAATTCTATACCTACTGGTTTATCCTTCCTAACTTAAAATTCTGACCTACTGGAGAGTTTCTTTCTAATGTTGACCTATATCATTGTAAAACCACATTTCTCATTGGTCTACTTTTCTTCCCTCCTGAATTAAAGCTGTCTCTGTGATTTGCTTTGTCCCATAGGATGTAGCAGCATTAACACTGTTGAAATTTCAGATCCTATACTTAAGAGGTGTTACAGGGGCACCTGGCTGGCTCAGTCAGTAGAGCAATGTGACTCTTGATCTTGGGATTGTAAGTCTGAGCCCCACGTTGGGTGTAGAAATCACTTGAAAAGAATAAAATCTTAAAAAAAAAAGAGATGTTACAGATTCCATTCTTGATCCTTTGGAACCCTGAAACTATCATGCTGTGAAAAAGCTCAGACTACTAAAGGATAAGAGTTCATGTGGATGAGAACTGAGGCAACCCATCTGACAACCAACACCACCTGCTAGCACTGAAGTCATGTTAAACCCTCCAATCCATTCAAGTTTTCAGATATTCACAGCTGTGTGAGTGATCCTAGGTGACATCAGCAGAAAAAATGCCTGGACTTCCAGTCCATAGCATTATGAACAATAATCAAGTCTACAGTTATTTTAAGTCACTAAGGGTTGGCATAGTTTGTTATATGACAATACAGAACTGATACACTAACAATCAAGCTTCTTTATCCACCATCCTTCTGTGACTCATCACAGCATTTTCATTGATATTCATATATTTTAAAAAATAAGTACAATATTCTTTCTTCTGTGAACCTCCTCTTTAACCTCAATGATACCTTTTTAAAAATTCTTTCTCCTATTAATCAGTATGTCTTAAAAGTTTTTCAGCTTACAGATTCCTCAACATACACGTTTGTTCTAGCAATGTAGAACCATAAATATCCTTTCCTGACCCATCCAGCAGAATTACCATTCCCTTGTTTTCTTCTATTTCTCTATTTCTGTGTGTGATTCTATGGTTGTATTGTTCATTCTCTACTGCAACTTTAGGATTTGCTTGTCTATCTCTCTTTTTTGACTATGTGCTTCTTATGGTCAGGGATTGTGTCTTGACAGCGAGGTATCCTAAGTAACCACACTGCCTGGCATGAATCCAAGATTCAGTAAATGTTTAATGAAGTAATGAATGTATAAATGATGTGTTGATGAAGACAGTGATGAATGAAGTGAACGGATGACTGAATGAGTCCCTCATTTAAAATAACTCCTTAATTTGTTAATTCTTTTCCATTTCTACTCCTATCTCTCGAGACATATACCAAGACATGTGCCATCTTAGTAAGTATTTTCATGTGTGTTTCATTTACTTCTCCAAATAGATTTTAATCTCTTGCATTGTGGAAACATAACTAATACTATGATATATTTCCTGGAGACAAGTTTTCTACCATGACTCCCTGGGTTCCATGTTTTTGCTTGTTTTATTCTTGATTTCTCTACCTAATACTCACAAAGCTATGTGAAATTTTAATCCACATAGTTAAATATTACTGGTTTTGAAAACGTCTTGATATCTGGCATTACTGGAAACATCACAGCTTGTTACAGAAGAAGGCTGAAAATCTCAGGAATAAGTACTAATAACATTATTGTTGGCTAAGACACCTAAATTTAAATTTTGATTGCAACAAGCTCCCCATTCCCATCCATCAATGCTAGTGAATCCTTAACTTTTAAGTAAGAAATCTGGTAACTGCCAAAATTTTACATGTTTTGTTTCTGTTATTGTTAACTCAGTTGAAAACATGGCAGTTATTTCTGGTCCAAGGATACCTTATTCTGGCCAGGAAAATATGTTTCTTTTGCAAAGGGATTCATCACTTGTATTAAAACAAAATAAAACAATTTAAAGCATGTCCTCATGGTCACGGGTCAACAGCATCCATGCCCCATAGAAACAACAGCAAACTTTACTCTTGTTTTGGTGTTTCTAAGTTTCTGTATTTAGACTAAGATATACACACATATTTTTTCAAACTAAGCTCTCTGTGCTTCTAAGTGTCCACTGTGTGACATGGAGGACTATATATAGAATACAATATTTATGTATATTTATTTATATTTTTCAGGTGAGTGGGTTGTCTATGAATGTTTGGTTGAGAAAACTAATGTGGTCATTCAAGACCTCCCATATTTTAATTTAATCACTATTTAATATTACGTATTTTTCTAGATTATGGAACTGTACTTGCGAGATTAGTTCCATAATTAACACTCCCATTTGTACTTGTGGTTGTTGTTTTATTGCTCTGGTAGAGGCAAATAGCAGTTAGAACAACTATTGCATTTATTACATTCAGTCTCTTGAGATTTACGATATATTCTTCAAAAATTTAATAAGAAACCAAAAAAGCTTTATTGTTTGCATGATTGCCAGAAAATTTCCTGTTAAGTAATTTTTATTATTTTTAGAAATTCTATGTGCAACTGTTTGATAAACAAGTAGATTGGCCAGAGTTTATAATTCAATGAAAATTGCCTGGAATGTTACTGATTTTAAGATCTTTTAAAAGTTGTAATCTAATGAAATGTTTTGATGCAAAAATTAATGCTATGTTATCATCTGACTCCTACGTACAAGTTTGTCTTTGTGTTGAAGAATAGGTGTTGGTTATTAAGAAAAGTGGATGGGGGTGCCTGGGTGGCTCAGTCGTTGGGTGTCTGCCTTCGGCTCGGGTCATGATCCCAGGGTCCTGGGATTGAGCCCCGCATCAGGCTCCCTGCTCAGTGGGGAGCCTGCTTCTCCCTCTCCCACTCCCCCTGCTTGTGTTCCCTCTCTCGCTGTGTCTCTCTCTGTCAAATTAAAAAAATATATTAAAAAAAAAAAAAGAAAAGCGGATGATAATCAAAGAAACTTTTACTGAAAGAGTAAGAAATTACTTTATAGATCTCCCAAGGCAACAGAGTTCAACCGGTTGCCTTTTGTCATCTTTCTATAATCATTGATTGTCCCTTTGGGTAAAAAACATTTGGGTAGATTTATAAAAGCTTTAATGAGTCAGAAAGAAGTCAGAAAAACATTTGCAACTTTTAAAAGTCTTCTCCTGATTCAAAGCAACTGCATCTTTGCACTCAACATGCAAACTGGATCACATTCAACTCACTGCAATATTGTTTATTTAGACAGATTATCTGTAATGGAATTCAGTACTCAAGCAAAAATAAAGAGTACTCAACAAAGGAATCTGTCTGAATAATGACATTTAAATAAATAAACAACTAAATAGCCACAGTGTTTGGCCAGCAAAGCATATATTAGATTAAACAAATGACATGTCTTTCTTCAACAAAGAAGAAAATGCTGACTCATAAAAGTTTGCATTAATTGAACACTCAGATAATTATTTGAAATTGCCCAGCATAAAAAATTATAAAATTAAAGAATTTCTTACATTCCACAGGGCAATTAGCTTTGGGGGAAACTCTGTACTATACTAACATGTCTTCTAAGAATTAATAAAAAATTATATACACTTTTTTGCAGTGAAGTCTGCTACAAGTCACATCACTATGGAATTCGTAGTCACAACTTCCGATTCATAGTTTACTAAGCCAGGCTGCTCTCCCTAAACAGATATTCAATCCCCTGAGATCTTTTTCTGCATAGGTCAGACCTATTAAATCCAAATACCAAACAGAAATTCCAGAAGAAGAGTTTTACAGATTTCCAAATTTCAAGGAATACGAATTTACACTTAAATCCAGTGTTAGAATCATTGTAAAATGCAATTCTATATTTAGAGCTCCTGCTACAGATAAGTCTGTGTATCTGTAGCTTAGGGTGTTTCAGAAATTATGGTAATTAAGATGTCTTAAGTTTGTCCTAGGGAGAAAAAGAGTTAGCAGATTCGCTTGAATTTATAACTTCTGTTCTAATGCTCTATTCTCTCCCTAGATATTAAACACACATTTTTCTTATTAAAGATGTTTTGGGAGGGTAGGTCATCTTTTTCCTGTCAAGATCACCCCTTGTCATGAGTCAGACTCATCCAGCTAATCTCTAGTGATTTCCTTCAAGCACACTATTTCACCAGAAAAGATCTTTACATTAAATTTTAACCCCACTGTTTCTTCTCCCAGCAGAAAATATTTGAGAAACATTAAAAATGGATATGTTCTCGTGATGTGGAATGAATTAGAAATTAAAGACAAGAGGTTTCTTGTGATGTGTGTTTTCTTCAGTACAGAAGTGGCACTCAAAATATTCCTATTTCACTGCCAACTTTAATATTAAATGCTAAAGCCATGAAATTTTCAGTGAACTTAACCTGATCCTGTGGCTATACAGACATAAAGCAGGTTAGAGGGCTATTAGTCATTAACAATTTACCGTGATGATTAGATTCTTGTAACATAAATTCAGAGGAAAATCATCCTACTTACTTCATACCTTGTTTTCCAGAAAAGGAAGTTAAAGAGCGCATATACACACACTGTAACCCAATATGTGAAACATTAGGGACTTTTGAGAAATTCCTTTTTTCCCCAAGTGTGTTCTCTTATTTTATATGTCTGAAAAGGGTTGCAAGACCAAAAGTTGTGATGAAAGCATCCAAGATTTCTCAGGAAAAAAAAAAAAATCAATGTAAGAGAGAGGAAAATAATATACAGTGTTCTATATGAAGCACCAACTTTCCTGAAAATAAATAATTAAAACCCAATGCCTCATATATTTTAAGTTGTTCTGGTATATTTTTATAAGGAATTTTTTCTTGAAAAAACAACTATAATAATGAATTAATATGGAATAAAAACTAAAGTTTTTATGAATTATCACTGCAAAATCTTATACTATTTTCAGAATCATTTATTACTCTGGAATTGGAAAAAATAAGATTTTTTGTAAAATTATTTTTCTTTATCTATGGTCATAACATTTTAACATTTCCATCAACTATTTGATCCAAATCAAAGTTTTGTAAAATTATGACTCATAGCTTGTCATGTAAATTTTTGCGGAAAAAAATCCCTTTAACACACATGTATTAAAATTTCTGATAGATTTCTAAATAAGATGTATCGCATAAGTGATTCTTTGGTTCCTCAACATGGTACTGTTACTGCCTAGCACAGTATCTGCTGCATACTTGTGACTTCCTAGGTATTTGATGAATAAATGATGACCAACTTTAAACTCAGCTACATAAATCTTTTAAATGTTCAAACTCTTATGTAAATAAATTTTTAGTCTCACTTTGAACACTTTATTATATTTGATTCTAAGGAAAAGGAAAACTATAGAAATTCCAGGTCAGAAGAAAAAGCAGTGAACTTTTTTGCAGGGGAGAGGAGCACAAAATTATGTATTCAATGCAAAAGACATAGATATAAATAGTTTACAGAAAGACCTACGTATTGTATAATGAATTATACAAGTGATCTCAAGGTCTCAAGAAAAAAAACAAGTGAATCAAATATCCCATATTAAATCTAAAGGAGGTCATAAAATAGAGGCTAATTAATCTCAGGTATCAGACAGATTCATTCTAGCATGTCTTTACTTTTCCCGGTTTCCTTGATCTTTGACACTCATTTTTGTTATGACAGTTCTCCTTTATTTTCTAACAACTTTTTACATGTTAATAATGTATTTTCATGCATATAACTCTATGACTTTTAAAGAGATATTCTATTTCATAAAGGATATATTAAATATCATTGTTTTAGGATTATAAAAGAAATGAAAATATTTTATTCCTGCCTTTTGTTTAGGTAGAAGGGTATTTTTTTTTTAAGATTTTATTTATTTATTTGACAGAGAGAGACACAGCGAGAGAGGGAACACAAGCAGGGGGAGTGGGAGAGGGAGAAGCAGGCTTCCCCCAGAGCAGGGAGCCCGATGCAGGGCTCGATCCCAGTACCCTGGGATCATGACCTGAACCCAGGGCAGACACTTAACGACTGAGCCACTCAGGCGCCCTTAGGTAAAAGTGTATTACTAGAAAAAAGTAAAATAATAAAATAAAATGACACTTATGGGAAACAAATGATACATGTAAAAGTCATTTTAAAGCAAGCAAATGGATGACACACTTAAAAGTTTATTTGCTGTGTACCCTTTATTAAGTCAATGCAATCTTTTTTTACTGTTTTTTATCAGCAACAGATTGTTATTTATTGTTCAAATTCTCACGTATTGAGTTAAAAAAATAATCAACCTCACAATATATATACATCTCTCTATAAACCTGTGTTTTATGAAAATGTTAGATACATTGGCTATATATGACATGGAGAACCCAAAATCTTTTAATCTCATTGAATAAATAGAATTAAATAATTTCATATAAGGGAAAATCCAGAAATATCTATCCTACCTTTCAGAAGTTGGCTGACTTATTTTAAGAAGTCAAAAAGTCCTCAGAATTACGAGTATGTTCCTTCCATTAAAGAAAAAAACACTCTTCTGCGTTTTCCTTTGAATATTTAAGTACCTTTAATATATAATCATATCAAAATAGAATCTAATTTATTTATATTTCTTTTTTAAAAGATTTTATTTATTTATTTGAGAGAGAGAGCAAGAGAGAGAGAGAGTACAGACTGGGGGAGGGACAGAAGGAAAGGGAGAAGCAGACTCCCCGCTGAACAGGGAGCCCAATGCGGGACTCAATCCCAGGACCCTGAGATCTTGACCTGAGCCGAAGGCAGATGCCTAACCGACTGAGCCACCCAGGCACCCTCAATTTATTTATATTTCTAGAAGTATAATCTTTATTTTTTACATAATCATCACTTTAAATAATGATAAAATTAGATTCAATATTTATTCAATAATCAATAACCTCAAAATAGCACAAAAATATAGAGATAAGAAAGCCAGCTTCTCAATCATAAAATCCAATGAATGTTGGAAGCAAATATACATAAATAAAGGGCCAGCCAAACTTAAACGTCATTTCAAATAGTGTCATCACAGAACTACCTATCTAGTTTTTTTCCACCCACCGCCAGCTTCCTGGCCCAGCTCCAGCCTACCGCTTGCCCTCTCGGAGCACTTATTCCCTAGGGGAGCGCTAGTGACACTGCTTAAAATGCAGCTTCACACCCTAACCACACGTGAGTAAAATTAGTGTTTTTTTAAATGACAGAGGACAAATTAAACACGACAAAAACAGCAAAATGGATCACAGTCCATTGTACAAATTTCTTCGTGTTTTAGGCAAATTTGAGGCTGCATCATTTCTAGTTTATTCTGAGTAAGAATTTATCAAATCATTTATTGATTTTGAATTCACAATAGTCTATCCAAATATATATAATTACATATATATTATTATATAGCCTTGATTTTTTGAGGCAGTCTCTTTGAAAACACTTACTATACTTTTCTTGTATCCTACAACTATGGCTTCCTAGCAGAGAGCGTTATTAACCTCTGTGACTAACTCTGCTGTGACTGGGCAAGCTTTTCCTCTCTCATCACAGTCATGTTCTTGTTTGTGCACAAAAGTAATTTGCAGCTCTGCAGATTTGCTGAGAGGGTCTCCCTAGGATGTCTCAGACACTCCCTTGAATAATAATTAAGTGTCTCAAATGCACACAAGTAAACTCTAGAGTATAGTCCAACCATTTTATCCAACCATGAATTTGAGATGCTGAACTTACTATAAATTTGTTGGAAGGTAGTTTAGGGATAAGTCTGATTCCCTCCAAGGTACGTGCTACCATATATTGAACTCTATACCATATATACTGGTCATTATGCTATGTGTTTTACATGCAGGGTTTCACTTTTTCCTCTCCTTATCCTTAGAGTTAAGGTCCATGGTCCTATCTGCCTTACATATGAAGAAAAATGAAGTCCAGAGAGAATAACTAACTTGTGTGAAGTTGATGGCAGAGCTGAGATTCAAACTCTGATCTGTAGGATTCCAGAGGTCTTTATAAAAATGTCTTTGTTTCTGATTTAGAAAAACTTTTTTTGAGGTATACTCTATATACAAAGACACTCATCAAAATGTACTTTTTGATGTGTTCTGACAAATGCATATGCGTGTGTAACCACCGTCATAAATTAAATTGGTATAAAACATTTCCATCATTCCAAGAAATCATCTTCTACACCTTTTTTTTTTTAAAGATTTATTTATTTATTTGAGAGAGACAGAGTGAGCAGGGGGAGAGGCAGAGGGAGAGGGAGACAAGCAGACTCCCTGCTAAGTGGGGAGCCTGATGCGGGCCTCCATCCCACAACCCTGAGATCATGACCTGAGCCGAAATCAAGAGTGCAACACTTTACCGACTGAGCCATCCAGGTGCCCCATCTTGTACACCTTTTCTATCAATTGTGACCCCATTCCCAGCCGCCCCAAACCATCGCCCTACTTTTTATCATTATAGTTTTGTATTTTATGGTTTAATATAAACAGAATCCTGCATTATGGAAATTTTTGTAACAGCTTTCTATACCTCAACCTATCTTTAATATTCATCCATGCTGTTGTGTTTATCAGTGTATGCTATTTATATTGTTTATATCAACTGCTGTATAAATCTGTATATTTTATTTTAATTGGTAAGTACTCCTCTGTTGTATCTATATACCAAAATTTGTTTAGTCATTCATCTGTTGATGAACCTTTGGGTTGTTACCAGGTTTTAGCTATTCTGAGTAAAGCTGCTATGAATATTTGTGTCAAGTCTTTATGTGGATAAATATAAATTTACATATATATTGTTTTTCTTAAATAAATGCTCAGAAGTAAAACTGCTTGGCCATATGATAATTGTATTGTTAACTGTATAAGACATAAGAAGTGTTTATATAAAATAAGTTTTAATTCTTATTTTCCTAATGACCAATTATGTTGAGCATCTTTTCATATACCTCTTGATCATTTGTATGGCATTTCTTCATTAGTGAAGTGTGTGTTCAAAAAAATTTTTTTTTGCCAAAATTTTAATTTTAATTGGGTAGTTTATCTTATATTGAATTGCAGAGATTCTGTATGGCTTGGGATTTAATTTCATACACACACATATATACACATATATGTAGATATATGTATTTATGTATATTATACCAATATTTTCTTTTTTTTTAAGATTTTATTTATTTATTTGACAGAGAGACACAGCAAGAGAGGGAGCACGAGCAGGGGGAGGGGCAGAGGGAGAGAGAGAAGCAGGCTTCTCGCCGAGCGGGGAGCCCGATGCGGGGCTTGACCCCAGGACGCTGGGATCATGACCTGAGCCGAAGGCAGATGCTTAACGACTGAGCCACCCAGGCGCCCCTCTATCAATATTTTCTACCAGTTTGTAAATTCCTGGTACCTCTCAAAAGACAAAATTAAAAAAAAAGCCTACTGAAATTTTATTTTGGAAAGAATTAAAACATCTTCACTTTTAAGTCTTCTCACTTAAAAATCTTTAATTTCCCTGAACAATACTTTTTGGTTCTCACTAAATGGATCTTGCACGTATTTTGTAAAATGTATGTCTAAGTATTTCCTGTTTTATGATACCATAGTAAATGATATTGTTTTCTTAATTACAATTGCCAGCTGTTCACATAGTATGTAGAAATGTAATTATATATTTTTGTATATTCATATTATATATTGTGATGTTGCTAAGCTTGTTTTTGATATAGCAGTTAGGTTTGTTTGGTTTGGTTTGGTTTGGTTTTTTACTAATCCTTAGGATTTTCTATAGACCTGATTATTTTTTCTGTAAATATAGTTACACGTCGTTTGTACTTTATATGCATTGTGTTTATTTTCATCACCTTCTTACATTGGGCTACAAGTTCTAGAACAATGGTAAATAGAAATGTTATACGCAAGCAATGAATCAAGGAACACTACATCAAAAACTAATTATGTAATGTATGGTGATTAGCTAACATAATAAAATTAAATTAAAAAAAAAAAGAAATGTTGACAGTGGCCAAACTTGCCTTGTTCCCTATACTAATTGTTAAACATTCAGTCTTTTACTACTAAACATGTCTTTGGCTGTATTTTTTTTAAGGATGGCCTTTATGAAAAGGTTGGAGACATTCTATTCAATTCCTTTTTTGCTGAGTTTTTGTTATGAGTGATATTTATCAAATTCTTTTCTGTAGCTATTAAGATAATTGTATTATTCTTCTTTCTAAATCTGTTGATAATGGTGAATTATACTGATTGATTTTGGAATATTAAATCAAGCTTGCATTGTTGAGATAAAATCTGGATGGAATTATTCTTTTTATATATTGTTGAATACTATTTGCTTATATTTTGGTAAAGACGTTGGCTCTAATGTTTACAAAAGACATTTAACTGTAGTTTGATTTTCTAGTAATATCTTTATTTCACTAGAGTAATTCTGGCTTTGTTAAGAAGTTAAGAAATTTCCTTATTCTATATTTTTGAAAAACATGTGTAAAGAATTATTATTATTTTTTTCTTAAATGCATGATATAATTTACCAGCAAAGACATTTGGCCCCGGAATTTTTCTTTGTGTGAAGGTTTTTAATCAGGCCATCAATTTCTGCAAGAGTTATAGAGCTGTTCAGATTTTTATTTCCTCTTTAGTCAGCTTTGTTATTTTTTTTTCTTTCAGTGAATTTCTCCATTTCGCCTAAGTTGAATATATTGGCATAACTATATTCATACTATTTCCTTTTTATCCTTTTAATGACTACAAGATCTCTAATAATGTTCCCCTTTTGGTTCTTGAAATCAATAATTTGCATTTTCTCTTTTGAATTCTTTTGATTAGTCTTGTTAGAAGTTTTTAAATTTTTTTTAAGTTTTTAAATTTTATTCATTTTTTAAAATATCTATCTTGTGACTTTTTTCCTCTGATGTTTATCACTTTTCTATTTCATTTATTTCTGCTCTTAGCATTTATTATTTCCTTTTTTCTATTTATTTATGGCTTAATTTGCCTTTTGTTTTATCTTTTTAAACTAGAATCTTTGTTTTTTTTTTTCCAGTTTTACACTGTTCTTTATAAAAATTTAATACTACAAATTTCTTTCTAGCACAACCTTAGCTGTATCTCATGAATTTTAATATGCTATGTATATTAGTCAGGGCTCTCCAGGGAAACAAAACCAATAGGATGTAAACACACACACACACATAAACACACACACACATGCATGAATGCACACATACAGATATCACATATGAGAGAGATTTAAGAGATTGATTGGGTCATGCAATTGTGGAGGCTGGGCAAGTCCAAACCTTCAAGTGTAGGCCTGCAGGATGGAGACCCAGTAAAGAGCTAATGCTGCAGTGTGAGTCCTGATGCTGTCTCCTGGCAGAGTTCCCTTTTCAAAAGGGTAGTTGGTCCTCTAATAAGGCCTTCAATTAATTGAATGAGTCCCACCTACATAATGGAGGGCAATCTGACTTACTCAAAGTCTACCCATCTATATGTCAATCCTATCAAAACAACACCTTCACATAAACATCCAGAATAATGTTTGAACAAATATTTGACACCCTGGCATAGCTAAGTTGACATATAAAATAAACCATCATGGTATAATGATAATCTTTTTATTTAAAAAAATTTCTAGTAAACTTTAAGTCAGCTAGAAATGTGTGTGTGTGTGTGTGTGTGTGTGTTCAATTTTTTAGTTAGGGATTTTTTGAGATATCTTTCCAATATTGAATTATAGTATAATTTTTTGTTGTCAGAGAATATAACTCTATGATTCCAATCTTCACAGGGCTTCCTGTTCAAGGAGATGATGACCTGGGTGAGTTTTTTATGGCCCATAAGATAGTCTATCTGGGTTAATGTTATATGTATAATTTTAAATTGTGTCTATTCTTTCTGTTCTTGGGAGCAGATCTGTAAATATCAAGTTCATCATCTTTGTTGACAATGTAATTCATGTCTTCTGTATTATTCCTCATTTTCTGTCTTATTGTTCTATTCGTTATTCAGAAAAGAGTGTAGAAGTCCCCAAATATTAGTTAATTATGTTACTCTCCTTTCAATTCTATCAGTTTTTATTTCATGTATTCCTTTTGTTATTGGATTGCTATGTTTTCCTTGATCCTTTATGATTATTAATTATCCCTCAATATCATTGATAATATCTCTTGTTCTTAAATCTTTTTCTGATATTAGTTTAGCCAGTCCAAGGTTTTATGTTGTTTTGTTTGTTTGTTTGTTTTTTGTTTTGTTTTGCATACTGTCTTTTCCATATTTTTCTTTTAACCTATTTGTGGGTGTGTATTTAAAGTGAATTTTCTATAGACAGCATATCTGTGTGTGTTGAGTTTTATCAGACCATTTATACAGAAGGTAATTATTGGTACATGGAGATTTAATTCTACCATCTTGCTATTTGTTTTCTATTTATAGAATCTGTTCTTTATTCATTTGTTTCTATTTCCCTGAATTTGCTTGGATTGAGCATTTTTTAAGTATTAAATTATATCTGCTAATTATTTTATACAGTTGCTTGAGTTTTTAAATATTCATCTTTAATCTATCACTATTTACCTTTCAGTAATATTATATCACTTCATTTAAAATATAGAACTTATTAAACATTATGTTCCGATTTCCCTGCTCCCATTCCTTGCACTATTATTGTTATATATTTTACTTCTACACTCATTATAACCCTTATAATAGTTCATAATTTTTGCTTTCATGATAATACTTTTTAATAAAGTAAAAATAGAAAAAATAAGTCATTCATTTATCCATATACTTGCCATTTCTGATGTTCTTCATTCCTTTGTATAAACCCAAGTTTCCATCTGATATCACTTACTTTCTGCCTAAAACCTCTTTAACATCTCATGTACTATAGATCTTTCCAGAAAAATAATTCATTCAGCATTTGTTTGTTTAAAAAATGGTTTTATATGCTTTCATTTTTAAATAACTTCTCTGGACATAGAATTCCACAATGATCTTTTTAATTTATCTTTTAGCACTTTAAAAATGTTATTTTATTGTCTTCTTGGGTAAAATTCTTGTCATTATTCTATTGTTCATAAAGTGTGCTTTTTCCTGTACTGCTTTTCTTCCTTATACTGGTTTTCAGCAATTTGATTATGATGCAGCTTGTTGTGTTTGTGTGCTTGCATGTTTTTTTGTTTTTTTTTAAGATTTATTTACTTATTTGAGAGAGAGAGAGAGAGCATAGGGGAGGGGCAGAGGGACAGGGACAGAGAATCCCAAGCAGAGTCCATGCTGAGCATGGAGCCCAAGGCAGGGCTCCTTCTCAGGACCCCAAGATCATGACCTGAACCAAAACCAAGAGTCAGCCACTCAACTGACTATGTCACCCAGGTGCCCCTGCATGCGTTTATACTCTTTGGAATTTATTGTGATTCTTGGATTTTAAATTTATAATTGTCATCAATTTAAAAAACAAACACCTATTTCTACAAATATTTTATCCTGTCCTGATTTCTCAACTTTGTGTAACTACAATTATATATTGTTAGGTAGCTTAATATTAAACCATTTGCCATTAGGGTGTCTTTTTTAATTCTCTGTGCTTCATTTTAGAGAATCTCCAGTCCTATGTCTTCAAGACAATTGATATTTTTTCTTCCAAAGTATCTAATATGATATTAATCTTAAACAAACAATATTTTTTATTTTAGAATTATTTTTTCATAAAAAAACATACTGTTTAGTTCTTGTTATATCTTTAATTCTCTCAATTTTTCATGTTTTCCTTTAAATATTTGTACATATATATAACGGCTGTTCTACTCTTATTCTATCATTGTCTTTGTGTTTTTTTATTATGAATCTACTGTTCCCATTGTTTGGAAAGTCTAGTAATTTGGGGTTGAGTGGTAGAAACTGCTTTATGATGTCCATTATTTGGATTTTGTTGCCTTTCTTTATAGAAAGATGACCTTTGTTTTGGCAGAGACATAGCTATTTTCTATTCAGTCTGATCATCTGAAGATACGTTTTAAAGCTTTCTTAGAGAAGGTTTAGCATAATCTTCATTCCATCTCAATTAATAATATGTAATTCAACTCAACTATTAAGGCATGACTTCTTAGGGTCTCCAATGAACACTTTATGTAGTCTCTGAGGGTTACCACATTGGCTTGTGAGAGCTCAAATATCTCCCCAAACTTTGTGAGCACTGAAAATTTTTTCTGATACAAATCCTCTGTCATTTTTTACTTGGCTTATGGAATTTCAGTCTCTAAATAAGCAGGTTAATAGTCAGCCAAAGCTCAAGTGGTCCAATAGCAGATTTCAAAAACCCTTTTTTTCTGCATATATTCCTTCTTTCTGAAACTCTACCTGGCAATTTACAGCCATATCAGACTCTCTCAGCTACTCTTTATTTCCTCAATTAGTGATACTTCTGGACTCTGTTTAAACTCCCCTACTGTACACCTAATATTCAGAAACTCGTTCTAGGAAGAAAGCTAGGGAGGTTGTAGGACTCATCTACTTTGTTTCCTTTTTTTACAGAGATCAGATTTGTGCTTCCTCTTATCCAAAGTCTTAAAAGAGTTATCTCATACATTTTGTCTCATGTTCTAGTTGTTTATAACAGAAGGTTACATGAGGTCCTTGTTACTCCATCATGGCTGAAAGGAGAAGTCTAACTAAGGCTTAACTCAGTTTATTCTGTGGCCCAGACTTTTAACCATTCTCTTTGCTGATATTTGTGCCACTGGATTTTCCTGTGGGTGCACCATGAACCTATGGCAAATTAAAATCAACAAGTCTTTGGGCGCCTGGGTGGCTCAGTTGGTTAAGCGACTGCCTTCGGCTCAGGTCATGATCCTGCAGTCACAGGATCGAGTCCCGCATCAGGCTCCCTGCTCAGCAGGGAGTCTGCTTCTCCCTCTGACCCTCCCCCCTCTCATATATTCGCTCTCTCTCATTCTCTCTCTCTCAAATAAATAAATAAAATCTTTAAAAAAAAAATCAACAAGTCTTTTATATGTGAAGTGATCTCAAATCAAAATATTTAACCTAGATTTGTATAAAATAGAATATATTTGTAATTCAACTTAAATATGGATCTTTGCATTTTCTGTTACTGAATGTACATTTGGTGCATCTTGATTTTGTTACCCATTACATAAACTATCATTATCACTGTTTTTCATTTGCAAATGCAATTAAATTGCCTTTTATTTTTCCTTCCCTTATGATAAAAATGTTGAACAATACAAAACTAAACACTAATTTCATTTAAAAACTTCATCCAGGGGTGCCTGGGTGGCTCAGTTGGTGGAGCGTCCAGCTCTTGATTTTGGCCTAGGTCATGATCTCAGGGTTGTGAGATTGAGCCCCACATTAGGCTCCACACTCAGCAGGGAGTCTGCTTCTCTCTCTCTCTCCCTCTCTCCCTTCCCCCACTCACACTCTCTCTTTCTAAAATAAATAAATAATCTTTGAAACAACAACAAAACTTCATCCAGTTTGGAATCCACCCATATACATTCTCCAGGTTATTCAACCACTTGAGTCTTCTATAATCCAGACACATTTGTCTCCCTTATCCATTAGCATATCATGAGAGATTTTTGACAACTACTATGGCCTGCATCTTCAGCAAACCTTAATAACACAGTCAAAAAAAGGAAATGGGGCTTGTTTGATAGGACTTATTCCTAGTTAATTAATGCTGGTTTCTAGGATTTCCTACATTCCTAAGAGCACATAAACCATATGCTCAGGAACCCAGTAAAGACTTCAATGGTGGCTTAGATATTTTTGAACTTGAATCATTTCCTTAGTTTTAAAATTGAGATGCTTACTACTTCTGCTTATTTTCCATTTATTTAAATTCTGGGGAAAAAATGACATTTTACCAATTACATTTTACTACTTACATTTAATGATTACATTCTACTAATGTAACTATAATTAATTTTTGTCTAAAATATAATTTGCCTAGATTTAGAAGACTGAATACTTTCATTTAAAGAGTCCATA
>NC_138380.1:70786460-70850989 GCF_054177405.1 Leptonychotes weddellii | reverse complement strand
GGGTGGCTCAGTTGGTTAAGCGACTGCCTTCGGCTCAGGTCATGATCCTGGAGTCCCTGGATCGAGTCCCGCATCGGGCTCCCTGCTCGGCGGGGAGTCTGCTTCTCCCTCTGACCCTCCCCCCTCTCATGTGCTCTCTCTCTCTCTTTCTCTCTCATTCTCTCTCTCAAATAAATAAATAAAATCTTTAAAAAAAAAATAAATAAAAAAATAAAGAGTCCATAATAGCTCTTCTTTGCTGATTATTTAAGGTCTGAGCTTCTAAAAACTTTTACAAATTAACTGAAAGATCTCTTGCATTAGGAATCAGGAGGCGAAGATTGTCATTACCCTCATGAAACTCAGAGGAAAGGAGATATATAAAAAAATTCACATAGAAATATGTAAAATAGCAAATATTAAGTCTTAAGAAAGATAGTCACATAGTGTTGTGAGAACAGGAGGATCTCACTAAATTTGGGAAGTTAGAAAAGGTTTCCCTAAGGGGGATTTTAAAAATGAGTAGCAAGGTAGGCAGTGATGATAAAAAGGCCACCATTTTAAGTAGAGGAAACAGCATAAGAAAAAGGCCAGGCTTATGTGCTTGGCTTTAAATCCCTAATGTTGTGTATGCAGCAACACTTCTCACTACTGCCATTTTCTTTCTAATCCTCATTTACACTAAAATAGGAGTTTGTTTTTCCTGATGAGTAACTAGCACTTAGAACAGTGCCTTGTGTGGTAATCATTCAATCACTATTTGCTGACTGAATGAATAAAAGAATGAAAAAAAAAAAGAATGAATAAAATAAAATTATCAAACACTGCTCAGGAATTGACCACATTTATTCTAATCTTAATTTTCCTGTTCAATTGCTTCACCTCTGGAATACCAAATATTTCACCTTTTCTTTTTTTTTTTAATATTTTATTTATTTATTTGACAGAGAGAGACAAAGAGAGAGAGGGAACACAAGCAGGGAAAGTGGGAGAGGGAGAAGCGGGCTTCCCTCTGAGCAAGGAGCCCCATGAGGGGCTCGATCCCAGGACCCCGGGATCATGACCTGAGCCGAAGGCAGATGCTCAACAACTGAGCCACCCAGGTGCCCCAATAAATATAATTTTTTAATAATGTTAGTTAACATTATAAGAAAAATTAACAAAGCTGCAATAAGGCCAAAACATGAGCCATATGTCTTTTCAATCTACATAGTGTTGAAATCACCAAAGAATTTTCTAAGAGAATATATTTAGTTAAAATATTTGTTTAAATTGTATTAAAGAGGGTGCCTGGGTGGCTCAGTCAGTTAAGTGTCTGCCTTCGGCTCAGCTCATGATCCCAGGGTCCTGGGATCAAGTCCTTCATCGGCTCCCTGCTCAGTAGGGAGCCTGTTTCTCCCTCTCCCCTTGCTCCTCCCCCCTGCTCACGCTCTCTCTCTCCCTCTCTCTCTGTGTCAAATAAATAAATAAAATATTTTTAAAAAAATAAATAAATAGGGCGCCTGGTGGCTCAGTCATTAAGTGTCTGCCTTCGGCTCAGGTCATGATCCCAGTGTCCTGGGATCAAACCCCACATCGGTCTCCCTGCTTGGCGGGAAGCCCGCTTCTCCCTCTCCCACTCCCCCTGCTTGTGTTCCTTATCTCACTGTGTCTCTTTCTGTCAAATAAATAAAATCTTTAAAAAAAATGTATTAGAGATTGCATATTTACTAAAATTTGCAGATTTTTGTCCAGTAGAGATATAAATTGTTTCTGTCTGATAGCATGGACAAGTCCAAAGTTTAATGCCTTGCCCTATAAGACATCAGCCAGTTTTGCTTCTAACCCAGAAGTCTTATAATATTTAATTATTTACATAATTATCTGAATTTTTATATCTTATTATAACACACACACTTATAGTATATACACACACTTCTCAAATGCCCTTGGCTCTTTGAACTGACCTTAATATCTTACTTGTTTCCTCTTGTAGTGAGTTCAATAAAATTTTTAACACGTTTGTTTTATATTTGCATTATATCACTACTTTACCACTTTTCAAATTTTCTTTAATGCCAATCACACTCTCTTCCTGGTTTTATCTCCTGGGAAGCTTGATGAAACATGATTTATCATATATGCCTCTCTATTCCTTCAGTGTATTATTCTGTCCCCCTTACTTCCCCATAATTAAACCCCTCTACCTATATCATCAAGTAGCACTATATATTTGCATTAACCACCTTAAATACATTTTAGTGAGCCAGACTACGCATTGCACTACAATCAATCCAATAAAAAATATTTTGCACTTTCTTATTTCATATCCACATTTAATTTTATCTCCTCTGTTATGATTATCTTGAGAATTAGAATCATGTCTTGCTTTCATTTGTTTATTTTCTTATCTTCATCTTAGTAAACAGAATAGCAAATAATTTAATTTTAACCAACATAATATTTACAAAGCATTCACTTCAAGTAATGAAAATGAGAATACACATATTTGAAAGGGGTGTTTAAGGCAGCACTAAGAAAATATCTCACAACTAATGGAAGCCAACATTTCCTAGAGAAAGTATTTTTTTTTTATGTAGTGATATACCTTTTCATGTAACAAATCAATTGAATAATATTTTACACAGATGTATCACATTTCCCAGAGAACAAGTCAATACCAATGACTATTTTATAGCACTACATCCTGAAACATAAAGAAGTTCTGTGACACACCCTAACTCACCCAGCAGGCATACTGCAAATCTGGCAACGTAATTCACTTTGAAATTAAAATGTTAAAAATTTGTCTACATCTAAACAATCACATTGGATGCTTCTCAAGGATTAGAGTCCTACCCATCTGTGGGGAATACTGAAGAAGATAATGGTGATGAAAACTTGACAACAACATGACACATGAAAGGAAATTCCTGCTAGGATGGGAGAGGTGAAAGCCACATCTGTTATTAACATTAAACAGGAATAAGGCCACACAATAAAAAGTGGCCCAAGGAAATGCAAACTGAATTGTTCTTTGATTTTTTTTCCTTTTTAAATTTATCAGAACTTTGTATTAATAAATGAATACTGAACACAGATATAATATGCTTAAGAATATTAGCAAGCTCTGAATAAAACAGTTGGTAATAGTTAATGTATTTCAGTTTTCTTCATAACTATAAAAAATAACTTTTATGTGTGATGATATATTCCCTATTAATTTTAGAATTATAAAGGGATTATGATAAAAAAATAAAGGGATTAGATGCTTAAGAAATGCAATTTTTACAATTATTCTATCAAAATTTCCCCCCATTTTTGTGGGTATCAGAGATTTATAAAACTGTGGGAAGACTCCAGAATATAAGGGCTTTATCAGTTTGTTATAATTGTAGTTTGGATAGTCAATGAAAGAGAACTCAGCCAGAAAAATAAATTATCCCCCAGAATTTTCCTTCAGAGACTTACTAAGTTCTAATTTAGCCTTGGACAGTTTAATGGCTGTTAAAAGTTGCAATGTCTTGGGCATATTTGTTATTGAGGACACATAGACCGTATATATTTAATATTGTCTTTCAAGTTGCATCTTTTCTAGCAATTTTTATACCACTTACTCTGTTGTATCTTTTTAAAAAAATTTACAAATGTTGATGTTGAATGTATTTGATGTATCATGTAAACAAAATCATTTCCTTTACCTGTCCTGGGGAGGCATGCAATTTTACATTAAAAATCTAATGACTTCAGTTTGCATGAAGACTGAGTCCAACTACCATTCATTTAAATGACTAATCATACATAGATTGATTATGAGGATGCCATCTTAAAAGTGGGCCACATGTTGTAACAACACAGAGATTATTAACAAATGTTAATCAAATAATCAACTGGAAAAGTCACTAATTCTGTTTAGAAAATGAGAACTCTATAGAGTTTTTGATGAAACAGATTTTTTTCTTTCATATGTGGCTATCATCCATATCCTACAACATACTAGTGATTTGACTGCATATGTATTTTCTTTATTCCTTGATTGATTTGTGGCTTTTCTGAAATAGGATGGAAGTGAAAGATGGGGGCAATGACTTTCTTCTTCAACTTTTTAGTAGATAGGATCTCCTTCATAGTGAGTAGGGTTAGCCAAGATTAAAGGGGACTTGGTTTTCTCTTTTAGAATTTAGAAGTGATTACCACAGTTAAACTTCAAACAATGAAGAAACCTTGATCTGTGTGTACCTGAGATGCTCAGTGAAGATCAGAATTTCTAGGGGTACCTGGGTGGCTCAGTAGGTTGAGAAACTGACTCTTGATTTTGGTTCAGGTCGTGATCTCAGGGTCCTGGAATCTAGCCCTGCCACAGGCTCCCCACTCAGTGGGGAGTCTGCTTGTCTCCCTCTCCCTTTACCTCTCCCCCTGCCTGCGTGCTCTTTCTCTCACTCTCTCAAATAAATAAATAAAACTTAAAAGAGTTTCCACTGAAGAATATGGGAATCCTCAAACAACTGTAACAATACTTGAAGGAAGAAAACTCATTGTACAAGACAAAACCAAAGCAATGAGGGATGAAATATAGAAATCTTAACATTCTAACTTTTAGCTTTACCTTAAAATGGACTATCACATTATCATCTCAGCCATCTATTTGTATTTTTGCTCATTCATTGTGGAGGGTAAGAGAGGTTTGTGGATTGTGACAATAGTAAAGTTCAGTTCATCTCTTAATGAAATTCATAATAGTTAAAATGGAATTGTGTCAGTGAAATTTACTGGAATGAGTATGGTTTGGCACCATATAGATCCTTATTTAAACTTCTGCTGCTTTGCCAAATTCTCATTGGATGAATAAGTGGTAAAATGAATTAGTCTTACTAATTCCTATTTTTTTCATCTCTAAAATAAAAATAACAATCCCTATATCACTGAGAGATAGGGGAATTCATGATATGAAATATGTAAAGCTCCCAGTACATAGCAGACACTTAGTAAACGATAGGTGTTAATAGTGGTAGTAACAGTAATATCTTTAGGTTAGAAACAACTTCTGGCGCATGTGAGAGAAAAAATATGTAAATGTTAATTCCAAGTGACTAGATATGGCCCCAGAAAATTATGACTGGGATTAAAGCTAACTTATGATTCAAGATAAAATCAATAGCTGATAGTTGATCAGCTCATTATCTATATTGCAGTTCTAAAAACAAAAGCTCTAAAAAATATGAATAAATAAATAGATAAATACAAAAGCTCTAATGGAGAAGACACCTCTTGATTCCATATTCACTAAGCAATCCTTTGAATTATAATTTGCTTTTTTTTTATTTTATTATGTTATGTTAGTCACCATACAATATATCCTTTTTTTTTTTTTAAGTTCTAAGGCAGCCTCTTTTTTTTTTAAATTTTTTATTGTTATGTTAATCACCATACATTACATCATTAGTTTTTGATGTGGTGATCCAGGATCCATTGTTTTCCTATAATACCCAGTGCTCCATGCAGTACGTGCCCTCCTTAATACCCATCACCGGGCTAACCAATCCCCCCTCCCCCCTCCCCTCTAAAACCCTATTCTATGTAATTTTTTAAATTTTTTTATTATGTTATGTTAATCACCATACATCACATCATTAGTTTTTGTATTCTATGTATTTTGCCTAACAATATACAATGTGCTTTTCAGAAAGATTACATCTGTCCTGATGAATAGTTGTTAATTAAAGAACTAGCTTGGTTTATGAATCAACTGCAATAAATTTGGTTATTCTGAGCCAGATTTCTTGAGTCTGATCATTCTGAATCACTGAAAAATACAAGACTCCGGAGTCACAAAACTGAGTACTACACTTGGACCAGAATTTTTAAGCCAACGTCATGATTTTCTGCTGGACACATTGGAGCACTTACTGTTTATGCTAGTAAAGAACACTTATGTCTCACTAATACCTACCTTTCTGAAAAGAAATCAAATATTTTTAAGATTATTTTGCAAATGCTCACATAATAATAGATACATATTTCAGTTCCCATTAATTTAAAAAACAACAATGGAAAAAGTAATTAGGAATTCAAATCCTAAATAGTCACTGTGGTGGTTATTAGTGTTCTTAAGAAATACTTTGTTTCTCTTCCTTTATTAACATCTGGTAGAGCATTTCTCCACCCCTTCTAACAATGTGACTTACTTTATCCAAAACACCATGAGCATAAGCAACATGTTTTATTCTGGGGCAGAAACTTTAAGAACATGTGAATGAATTGCTACCTTTCCCTCCTTTGACGATTATGGAAGCATGTGTCAACATGAGGACTCCCTTGCTGTGGGTTCCAGTGAGCCTCTAGACTCTCCTCCTGCTATCACTCATTGGTCATATAACCTAAGCAAGCAGTTTGAATTAAACCACTGGTATTTGGGGTTACTTGTTACATAACCTAATCCATTCTGAGTTATGTGACAACTAACCGCACACTTTGAGAAATAATATTTTATGAGTTAAAATATCGTACTGTTCTAACTAGAAATATTAAATGACTTATCACCATATCAATTCTTAGGTCCTTTGCTATTATTCTTCTGCAGTACTGGGAGCCCATACCTGATATGATAAAGTACTGCTTTGTCTCACTGAACACCTCAAACCATAAATGTTAATATTGTGAATTCTCAAACAATGAAAATATACATTCCTATACCTAATACTGAAGTATTTCGAGGGATGTGTTGTTTCTGATGTGGAAAAAGATGAAATCTTGCTCCTTAGAAAGATTCTCAACAAGTACATTTTCTGAGGCATACCACTAGTTCTTGTTCATCTAAAGGTAAAGCCAACTATCTAGTTTTGCTCACAGACATTCAACACTTACTATATCCTTTGCATTACACTTAATGTTTTTATACATTATTCCAGTTAATCATCACCACAGTCCTATAAGGTATTGATATTCAATTGTACAGGAAAGAAACTGAAACATACAAAAGTTCAAAATGTGCCTCTGTATACAAATAAAAGATGATTGAGCTGCTGTGTGTCCTAGCTGTCCCATATTATTAAAAATATTTGTTCAGCTCATTTTACTTGATATCTCTTCATAATCATTAACTGATCACTTGTCCACTACATTTTAACATATGATTTGGTCTAAATGTTATGTTATAAATCATCAATTAAAAATATTACACACCTCAAAATGGTAAATTTTATTGCAATTTTTATGTTTAAATGTGACTAACTGCGTTTGAATGAATACATCATGTTTAAACACACACACACGCACCACAGAGATAAAAAAGTATAGGATAGAGCTGCTTCTGTGTGTATGTCTTTTTTTTTTTTTAATTTTATTTATTTATTTATTAGAGTGCGAGCGAGAGAGAAACAGCATGAGGGGGGGAGGGTCAGAGGGAGAAGCAGGCTCCCCGCCGAGCCGGGAGCCCGATGTGGGGCTCAATGTGGGGCTCGATCCCGGGACTCCAGGATCATGACCTGAGCCGAAGGCAGTCGCTCAACCGACTGAGCCACCCAGGCGCCCCTGTGTGTGTGTCTTAATAGGGTTCCAAAACTGAGGTTGACAGCACGACCTAGTTAGTAAGGTTAATAGCTTGTAGGAGAGAAACATCAGCTCTTCAGCTGTCCCCCAGTGTGGTACATTGCAGTGAAGCTGCTGATATGATGATTTATTAAGCAGCATGTTGCCTTTCACTAAAGACAATACCTATAGATTCAAAAGGGGTGAGGAGCATTATCCATTTCCAAGTTAATAGTCAGCACAAAGAACATTTATCTATTGGTATGTTTTTGTTAACTGGAGAACTGAAAAGAGTTGAAAAGAACTAGCAGAAAACCAGTAGAACAAAATGTTAACTATTTTCTTCATGAATGACAAGCAAATAGATTAGTATATTCATAAATAATAATCACACAATAAAATTTTAATATTGCCCTAAGAAAATAACTGAAGATTTTTCAGAGGCAATACAACACAAATTTCTCTGTTAGGTCATCCAAAGAATAATAATATATGCTTTAAAATAAATTTAATTTACCGGTAATTTGAAACAAGTTGTAGTGATTTTTTTAACCATGTCCTAATTTTTCTCTGGTTTTGTATTTTCAGGAAAATATATTAAATCGGCTATTGGCTAAATGATACCATGTAATAGATGGTTCACTAGTGTCTATGATATGAATCTGTATGGAGAATTGTCTATACACTTGATGCACGTAAATTGAAGAAATTTCAATTTAACTTAGAGTAAGAGAGTGAGAATAAAAAAACTCTGAATCTTGTTAGGTTTGGTAGTAATGAATTTAAAGGCTTAAATACATGTAAGACATTTCCTTCTTAATCAAAGAAACATTTGAATGTATTAATGGAGCATTTCTTACAATGAAGGTTTTTTTAAAAAAAATCAGTGAAAATATAGCAGGCCATTGGAGCCACAATATGAAACCTCTTAATTTAAATTATCCAGGATACAAGAAGTAAAAATTAGAGAACCACATGAGTGAAATATAAGATCTGAACTTCCTGAATGATTCACTTAGGGCAGTAACAGGCTATCAATAAAAAGCTATGAACTCTCTCAACCATATGTAAAAAATAAATAAATAAAATGCACACACAGCTAAATCTCATGTTGCAAATTCTTTTTATATCCATGTTTAAATATTAAGTTCTAAAAAGAATACCCAAGAGAACTGTGGACAAAGGCTGGTGAACTAGGAACAAAGAAATGCACGGAATGCCTGGAAAAAGCTTATTTTATTAAGCTCTGAAATAACTAAAAATGGCAAGAGAATGGTTAGGCTACTCTAACTTCTGGGTCCAAAGGCTATTCTGTAGGAACAATCTGTGTGTGTTTGTTTATTCCAAAATGCTAAAATTCCTGACTCAGAGCTTATAAAATGAATCTCATTCTGGAAATCATTCAGGCAACTGCAAGAATCAAGTGTTGTGAAGAGAAAACTAAGATGAATGGGAAATTATATCCAAAGCATCTGCTCTCTCTGTTGCTCTGATTGGTCACAAAGGCATGAGCAAGCCATGCAAGCATTCTCAACTGTCATGGAAAATCATGCAAGTAGGGTGCATTTTTGCCAAAAATGTAATGTACTAAATTTTTAAATGGCCAATAAATTAAAAAGAATTTTATAGATGACATGATGCAAAAACATCTGTTCACTTTGGGTTTTATATCTTGTGCACGATTTTAAACAGGATGGTCATAGAAAGTGTATCAGTTAGCTATTGACACAGGGTGCTAAGTAAAAACAACCACAAAAGTCTCAGTGACATACAACCATAAATATTTTTTAGCTCACAAATCTGGGGGCCAGCTACGGCATGGTGCTCTAGTCTGGGTAGGCAGGGCTTGGCTCTGCTCCATGTGTTTCTTATTCCTCTCCTGGGGCCAGTGGACCAGCCTGATGATTTTTAAGCAGGAACAATCTGTGTAATATTCCATCAGCAATTTGCATGGCAAAGGCCAAAAGTCAAGGAAATGGGATAGGAAGGTACACATCTTTTATGGGAATGGGATGAGGAGAGGGAGCAAATATTTCTAAACTAAAATCTGCCATAGAAATCTTCCCCCAAAACACCCCCATTTAAACAAAGATCTGATGGAGCTAAGGCAGCAAACTATATTGGAGGAAGAGAATTTTCTGACAGTGGGAACACTGAATAGCAAAGATAAAGAATTGAGATCACAGCATCAAAGTAGCCAAGAGCTAGAACAGGATGATTGCAAAGCAGAGCATAGAAGAGGTTAGATAGGTAATAAGAGACTAGAATGCATACCACACTTTGTTGATTATATGGAGTTTGGCATTTACTCTGAAATAAGAAGTTAGTGGAGGTTTCTAGACAAAAGAATGACAGGATCAAATCACACTTGCAAAGAAACACTATGGCTACTATTTTGAGAACAGAATTTAGAGGGAATATCAGGAAGCAGTGAGACAAAGTAGGAGGAAAATGCAGTAATTTGGCCAGAAGAAAATGGTAGAGGAGATGTCTAGGGTTGCATTTGGTATATTCAGTCACTCATCCTGTCTACAAATATTTATTGATCACCTACTATGTGACAGGCATTTCATGTAGCTTATATTTAGTAGATAATGTTTTAAAGATTGGGCCTATAGAATTTCCTAATGAATCTATAACAAAAGTCAGTTTCATTAAAACAAAATATAGAACCCACAAGATTTTGGAGGAAGAAAAGAACCTCCAGATTTGGTGAAGCAACAAATCAAGTATTTAGTGCTTAATCAGCTACCTCACCAAATCTGAAGTTTCCTCTCTCTTTTAAATCTTGGAGGTTCTGTGTTTTGTTTTAACAAGCAGAGACCTTCTCTCCCTAACACAAGGAAAAATAAGACTAGTAATAAAATAGGGAATGTTGTATTGAGTCTGTAATTTTTTAAGCTAAAAGTAAAATGTAAATATTTAGCAAAAGAAGAGAAATATGAGAATGTTATAAAACTGCATTTAGTATTTTGTGCATTAATTCAAGTTTAAAACTCCACTTGCTTCCTATTGTGTATAAGACAGCAGGAAGAGGATTAAAGTGCTGACAGCTAGCCAACTAAAGAACACAAGGCATATTCCACAATAGAACACATCCCTCCAAATGACCCGTGAGAAACAGAAATGGACCATGTACTGAGTATGTTAAGGCAATAGCCTCAGAGAAGGTTTAATGTAGGGATGTAGCAGAAAAAGTTGAGTAGAAATTGAAACCAGCTCTTTGAGGTGGTAGCTTTTGAGCCTCTCCAATACATCCCTCTCTTATGTTACATGGTACGCATGAGGGGGTCATTTCACACAGTTGACAAGTTTAGTGATAATAAGTGGAGATGAGCTGGAACTGAAATCTGTGACATGTCTTCCGGCACATAGTGCAAAAACACACATGGGGAATCCAACCTGAGTAGCTGAAAAGAACAGATCTCAAATACAGAATTATACTTGTCTTCAAGGTCTCCAAATCCCATTAATAACACTTAAGTCATGGAGGATTACTTATTTATTAACAATATTTCTACCCTCATCTGATCATTTCCATTGAACACACTAAAAATACATATATTAAATATTTTATTGTCACCCAAAAGTATTAGCAGTACTGCCTTTGATGAAATTGCTCAAACTGAGCATCAGTGAGATTATTTTCTTCCTATGTACTCTATCAGGCTTAATTCTATTCTTGGTTGATACCATCTAGAAATACATGAAAATACATGTACATTCGTATTATGGAAATACGTTAGGTTTTAAGTAAACTTCTTTGAGATGGGGAAAATTTTAAACAAGGCACATTTGGATACGATTATTTTGAAGCATAGTAATTTTACATCCTACTTCTCTTAAAAACTCAGATCTTCCATATGGATGGTCCAGAAGTATTTGTATTCTTCATCAACTATTCAAATTATTAATTACAGGAAGCGGCTCAGAAATGTGAAAGCTGTGTATTACAGAAGATACTGAAAAATAGATTTTTTGGAGGAATCAGATTTATAGCTGGTGAATTTTAGCTAAAGTTTTTCATATGGTTAATTAATGTTTATAAATTTTTTAAAAAAAATTTGGTACTTCTACAATTAATGTCTTAAATTTATTATCTTATCCCATTTCCACGAAAGAGAGAGAGAGAGATTACATTTCTCTTATAGTAAAGAAAATAAGGAAACTGAAAGTTTAAGTAACTTGTCTAAAATCACCCAGAGGCATGGCAGGAGTGTTGGCTATTTCTATGATACTGTGTGCAAAAAATAGATCAGAGGTTTAATTTTGCTTGATATGGCTGAAAACATGCTCAACAATCCTTTAAATATCTTTTGATACTGGAACTTCAATTTTGCAAACTGGTCTAAGCCCTGGAGCTCTCCAATGTTAACATACAAATGAAGAAGATCAGAACCTGTTCAGTGTGAGATCTTTTAAATTGTAAAGTAGTTTGTTTCCTGCAACATGAATGATTATATGTCAAATGAAATCGGTCCATGTACGACATACTTAACACACCAGATTTTAGCTCAGTTTCTAAAACAAAAGTTGTCATCCATAAACAAAAGCATGTGATGTGTCCCCAAACAGCTCATTCACTGTTCTAATTACAATTCTACTCACTTAGCTTATATTCAGTTCAATAAACATTTGAGTGACTATTTTATGCCAGGCATCAGAAACACTTTCAATGAACTTAGAGTCTAGTGAGGGAGAATGACAACAAAATAGAAAATTTCAATAATGTAAAGTGCTAAATTAGAGGTTTACATAGGTAGCTGGCTCTAGGTTAGAGCTCAGATGATGGGCAATTAGTCTCTGATTTATTCAGAGGGTAAATGTCTTTCTAAATCAGTAGACTCTGGAATCTGGACTACCAGTGAGAAGAAAAGCGAACTAATTTATATTCAATTATCCATTTCCAGGATCAATAGAATGTCAGAAAAAAATCTGAATTTTGTTCACATAACGGTGACAATTTTTTAAACACATAAACTAATTTTGTAACTGTCTATATTTTTGTGGATAAATATATTGAAGATGAACACATTTTGTAACAATTGCTCACAAAAAATAAAGATAAATAATGTTTACATAGGACTGAAGAGGAGACAGTACAGAAATAGGACTTTTTTTTTTAAGTTTGAATCAGTCATATTGATTTCAACTAGAAATTCTGATGTTTTTTTCCAAGGAGTGGAAAAGCATAACCTAATGTAAACACTTGGTATCTTTATTGATATCCAAATTGGCATTTGTTTCTAATACATAAAGATGGCATATAAATGGCATTGCTTAGGTTCTTTCAAGCATTTCTACATAAAGTAGAATAGATTACATCAAATGCAATTCAAGACAAAAAATGTATTTAATGAACACTGGAGAAAAAAGTTCTAAACACTAATAAAAAATGTTTTTCTTTTGTCATTGTTTCAAGAATTAAAACTTTGGAGGATTCCCTTAACAAATATGATCCATAATGTTCAAAATTAGAATAAAAACTATCAAGAAGTGGGCACCTGGGTGGCTCAGTTGGTTAAGAGACTGCCTTCGGCTCAGGTCATGATCCTGGAGTCCCTGGATCGAGTCCTGCATCGGGCTCCCTGCTCTGCAGGGAGTCTGCTTCATCCTCTGACCCTATCCGCTCTCATGTGTTCTCTCTCTCTCATTCTCTCTCTCTCAAATAAATAAATAAAATCTTAAAAAAAAAAAACTATCAAGAAGTGAGCTAGAATATCATCTCTCTACTCCATTAAATATGCCCCTTTCCTCATCTTAATAGAATATTTAATGTCAACATGCATTTCTACTCTCATTCGATTTTTTAGAATTATTTTTCAAATGTTTAGATTTTGGTGAAAACAAAAACCATAAGCTAAAATGGGTATTGACTAAAATGTATTATTATTTTAGACATGTAGTACCTTGCTTCCTCACTGTTTTGGAATCTTCCAAACTATATAACTAATATGGTTAGATTTTAAGTTTCTTGAGATGACTCCTTTATAACAAGACCCTTTATAAGATATATTAGTTAACTATCCTCCTTCCAATCACATTACTTGTTTGATTTTTAATAAGCTGTACTATTATTTTTTGTCAAGAAATGTAGGTCAATCAAATATATTTTTTAAAGTGTAGCACTTTTATGGATATATTTGACTGCATTATTCTTTAGAATTACTCAGTATTTTCCTAATTCAACTTTTCAGTGGACTAACTTACTGCTTTTTAGCATTTATTGTTAATGGTCAAGTCCTCTGAGAAATAGTAGAAAAAGTGTAAACAATAGCTATGGTATCACTTAGTGTAATTAAACTTTTTAAACTATTACATTTAATAGCACCTTAGTTTTATCACATATTTACTTCGGCTCAGGCATGATCCTGGGGTCCTGGGCTCGAGCCCCACATCAGGCTCCATGCTCAGCGGGAAGCCTGCTTCTCCCTCTCCCACTCCCCCTGCTTGTGTTCCCTCTCTCGCTGTCTCTCTCTCTCTGTCAAATAAATAAAACTTTTTTAAAAATTAATTTTTCTTGGGAAAGAAGTTGCTGAGATATTACAATATTTTATTGAAAAATATCACATTATCAATTATAAAATTCATTATACTTTGACGTACGATTAAGAAAGAAAAAGATGCTGCCAATTAAACCATAATGAAAGTCTATAACATCAACGTTAGGGTGCATTCATATTCCAAAGTTGGCAAAAAAGAAAAAAAATGTAAATCCTGGATTTGATGAAATATAGTAATGATCAAAGTAACAGTAACTCCTGAAATACTGTGGCAAAGTTTGGATAACCTCTTCCTGGGTTACATTTCCTGGTCTTCATTACAGTTACTCATGGTCATGTGACTGAGTGGCTGCCTGCAGAAGCAGTGATATGTTATATTTAGGGGCCGATCTCCAAAGACTTCGCCTATGCAGTCATCCATGTTTTTCCTTTTTTGTCTGGGGGACATGGGCCCCCAGGCAAGACTGAAAGTCATGTGTGGAAGATTGTCAAACTGGAGCTCAGAATGACAGACAGCATGAAAGAGAATATCCTCTTTCCCCACCAAAACAGGAAGACCAGGACTGGATTTGTGCATGGGAGATAACACAATTCTTACCAGGTTAAACCACTGGATATGTGGGTCTATTTGTTAAAACAGCTATTATACTAATTATTGCAATTATTCCATTTACTTTTTTATTTATTTATTTATTTATTTATTTATTTATTTATTTATTTGAGAGAGAGAGAGAGAAACAGCATGAGAGGAGATAGGGTCAGAGGGAGAAGCAGGCTCCCCGCTGAGCCGGAAGCTTGATGTGAGACTCAATCCCAGGACTCCGGGATCATGACCTGAGCCGAAGGCAGTCGCTTAACCAACTGAGCCACCCAGGCGCCCACAATTATTCCATTTGCTTATGTCCTAAGGCCTTAAAACAACTTAACACAATATTTATTTATCTGAAAATGCAAGATTTAATGTTAAGAATCTGAAGAGTAGAAATCATTCAACTCCTCTAAGAGCTCTAATAAACAGTGGAATTGTAGAAATTTCAACAAACACCTTAATTAATGCCTATTACATGCAAAATAATGCACTAGGTGTAAGAGACAACTATGTCCAAGAAAACGGAAAGTCCAATTGCAATCATAATGTGGCCTACTTACAAGTGTGCATAAAATGATCTAAAAAACAACAGCAATAAACAAAAAATTCTTTCAGTTACAGCAAAAGATAATATCTGATAAAGTGTTACATGAATAATTAGAAATGCTTATTAAAGTCCATAATTTTAGGGAGGGAGGGAAGAAAAGGGAAAGGAAGGGATTGAGTTTTCAATTTGACCCTGTGGAGATATACACTTCACATTATCAATGCACTTATGCATTAAAAATATGCTTTCACTGGGCGCCTGGGTGGCTCAGTTGGTTAAGCGACTGCCTTCGGCTCAGGTCATGATCCTGGAGTCCCGGGATCGAGTCCCGCATCGGGCTCCCTGCTCGGCAGGGAGTCTGCTTCTCCCTCTGGCCCTCCCCCCTCTCATGTGCTCTCTCTCATTCTCTCTCTCTCTCAAATAAATAAATAAAATCTTTAAAAAAAAAAAATATGCTTTCACTTTGCTTACCCAAAATGACATGCTCATGAAACTTCTTTTGTGGAGTACAATATTAATATCATGCAGGAAACTTAGGCTACACTGACCAATTTGCTACTGTAGAGTAAAATAATAAAATCCCTTTTAAATAGCAGGGGCAGCATTTAAAATCCATTACAACTGCCTTCCTCCCATTACAACAGAGATAGGATAGGCCTTCTCAAATAATTCAGTAGTCAATTTGGGACAGTTTAAAATGCACGCATGACCCTCCTGAGGTTCTTTCATCATAAGGACCTGCGAGATTGTGACTAGGAAGAAAGGTGTCATCAGTGAAGTCTATGGAGTACTTAAACATTGAAACTATGAACACTGCAGAAAGAAATTGAGAAGTTCCTCCAATTAATACTTAAAAAATCTGATGTGAGTGGCACATGGGTGGCTCAGTCTGTTATAGATGTGCCTTCGGCCCAGGTCATGATCCCAGGGTCCTGGGATTGAGCCCCACGTTGGGCTCCCTGCTCAGTAGGGAGTCTGCTTCTCACTCTCCCTCTGTCCCTCCCCCCTGCTCATGCTTTCAATCTCTCTCGCTCTCTCTCTCAAATAAATAAATAAAAACTAAAAAAAAATTTGATGTGACCTGGTATATGTCTATGTAATATATGGATTGTATCACTCAGTATATTCTGAGTCATGCTACAATGACAAACAATGCCTAAATTTCGAAGTCTCAAAACAACATTGATTTTTTTTTTAAAGATTTTATTTATTTATTTGACAGAGAGAGACATAGCGAGAGCAGGAACACAAGCAGGGGGAGTGGGAGAGGGAGAAGCAGGCTTCCCGCAGAGCAGGGAGCCCGATGTGGGGCTCGATCCCAGGACCCTGGGATCATGACCTGAGCCGAAGGCAGACGCTTAACGACTGAGCCACCCAGGCGCCCCCAACATTGATTTCTGATTCACACCATGCATCCCTCCCCCATGACTGGTGGGAGATTCACTTCTGGATCATCATTATCCTCCCCAATAGGGAAAAAAAAAAAAGAAAAGAAAAAAGCTTTCTGGAATAATGGCAAAAGGAGAATGGTAAAGCAAGCTCTTAAAGCTTCACTTGAAAGTCATACACATCATTTTAATTCATATTTCATCAGCTAAAACCAGTTACAGATCCCTACCCAACCACAGGGTACCAAGACACTACTGAATGTCTGAAAGGCAGAGAGATGGAAGTATTTACTTTACAGCATTAATAACTACCACATGGACCAAGATAGATCACAAAATGGGATGAATGGATAATGCAAAAGCAAGCTACAACCAAGAAGGATCTAGACAGGAATAAGGGCAGAGATATTTCCTATACCTTAAATTGCTAGGGTTTTCACCAATTTCTTCTTGTTGACTATAAAGGTATTAGAGTGGTAACAAAAATCAAGTGGGTGGGCTATATATGAATGATTGATAACACAAAATACATATAGACACAGACACACACACACATTACACATGTAAAGGGCATAGTTTCAGCTACTTCCAAAATTAGAATAATTGAATAATACATGAACAATCTCTGTTATGATTTTGTGTGAATTCCATTTACAAAGTATAAAATACATTAGTGTCAAATGATTGCAAATTATATTCAAATACTGATTATACTGTGAGGCTTAAGAACATTAATTTTGGAGTAAGTCTGCCTAAGGTCAAACTTCAGTTCCGTTACTTATTAGCTATATGATCCAAAAAGCTGCTTAACCTCCCTGCCAATAAGAATTACAGGATACCCACCTCATAGGGTGCCCTGAGAATTAAATGAACTAAAGTACATCAAGTGCTTAGCACAGTACTTGGCATGTTGTAAAAATGTGATGATATGAACAAAACCAAGAAAAATAACAAATGTCTGGACTACAGTGTTACTTCTCTATACCACAGCTTTAGTCATCTGCAATTACACCTTGCTGAATATCGCCTTTATTTTCCAGAAAGAAGCAAAGCAGAGAGTGTTCAAGGTTGCTAAAAAGCCAGGGAAAACCCTATCTCATTTGCTGACTCTTTTGAAGAATAGCCTACAGGAGCCTAAACCCTGCTTGCTTCTAAATGGCATGTCTTTCCTTAACAGCCCTTTCCTCTGTTTGAATGAAGTTCCCCATCCTCACTTGCAAATTCAGCAATCACCCTCAGACTGGTCCATGTGGACATTTTTTTCCTATAGCAACCATGTTTTTTCCAGAATGTATCCCATTCTTCATGATGTCTAGGCTGACTGGTTAATAGTTTGGTTTTCATAAATCATCCTACCTTTTCTCAGATGTGGCTTCTTTTCTTCTACTCTTACTGGTTTACCCCCACATTCCAGAGTGGGGGAAAACACACAAAGAAAGGCTTACGATATAAGAGAGGCTGAAGTAGCTGCAGAATTATCTCTGACATTCATGCATTCTGGACAAGCAAAAGCATCAGTGAGTCACATTAGTATCACAGTGTTAAAGAAATAATAGGGCATTTCTCTATCCCCATCAGGTACTCAGACTGAATTCTATTTGTTCCTGGGCTCCAAAGAAATCAAGAGTTAAATGCACATATTGGTAATCTGAAACTTCTTCATCTCCCGCTGTTTCCTGCCACATCCTCTTAATCTCCAACACTTGTTGGCTCCCTACAAGTTTGAACTTCTTTATTTTAAATAGAGAGGCACTTCTGCTCATCAGTCTTTCCCTATAACCTTTATTGATTGGCACCTCCACCCCTGGCTGCTTCCCAACTTCCTTCTTAAATTTCCAGTTCTCCATGCCCTCTCTCTCATTCTCATATCAGATGACCCTGTCTTGCACTTCTCTGAGAAATGTTTCAACTTGCCCATTGAGATCATATCTAGATGAGAAAAGTGATTTTCAAGCTATAATCTGGTATACAGCTACTTGTTGCTACCATTTATTAATAACATTCACCCTAAATTAGCATAACACTCTCATGTATTTTGTTTTCATTTTCATTCTGTAAGGGAAAACTAGAAATTCAGCTATTTCTGTGTCAGAAAACAAAGGCATGTAGTGATCACATGTTCTTCAGAAGACAAAATAACTTGAGGTGAAAGAGGAAAAGAATCCAAGCAATCTGCCCATAAATCTGATTCTCTGAAAACACACATACACACACACATCATATTAAAGCATCATCTTTACAGATGATTTAGGAATAAAGACAAATTACATAAAAATTATCTCATGCTATACTTTATACCTGTAGATGTTCTTCGAGAAATGTCGAATAGGAAGCTCCTTTGAATGATGTGTCTGTATGGAAAACATTCCAATTTAAGTTAGTGTACTTTCTATAATCTCTGAAGTCAAGCAGTTGTACCTAAAAATTAAAGTAACATTGTATGAGTGGGCTGATAGTGGTGATTTGAGAAACTGCAAATTAGATTTACTTGCCTTTACTGCTTGTGATAGATGTGCCTCAACATACCTTTTAGTAAAATTTTGTTTAAAGGATATTTTTTGATCCTCTGTTTCAATGTTTAAATTAAATTCATTAGCAGCTGTCAACCCCCAAGGAAAAATGTCAACACTAATCAAGACAACATCTGAAGGTGTCAGCTTTCCTTCATTTATCTCCTGTCCCCAGAAGGTATAGAGCCATCAAGGGAAAAACTCCAGGTAATGACTGCTTTTGTCATTTGTTAAATGTGATCAGCATGCAGGTGCACAGGCATGAATGTTGTTTCAAGTTGCCAGTGACACCTGTCTTTATTTTTTTAAGAAATAAAATAAATATTACAAGCCTTAGCTTTATTGTAGGTCTGTACATGACAGTTCACATAGTTGCTTCCTCACGCAGGAGATACTGTAACTATTTGATTCATTGCCTTTGTCATACTAGGCACATTCCATTGTTACTTGTAACTTCTCTGCAGCTTTTCTCACTCCCAGACTGGGGCATTTAAGTAATCAATAATTTTTATTCCACTTTCTTCAGCTTACAAAGTAAAGAAAAAAAAGAGCGAAGGTGATAAATATCTTCGTATATAAAGTTTTGCTCATCTGTAAGAATGAGAGTTTTGCTCAAATTTGAAGCTTAATTAAAGAAAGAAAATTTCTAATGTTGAAACTGGAGTGGTACCTTTAAGAATGGAGAGCTTAGGAATTTTTTTTCTTTTGAATTACTCATATTACTAGAATGCCAAGGTGACATATTATAATCAGGTTACATATTTATTTTCAACAGATAAGATACTTTCAACAGAAAAGTAAAGTAATCAAAAGCAAAGAAATAATTTTAAGTACAATTCCTTAGATTCATCTTTTTTTGAAGCAAAGAATAACACTGTGTGTACATATGTATATGTGTGTATATATGTATGTGCATATGGACATATATATGTATATAATTAAATGAAATTGGCAATAATGGAAAAACTGAGAGAAAGCTCAGATTAAGATGCAATTAGTATTCATTTACTAAGTTCCTGTAACAATAACGTATTCTTTGAGTTTCAGAGCAAGATCCTTGAGGTCTTGAGATCCTTGAGATCCTTTTGTTTATTATCCTCGTCTTACACATGGTTATACTCAATCCTAAAAGGTTAAAGCGTCTGCTCAAATTCATCAACTAATTTTAAAAGAACTTACATTCTCTCATGTAGTCCAGTATTACTCCCAATTTTATTACAATTTTTATTTCTATTATCATTACTTTTAGTAGAAGTAGGTAATGCTTATTGAGTGTTAGCAATATGCTAGACCCTTTGCTGGGCTCTTTCCAGGGATCAGACTCTGAGATAATGTCTATTATTATTCTCATGTTTAGATTAGGAAACAGAGGCTCAGAATTATTAAGTAACTTGTCCAAAATCATTTGGATAATAAGTGGCAGAGTATTCTTACAAGTTTAGAAATTGTTTTCCCGTGGTATCTAATTTTATTCTTATAGCAATCCTATCGCACATATAGAGCTGGAATGGTCATAGCAAACTATAAATAAGGAAGCCAAGTTTCCAAGAAGCTAACTTTCTTATCTAAGGTCATAAATCTAGTTAGTAGCAAATACATGAGTTGAGCCAAAGGTTCCAGCATTGCTCTTTGTATTATATCATATCATGCTGTTTTGGGTATGTTAGATGTTATGAGATAAAAATAAATTAAGTCATGTTCTTCTTGTTAATTTGCTAATGTTATCGCATGGAACTAAATTAAATTTTATATTTCAATTATGTGCTAATTTTTTTTCAAGCTAGAATAAGAAGCAATTGAAGGTAAATACTCATTCAAAATAAAGACAAAGTATAAGTGAAACAGTTAAATCATCTATAAAATGAAAATACAGGTAAAGGGGCGCCTGGGTGGCTCATCGGTTAAGTATCTGCCTTCGGCTCAGGTCATGATCCCAGGGTCCTGGGATGGAGCCCCCCATTGGGCTCCCTTCTCAGTGGGAAGCCTGCTTCTCCTTCTGCCCTTCCCCCCTGCTCGTGATCTCTTTCTCTCTCTCTCTCTCAAATAAATAAATAAATAATCTTAAAAAAATAAAATAAGAAAAAACAGGTAAAAAAATGTTTCAGTGAATCAAAGCTCCTGCTGCTGCTGTTTCTTCTTTTCCTTCTTTCCCCTTCTCCCTCCTCCTCTTCCTTCATCTTCTCCTTTATTTATCTCGAGGGATGTATTTCCTTCAAATCTGTTGATGAAACAAGTAATTCCTACCATAGAAACTGCAGCTAGGCTCTCAATAAAATGTTGATTTCTCTAGTTATGCAAAAAAATAAAATGATAGCAATTGGCTCAATGTGGCTTATTATGTTCTTAAATAACACTCAAAAGAAATTATAGAACAGATCTAAGTAAAATTAGTATGATATTATTTTCTCATAATATTAAGGCCTTGTTTTAGATGATAAAACTAAGGCCCAGAAAAATTGTCTTAGCTCAAATTGTAGAAGAAGAGTAGCAGAATCAAGATTAATACTTAATTCAGATCAGTGTTCTTCGAATGGCATTGTGTTCCATTTCCCATGTAAAGGTGGCTACACAGATAAATAATTGTAATTGGAAAGTCTTACAAATCAAAAGGATAACACCACTGAGCATTTCATAATTCGGTTGTTCATAATTATGTTTTCTTTAGATTTGCAAGATAAATTTTTATTTTCAATGGAATATGTTTAAGAATAAAGCAATAAAAAGTAAAATTTGTTCACAAGTTTATTTCCCCTCCTAAAGATCAGTATACTATAGGCTCAGTATAATACCTATCAACATCTGAACAGGTCTTTTTCTTTCTTTTTGGTTGGTATTGGCAAAATGATCTAAAATTTGTATGGAAATTCAGAGGACCTAGAGTAGCCAAATGAAAAAGAAAAAACAAAGTTGGAGTGGACTTAATACTATCAGATTTCAAAACTTACTATAAAAATATAAAAATCAAAATAATGGGTTATTGAGACCTTAGCAAAGTGATTGGTACATAACAGTTACTCCTTGGGTATTTGTCAAATATGTAAATAAATAAAAACAAATGAATGTCTGTGATTAAATTTTAGTTAACTAACCAAATCCAAACATGACTAGCTTATTCCTGATGACTAGATTATGACTGAAATTCTCTATAGGAGATCTATATAATTGCCTAATATTTCTCTTAATTTGTGCTTTAGAATCAAAGCGTAGTAAGGGAATATACAGATATTCTCACTCCAGGATACATTTCTTTCTCTTTAAAATAAAATATGGTTTGCACTTAAAAAAAAATGGAGTACTGGCCTAATGATAGGCATACAGATCAATAAAATGGAATTGAGAGTTCTGAAGACAACTAAACTTTTAGAAATTGGTAAAATAGACATTTCACCAAAGAAGACATATTAATGGCTAATAAGCAATGAAAAAGTCCAAAGCATCATTAATCATCACTAAAGTGAAAATTAAAACCACTATACACCAACTTGAATGGTTATAATTTAAACGCAGACATTGACAAGCATTGGTAAGGATGTAGATATGGCAGAGTTGATTAGGAGAAACAGTTTGGTAGTTCCTTCACAGTTAAATATAAACTTATATATATGACCTATGTTAACCTATATATTCCACTTCTAGGAATATACCAAGAAAATTCAGATGTACTCTAAGAATGGAGATGGGAAAAGGATTGACTGCAAAAAGGCTTTAAGGAATTTTTGGTGTGATGATATGTTCTAAAATTGGATGTAGTGATGCACAATTCCATAAATTAACTAAAAATTATAAAATTGTCATTTACAAGGGATAGATCTTATGATATGGAAATTATACCTCAATAAATTTGCCAAATACCAGTATAATTTTTAATTACAAAGACCTAAAGTAAAGAATATTATGCAAATAAGAATTGCATTTATTTCAAAGTAGGTAATTTATATCAGATGATTTTGGGGAAGGGAGAAAGGAAATGTGTTTTTATGGGGGGAATAGTGGGAAGAGGATCTTATTAGATGATGGCACTGAGATTATGATGAATTATAAAATGCTTTTCTATCTTTCCCCACTTCCAGCTTCCCCTCCTTTCTCTGTTGCCATCTTTCACACATTCTTGTTATGCAAGAAGCCAAGTGCAGGTCAAGGGATGTCACATTATATTTTTAAATAGAGGGGTCCAACAGATTAACCTCTGCATTGGCATTTGAACTTGTTCCTGACAAATAAGTTAATCAAGATAAGAACATTATTTGAGCAGATGTGTATCAGCATTATTTAAAGAAAAAAAAAAGCCACTGTTACGCCACACTGATGATGATTATATTTAAAACTTACCAACATATAAAGCTTTATGTGTATTTGACATTTGTTATTATGCAATGACACAGAATACCTCATATACATGTTATTAACTCTATAAATTATATAAAAGATGACTTTATAATTCTTAGATACAAGGCCTAAACCCTGAAATATGTATCATATTCCATAGAAAAAAATAGAAATTAATAACTACCTTGCCTCTAAATACTCTTAATAAAATTCCTTCAAGTTTCATTGTTAAAAACTAGGAAAGGGAGTTTAAAAAGATAAAATTAATGAAAAAAAATAGAAATAATAATAAAATTAAAAAGCTTGCTCTTCAAAAACACCAGTAAGACAGTGCAGATAATCCTCTTCAAGGTCTAATAAACACAAAAGAAAGACAAAATGTATACAGAATAAAAAAATTCCTGAACATAGACCAAGAAGAAACATTAAAAAGTTAGAACAATACATGCTACCAAGATAAAGAACCTGAAACACAGGGAAACATATGACTTTGTAGCAAAGTAGAAATGGCCATCATTGTCCCAAGAGGAAGTAGAGGAAGTAAAATAAACCTCAATTTAGCAATAACCAAAGAAGAAATGGGGAATCAGTCAAAGCGCTATCATTAAAAAAAAAAGGCATTTACCTTTAAAAAAACAGACAATTCCAATGTTATTGAAACTTTCCCAGGCCTAGAAAATATTCATTTTATTTCATAATATCAGCATGATTTTTATAACTAAACAGGACATTAAAGTTGGTTATAGATCAAGCTAAGGAATATATATGTGATTCTGAGACATTTGTTCACCAATGTAGAGTTGTGAAGCAATAAAAATATTTTCACATCGAAATAAGTATTAAAGACAGAAAACATATTATCAAATCCATTCTGAAACAAAGGCTGTCCATCAATAACTTAACTTGTACTTTGGGTTTCCAATGAAAGGAAATGTTGCATAACAATGGGATAAAATATGGTTAGAAAAAATTTAAGATAAAAATCAGTGGCCTTCTAACAACATGATACATCTTAAATATCCTTCTCTAGGCCTCAAGAGCTGTGGTACTGAAAACTACTAAAAAAAATCAGGAGTATCTCTAACCATAGTGTTTATTTGTCTTTACTCAGTTAAGATCAAACATGATTAGGCAAAAGTGTCTCTGAACTATCCTAACTGCATTTTTATGGAAATATTTCTTCCTTTAATCAACCAGAATCTACTTTAACCTCATCATCCCTCTCAAATCTAGAACTCATATACTACCAGTCAATTAAACATCAAGGGAAAATACTGTAACCAAATACCTGGCTACCTATCCAAAGCCATTTGCATTTTAATCTTTTGCATCTCTATTGCTACAACAATATTTTCAAATGTCAGGAAATCAATAGGGAGAGATCATTTGAGGGAAGCTTCTCATTTTTTCTTAAAAAAAAACAACTCCAAATTACACTTCCCAATTAAGGTGAGACTTGTAGTTACAATTTCTTTAGTCCTCTTTATGTCGTTCAGTGTTTGGTATATTAAAAGCATAGGAGGGAAGGCAATAAAAATGAAGATTGATTTTAATTCCCCCCTACTTCTCTAAGGAGGAGAAACCAGGTAAACCTGTTTTGGAATGCAGAGACCATTCCTCAGCAAAGACCGGAGAAAAGCTACCACCTTAAATCTGCAGAATAACACAGTCCATGTGACAGGCCTTGGGAAGGCAAACTTAAGTTACTGACTCTGCACTGGTGGAATTTCATAGGCTAATGAAGGAGATACACATTGAACAGAAGCGCTAGATGTTTCCTTAGAAGCACATGCCCAAAATGCTACGAAAAGACAAAAGAAGGGTGCTTAGGGCCATGTTCTGAGGTGCAGAAAGGGAAGGTTTTCTGGGGCAAATACAACTGAATTGAGCTGAACTGAAGGAAGGGGAACACTTGAGCCGGTGGAGAGCATGCATTACAACATGGACAAAGTCCAAAGAGGAAGTCCAATAGCATCTGCCTGTTTACAGGCTGGGTCTGCCTTCTTGTTCTTTGCTTTGTATTGCTTGATGTTAAATACATAGAATCCTTCCTTTAAAAGAATGTGGTTCTGCACTGTGTGGTTTTAATCCATTAGTATAAAATTCAGACCAGGGTAGGGGTGGCGTGTGTGTGCGGGTATCTGTTCACATAAAGATGCCTTCTGCTTTAGAGAGTATGTGCTTTAAAAGGATTTGGAAATAGTCCAATCCTTTTTTGCTGACTCTGTTGTCTGCATAGCAAATTAGGAAAGACAGTGTTGGTCCTGCTAGATTTTATCTTAATCTTCACATGGATCCTTTTATTACTTAATGTTCTTCAGGAATGGGCCAGAAAGGGATGCCAGAGTGTGTGTTTTTCTTCTCCTTCCTTTTTTTGGACTGCTCATATGTATGATACACTTACAAACAGCAGGTTTCAATCTACTGCTTTGAAAGACTGGCTTTAAAAATAAATTGTGCTTTTAAATTAGATATACTACTTGTAAGAGGGACCTAATGTGTGTGTGCGCGCGCATGTGTGTGCATGTGTGGGTGTTTAGTCTCCAAACCACTGTAGGTGAGATTGCAAAAACCTCTTTTTATTACTCATTCTTGATAGATTTCGGACATAATAAAAGTGATCACCCCAACAGAGAGCTAGGTAAAGGTGGTATATACCAGCTTAATGTACACAAAACATGAACCTGATTTGCTGGTGGAGAGCTGCAGGACAGTTCTACAGGGCTAAAGTTTGGGTTTATAAATACTAGTAAAATATGAAGCTCTATTCCAGGGATTTTAAAGAAAGCTGCAGTCACAAATACCAGTCAATAAATCATTGCAGCTAGAAACTGAGCCATCAAATTTAATTTCAAGTAGACTTCTGATGATTTTCATAAGCAATTTACCTATGTAAAATGATGATAATATACTGAAATTTTTCTACAATTACAGGTAAATGTTTGCACCTGGGTGTCTTTTTCCCCCCAAATGGGTTGTATATTCTTCTAAAAATTTTCCTGATTTTAAAATGTCTGCACATATCTAAAGGATAGATTGTGGTCTTTAGTAACATAATGAGTTCTTTAGGGTTTACTTCATATAATCTCTTCTTTTCCCTTTTGTACTCTACATACTTAACACTCACATGCTAATATTAGCACTAATGCCTTAGGCCTAAATAGCAATAATTACTGGATGACATACTGGCTTCTATTTAAGTTGACAACTCAATAACTTGACATATGCATTACATCTCTATTACACTGGAATCTAAATGGCACTTTATAAAGCATTCCTTTTATATTTAGTTCACTGACTGATCAGACTGGAGCTCGTGCTCATCATGTGTCTATTGAAGACTAGTGAATGTGTCATTATTTCTAAGACCTTGCCAGTGGTAGATAATGGAATCATGGAAAGCTGTATTTACAGAGAAGTGTTGGGGTTTTGATAATATGTCTTTCTTGGACAAGTAGGAGTCAAAGATAGTTTTGCAATTTTTAATACATAGCATAAAAAGTTCTTCTAAGTATACAATGTCATAGTTAAATTCAGCCCAAGATATTAGGTATATCTTTTGTAAGTCCACTTTGTTCTTTTCACAAAGTTGTTCAATAAACAAATCCACTTTAGAAAATACTTTTTTTCAAGATTTTATTTAAATTCAAGTTAGTATTAGTTTCAGGGGTAGAATTTAGTGATTCATCACTTGCATATAACACGCAGTGCTCATTACAGCGAGTGCCCTCTTTAGCGCCCATCACCGATTGACCCCATTCCCCATCCACCTCCCTTCCAGGAACCCTCAGTTTGTTCAAAAACAAGACATTACTTTTTTATATTTTAGGCAATTTTGTTATGGCAGTGTTTCAATTAGCAAAATGTAGAGCATAAATATTAAAAAATAACTGTTCTTATTATTGAAAGCTCATACAGTCTACAACATTTCAATCCATTCAAAATGTAATATAGAGTTTAAAATATGAACGTGGCTTCTCCTCTCCTCTCCTTTCCTGTATTTTCTTTGTTTTTCTCCTCCAAAAGACATAAGACAGGGGTAGTAATGAAGACAGGCACAGGGTTTACAAGGAGTGAGAAAATCAGTATGGGCAAAAGGTGGCCATTAATGGCAGCCCAGACAAAGATTTGTGTATCAGAGCCACGTGGTGAGGACAGCCTGGCAGTCTTGAGAGATTAGCCGCACATAGGGGATTTTTAAAATATGTAAATATATTAAATATATTAAAATATATTAAAAATAGTTTAAATATTTTTAAAAATATGTAAATATATTAAGGGATCCATGTTTCTCACTGACAAAGAATGAAGGTATAAATATGAAAAGATTTGGGCATTGGGACACCACATTAATCATGAACACATACTGTTCATTTGACTTCTCAACTTCCAGATACCATTCTCCATAGAAAGGACCAAAGATGGTTAGAGAAATAACTGAATACAGGGTGGGGAAGAAAAGGTATAATATGAGCTGGAAACATCATGCTCTGACAGTAAAGAAGGACTCAAAGAAAACTGGAGTATAACAGAATGATTCAGAAGTCAGTTTGAAGGGGTTCCCACTGGCTGAATAGGAGACAATCGAATCATTTATTTGGATAATGATATTAACAGATGATAGCCTACTGAGTAAAAGAGCAATCGATGAATGCACACTGATATAAATAAATAAATGGAAAGGAATACAAGTAAAAGTAATGGAAAATCACAATTTTCTCCATCCTAGCCAAAATTTATAAGAGCAATAAACATCAATAACTGCTAAAACTAGTGGGTGACGTTGGGTTGAAGAACTGGATATTTACATAGTTTCAAGTTACCTCCACACAAAATTCTTATTAATTACAAAGGAAAAAGAGTTATGATTTTTTCTAATTACGTGAACAAAGTAAACACAAGTACTGGGACAAAAAAAATCTTCTGCTACATGATAGGAAACAAAAACAAAACAAACAAAAAATGCAGTCATCACTTCTGTGATATTTCTGCCAAAAAATGTATAACTGGGCTTTCTTCATAAGAAAACATTAGACAAACCCAAATTAAGAAATATTCTACAAAATGACAGCCCTGAAGTCTTGAAACATATGAAGGTATTGAAATCAGAAAAAAACTGAGGAATGTTCTTGAATGAAGCAGGCTAGAAGGATATGACAATTGGGTACATTATGATCTTGGAGTGGACACATTTGAAGTGAAACTTTAAAAGGTTCTGTGGATGAATGTTCCTTGCATTATTCTTGCTACTTTTCAGTAAGTTTAAAATTATTTCAAAATAAATCAATAGTTTAAAAATGAAAAAGTATGGGGCACCTGGGTGGCTCAGTCATTGGGCATCTGCCTTCAGATCAGGTCATGGTCCCGGGTTCCTGGGATCTAGCCCCACATCGGGCTCCCTGCTCAGCGGGAAGTCTGCTTCTCCCTCTCCCACTCCCCTTGCTTGTGTTCCCTCTCTCACTGTGTCTCTCTCTGTCAAATAAATAAAATCTTAAAAAATAATAAATAAAAATGAAAAAGTATGTTCTATATTTGTAAATACCTTAAAGATAACTTTATTGAAGTAACATCAATAAAAAAGCTGCACATATTTAATGTATACAATTTGATGAGTTTGGACATATACATATACCATGAAAACATTATCACAACTAAGGTAGTAAACATATTCATTTCCTCCACCAATTCCTTCCTTCCTGCCCCCACTTGTGTGTGTGTGTGTGTGTGTTTGCGTGTGTGTGAGTTAAGAACACTTAACATGGGACCTATCCACTTAACACATTTTTAAGTGAACATTATTCTTAAATATAAATACTCCTTTTTGAGAAACATTTTTTTCAATCTGTTTCATTTGCGTGACACGCGGTTTAGATTTTGCCTGATTTTCAGCATATGCTCACACAGAAACTTCCCATGACATAGAAATAGAGATATAAGATCAGCAACTATGGGAGGAGTGCTTTTGACCTTCCCTTTTATTTCCTTTGACCTGGACACCTGCATCCGGGATGGTATCTCCCTAAGTTCGTCATGACAGTGCAATAGGAAATGGCAATCTTATCAAACTTCCTGGAAATCCTTCTTTCCCAAGGAAAACAAGGATTAAGCAAAGATTCCCTTCTCAGTGCTTCACTGTGTCCTCCAAAAGTGAATTTGTTAACAGATACCCTGAAGGGATGGTAGTTTTGTGGCAGAAAACCGCACCATATCCATATTTATTAATTGCCCTTCAAACAGAGTAGCAATTTCCCCTGAGATTGTGCCCTTGCTAACAATATAATAAAATGTCCAATGCTTCACATAAGACATGTCATTAACTGCACAACTATCTATCATGTGGTCTGCCTCATTGTGTTCAATTTCTTTCTTTCTTTTTTTTTTTTTTTTTTGCTGATGCCAAATGAACACAGAATTTCCCAGCAGCAAATAAATGCAACACCACAAAGAATGAGTATAGAAGGCAGTTCATGTACTTCATAGGAAGGAAGAAGGAAACAGGATGAGGTCAAGGAGAAAAACAGGGCTGAAGGGCACAGAGGGGTGAAATGTTGCAAGAGGACTGAGAGGCATTTGGAAGTGTCTATGAATCACCAAAGCAGACCAGATACCACATTTGTCTGCTCTGACAGTCTGAAATTGACCAATAGAGCAGCCAAAGAATAGTTTGAAAATTATCAAAATGTATCCAAATGACAGATGTCAAAAGATCAACCATTTTTTCTGAAAGCTGTGTGGGAATATCATTTCATTATTTTAAATTCATATTAATTCCACATATATCTAGTTGAGTGCCTGCTATTCCCAAACACGGTTAGAGATAATGAAGGGTATACAAGGGTAAATGTGGTATAATATCTGACATTAAAAAGCTGAAAATCTGTGAGGTGGCATTATTCTCATACAGAGAAGAATATGATACATCCCTTTGGTTTTTGGCTTTTGTTCTTTGGAGTCAAGTATCTCCAAGAGGATAACACAGAAAGTCATTGTACAACTTGGTTAAACCTATACATGCTTTTGCCAGTCAACTGGAAACTAAAAACAGATCCTGAAAGTATAACGGGTAAGTCTGGGTGGGGACTACAGAGAATCCCCATCTTAGAATAAAAAGTGTCTTTTCCTATTGTGGGCTCTGAAGAATTATCAAGGGTCCAGCATCAAGAATCAGGGGGTCCCTGAGAAATCCAAAAGCAATGGTGGAGTCACAGTTTATAAGGAGAGAAACAGTCCATGGAGAAGAAAGTGTGCAGAACCAAGGATAAAAGACAAGTGATCTACTTCAATATTTGCCTAGGGCCAGCCTTGATAGTACATCTGTCACATTGAAAGTGCAGAGCTAATAAGGAAAATACAGAACTCTTCACACTGCTCTCACACCCCTTGCTCTGAGTCCCAACACCATCGGTGCCTGAAGGAGCTTCTGCTGTTGATGCCAACATTTTCTTTTCCTCTCTCTTTTCCTGTGTGTGTGTGTGTGTGTGTGTATGTATGCATGTATGTATTTTGTTTTTTATGTGTTATTTGCTATATACCAAACAATGTAAATAAGTATTTGGATTTCAGCTGTTTTTAGAGAGCACTTGCTCACCACAAAGGAAAGGGAGAAGAAAAGCTGTTGCACATTTTCTGCCAAATGCTTCCCTGCTCAAAGTTCAGATTCACCTTGAAAAAGACCTGCCTGCAAAAAAATATGGAATTTCCAATGTTATGATTCGTAAGGCCTGTGTTTCAATTGAAAAATAACAACCTAGAGCAGGAAATAATATTTTTTCTTGATATTTGTAGTGGGTTTTTTTATGGCTTGCTCTGGGCATTTGGTTTATTAGCTGTAAGTCTTAAAAGTAAAGATAATTTTTGGAAAAAATGAACCATGGATGAAAATGTAATGAAAAGAAAATTAAATAAGCCTTTCAAGCGCCAAAAAAATAGCAAACTCAACAGAGGTTGTTTGTAAAAATATAACTGTAATACCCTGAATTTGATCATAACTTAGAATCTACACAATCCTCCTTTTGAGTGAGTGAGGACAAATTTAACTATAGGAAATCACTGGAAAAAAAGAAATTGTTCATTAAAGGAGTACTCAGGTTAATGTTTCTTCCTTATCCTTGCTTTTCCCAAAAGTCATCCATTTATAAATTGATTTGAAGCAGTTTACAGGTAATTAACAGTAATAGCTACCATTGTTGAGTGATAATCCTTCTGCCCGGCATCATGTAAAGGATTTTACTACATGTGAAATACTAGGATATATCTTCAAGCAGCCTCCAATGCGTATGTGTGTCATCTTAGAGGAATAGTTTGTTCAACTGCAGAAGACTTTAAAACAGTTTGGGGAAGAGTTGTTTTAAAAAATCATTTTAAGGAATTTGAGCAAATTGTTTCTATTTTCAGCAATGCTAATATTAGCCACTTTTCCAGATTTCTTTCCTTGATCAAAACTTTGGGCCAACTACATGGTTTTAAGACTATAAGAAAAAGTATTATAATCGTTTTCTATAAAACAGATATAGAATGTAGAATGATTTCCCTAGAAGATATTAGCCTCCACTGTATTTTCTATATTGTGCTCACATGTTCCATACATTGTCATTTTATCTGAAAATGACACCAATGTAAAATAAACATATATAGGATTTTGGAATTTGGTTAATTATTTGGACGGCTCTTTAAGTGTTCTGTGTTAGATATTTCATTAAATACATATAAATAAATATATAATGTTATATGTCTAAACAATATTATATATATACACAAAATTTCCTTTAGAATATTAAATATATATTTAATTATATATATTTATATATATAAAGTCTATTAGCTTCCAGTGTTGCTGTTGAGAAGACAGAAGCCATGCAATTCCCAATTCTCTGTAGATGTGTTAATTTTTTCCTCTTTGGAGGTATGTAGAAATATGTCTTTGTTCCCTGCTGTTCCAAAATTGCTCTATGATCTGCAGTGGTGGAGATCTATTTTCATTTACTGTTCTGGCATTTGATAAGGTCTTTAAATCTGAAAACACATCCTTCAGTTATTGGAGATTTCCTTTTTCTTTTTTCCTTTTTTTTTTTAATTGAAGTATAGTTGACACACAATGTTCCATTAGTTTCAGGTACACAACATAGTGATTTGACAAGGAGAAATACTATATGATCTAGTAATTCCACTACTGGATATTTACCCAAAGAAAATGGAAATTTTCTTCAAAGACTTATTTGATAATTTCTTTTCCTCTGTTCTTATCTGTTCTTTTCTTATCAAACTCCCATTACTTGGATGTTGGAATTTTTTAAATGTTCCTCTTAATCTCTTTTCTTATCTGAATATTCCTTTTAGATGGTACTCTTCTTTTTATTAGTCTTTTATACTTGTTGGGAAAGGCAATCTTGAGTATACAATCTTTTGACTTCCACTTGGTCACTTAATACTAGAACACTAGTATTAGAACACTTCCTTACCAAGTGATAAAAGGGCCTTCAGAGCCTATGGTGGGCTTACTGCCTTGTAGGGGAATATTTTTCCCTGTTTCAGACTTAATATGTATCCCCTCCTGCTTAAGCACATACGATCATGACCCTCACAAACATCCCCAGCTTTCTGTATTTCAGACTCCATGGAGGAGAGATTCAAGTACTTCTGCTGTAACAGAAAGTGGGTTGTACATGGCTACGCCACCCATATGGCCTGCATAGTAGAAATGTCAGCCCTGGGGCACTGATGTCCTGCAAAGAGCTAGATCTTGCGCACTCCTTCTCTGTACCACTTGCACCTAGTGTGCATGTCATCTGTTCTCAGCGAACTCTAATCCTGCACTGGTCTCTTCCCTGTATGGCACTTATCTGCCTATTAAACTTGCCTACACAGTTTGGCCCCTCAGTGAATTACCTGGTATATACCAGTTCAGAGATCCTCTGCTTTATTCTCTCCAGAAAATGCCTCCATTCTTTGTCAGGATGAAACTACAACTTGGCTACTTATAGTAGAATAAAATGTTTTGGGAATTATATGCTTTATAATAGACTTTTAACCAATCTTTCATCTGCTTATGCCCTCTCTCTATTTGACTCACTTCCAGAAATACCTAGGAACAGTAATTTCTGAGCTTTGGAGGATTTTGCAGTACAAATTGGGCTTGACCTCTTCTTGCTCACTGCTGCTTTAAGATTCAGCTTTCTAGAGTCTGTTATACCAGTTTTTGAAAAAAATTTTCTGTCTTACGCTCATCCTATCCTTCTGGATTTATACCTTTACGTCATGTTAGTGGGATTTTATGAGACAGTGAAATTAATATGTATATCCAATCCACCACTACCTGAGATTTTACAGCTATCCATTTTGTGGTAAATATTTCAGAGTCAAACTACATATTCTATCTATCATATTTTTAATCCTTGAAGGGTGTCAAAATCATAAATAATATTGACAATACATTTACTAACATTTGAATGACAATTTTTGGTTCATCTTTGGTTGGATGTTACTAGAAAATATGTCCACCCTATGACTTACATATTGTACTAGCGACACATACACGGCACAGTAAACTATGTAGAGGGAACTGCATAAATTAGGTAGAATGATGACTCTATCTGAAAGCAAAGTAGGAATGCAATAGGCATCGTATTAATTTGGATTCAGTCAAGAAAACAGAATCACTAGGATTTGGAGAAACAGAAAATATAACCTAGGAATTAGGGTTCAAAGAAATTTTAGAAGAACTGGGGGAGCAGAAGTTCAGGAACAGCAGCTGAAAAGACAGGGAAGGAGACACCAAAGATCTCAGACACAGAAGCAAAAAAGTGGGTAGTTCTTAAAATCTTACAGAAAAACTACTGTAATTCTCAAGAAGATCTGAAAAGAACCCACTAATTCTCCTATTGTGCAGCAGTGAAGTGGGTGGTTCTCAAGTACATTCTGAGAATCTTCTGTGAAGGTACAGCCACCTCCAGAATATAACTATCTAGCATAATTCTCTTCTGCCTTGCACTAGTGCTCCTTTAATTGGCAAACTCCAACTAAGGACCACAGAGGGAAGGGACTCTTATCTGAGGGCAAAGGGAAACTTAAAAAGCATGTTAGAAACTGAGTCAGCAAAAAACAATCCATAGTAGATACAAAAAGTTGTATCTATTCAATTAGGTTCTACGGTTATGGATTTATTTGCAATGGTATTAGTGGTAGCCCACAAAGACAGGATACACCTAGAGGGCAGTGATAGACTAAGTAAAGCTGAGTGAAGGTGAGGTCAGAAATACGTCCCTCATATATCAGATTCCACATAACACATTTCCCACTTTTAAATTTCAATTTTGATAGTATAGCAAAACCAAACCATACCATATCAAACCAACAAAAAACAACTTCTAGCAGCATGAAGTAAGCAGGAAGTCAAATTACTGTTCAGAAAGGAAAAAAGGAAAAAAGCAGCCATCTTACCTCTAGAATATGGCTTATCACTCACCACTAAACCATGCCATTCTCCTACTGAGCAAAAATAATCTCACAGAATTCCAACCTCAGACAAAGTCACTCTGAGTCCATAATAAAGTAAGACAAAATAAAGCCATTTCATTATTGTGCCTAAGCTCAGACAAAAACAAGGTCATTGTGCCAATCACAAAATACCAAATGAGTGATTAAAATGGTTAAGTGAGTGACTTTTAGCTAAAATGAGTGACTATTTATTCTCTATAAATCATTGCTCATCTTCATTCTAGTCTTGTCTTCCTACAAATAAAATGTATTAGATTACCAAGTAATAAAATTATCCCACTTTATTCCAGCATTCAATTTATAAGACATCCCCTGACATTGGTGCTTCCTTAACCCCCCCCAAATCACCCAAAAAGCTCCCAAATTTTAATAAAAGATGCTAATACCACCTTATTGAGACACCCATGATTACCCATTCTGATGATTAATTTTATATGTCAACTTGACTAGGGGCCCAGTTGTTTGGGCAAACACCAGTCTATATATGTTACTGTGAAGATATTTTTGAAAGATATTATTATCATTTTTTTTAAGATTTTATTTATTTATTTGACAGAGGGAGACACAGGAAGAGCAGGAACACAAGCAGGGGGAGTGGGAGAGGGAGAAGCAGGATTCCCGCTGAGCAGGGAGCCCGATGTGGGACTCGATCCCAGGACCCTGGGATCATGACCTGAGCCGAAGGTAGACGCTTAATGACTGAGCCACCCAGGCACCCCTGAAAGATATTATTAATACTTAAATCAGTAGACTTTCTTTCTTTTTTTTTTTTTAAAGAATTTTATTTATTTATTTGACAGAGAGAGACAAAGCGAGAGAAGGAACACAGCAGGGGGAGTGGGAGAGGGAGAAGCAGGCTTCCTGCTGAGCAGGGAGACCAATGCGGGGCTCGATCCCAGGACCTTGGGATCATGACCTGAGCCGAAGGCAGACGCTTAACGACTGAGCCACCCAGGCGCCCCTAAATCAGTAGACTTTCAACAAAGCAGGTACCCTTTGTAATGTGTATGAACTGTATCCCATGGTGTTCTCCCTGTTGCAATGAGTAACAAACTCAATGTGTCTAATTATATAGCTGTGTTCCTGGTGGTCTTGTACTGAAGGGCGTGGAGACTGTCCTGTCTTGCTTGAGTTCTCTCATGTAACCAAAAAGAAGGGAAGGATATCCTGCATCCCTATTTAAGAAAATAAACTGGGAAATTAGGATTTTTTTCTCTTTTTAGTTTTTAATTTACTCTTCTGTAAAAAGAGAATGCTGAATATTTAAAAACTATACATAGTATGTTTATTTTACACAATAATTAAAGTCTTCAAACTTATTTAAAATACCAAATCAATTTAAATATATCTTTCTAAAGAAAGTTGTGTGTCAAATTTTGGTTAATTTCACTTAACAAAATACACATAAGCCTCTTCATCTTGTCAAGCCTAAGGAAAATATTGCCAAGTAGATAAAAAGTTAAAACACACATGCAATGTTAAAAGTACCTTCCATAAAATTACAGGTTTCTCTCCAAGATCTGTGCTTCTTCCTCTAAAAACATCAGCAATATTACAGGAATAGCACAACTTACGGAATTCTATTTAATGTACTTCCTATGTCTTAGACATCATTTTTTTTCCTTTACTTGTACTTCCTGTACACAGAATTTTGGCAATTTGTAAATTTTCCACTTTTTCACAGCACATTTAAAGAAATAATTTATGAGGATCTTGAGTGTTAAGGTTTGTGACGAAAATCAATCCTAATGGGAAATTGGTGAGTTCATTTACAACCAGGAAACTATTAAGGAAACTCTGTGTTTCAAGAAATCCCATTTGGTCATATGTTAGTGACCAGCCCAGTGATTAAATCACCCTTTATGTAATTATCAGAAAAAATAACAACATGCTTTTATATATTCATGGCTCTCTGCCACTGCACCTCCAGCTATGATCTTATCAGCCATTGCAAACAGATCAGGGTCAGATATGATCTACATGTGGATGGAAACATTCCAAGAAAAACCCAGGTGCTACAGGAAGTGATATGGGTGATACAGTAGGTGGTGATCTTTCCTCTGAGTCAGTTCTGGACCAATTACCCAGCGTGGGGCAAGGAAACAGTGCCGCATGATGACCCGTCACAAAACTAAGTTCTCTGTGGTGCACAGTTTCCTATAGTTAAATGAAACATTTTTTAAATGTCAATTTATTGTGTCCCCCAGGCAGGTTTTTATGTAAAATATCTTGCATCTTTGCTTATTCTCTCCATATCTAATAAGAATTATACAGGGGCGCCTGGGTGGCTCAGTTGGTTAAGCAACTGCCTTCGGCTCAGGTCATGATCCTGGAGTCCCGGGATCGAGTCCCTCATTGGGCTCCCTGCTCGGCAGCGAGCTTGCTTCTTCCTCTGACCCTCCCCCCTCTCATGTGCTCTCTCTCTCTCATTCTGTCTCAAATAAATAAATAAAATCTTAAAGAAAAAAAAAAGAATTATACAACTGTTATCAATTTAAGGAATTTTAGTTTGAGTGCTACTAGGATTCTCAATGAATCCTCAGGAATCACGTGACCCAAGTCTTAATTTTATAATTAAGAAGAAGATCATTTACACAAGTTGTAGAATTGAGACTTGGACTAGGTTTTCTGACATCTAATTCTACTAATCTTGTTCTCACTGCTTCTCTTGTATCTCACACTTGGTCCTGTGATCTTAATAATTTATTTGTTTTTAATTCATAACAGATTTTTTCAGTCAATGAATGAATAAATAACACACTTAAATGCTTCAACATAAAACACTGCTAGAATACTTTTTCTTTCTTGTCTTTTTGGTGAACTTTACATTCCAATAGTATGACCAATGATTTCCAAATATTTATTAATTTCATAGGAAAGAAAAAACTTTTTTCATGTACTTTTACTAAAGTTAATTGGTTAATTGGTTAACCCCTTATTTACTGAATCATTAGAATCTTCTTTTAGGGAATATTTATAGGAAGTCAGTTTTAACATTGATATTTCTATTAAGGAACAATAAAGATGTCTAGGAAGAGATAAATAATTAAGCATGTGTTGGTTTTATATACAAAATTGTGATATTGTAATAAATACTAAGACAAGCTGAAAAATAATGCCACTGACTAGTTGAGTAAAAGTAATGCAAAAAAAAAACCTACTTTATCATTTATACTATGCAGAGATGCTATATTCAGCCAAGATTAAAAATCAATTTAGCCATTGTGTATAAAATTACCAGGAAAGAAGACAGAAGTGCTGGAATTCTTTATCATTAAAAAAATAAAGACCTGATGTTATTCCCAATATGATAGAAATAAGTGAATAGTGGACTGACTATGGCTAAAGGCATTTTCATCTACCCCAAACTCGAAGCCGTATGATACACCCACATACGTGATCCACTAAGGCAAACAGTCAAAGATTAAACACACAGTCTTGTTCTCCAATATGAAGAAGACATACAATTAGTAACACTATCAGAAGTTCCAGGATAGTAATATGTTTTAGGCTGCCTACTACGCTGACTTCAGACTCAGGACCAGACAAAGATGTAACAACTATACATAAACTCTAAGCAGCCTATACAATTGTCTAAGAATCAATCTCTACAATAAATTTTGTTTTCTGCATCTTTCCTATTGGCTTCTCTGAAAGAATGCTGATGAATACAGGTTGAATCTGTAATGTGACTGGGAGCTCTTAAAAGACATTAAATGATCAAGAAAGACAATGAAGACGTGCAAGTGTTAAGGACCATTTTAAAAGTTCAGGGGATGAGGGACTGGATAGGGGCAAGACAAGATCAAAAGAAGACAAGTAAGGTAGCCTTATCTATAATCTGCTATAAAGGCACTAGAACCTGGGCAGAAGTGTAAGTAAAGCCATGACAGAAAGGGGAAGACAGATTAAGAAAATATTCAGAAAATTAAGCTGTCAGAATTGGTAATTGGGTATGATGAGTGAAGGGGAATACATCACTGCCTTTTACTGAGCTGCTGTGTGCAGGAATGGTAGATCCGGAAACGAATCTCACAAATTCAGTTTTGAACATGGGGTATTGATGATCATCAAGTGGGGACTTTCAGGACTAATCTGGCCATCTGGGTCTGAAACTCACAAGTGAGATCTGGCTTAGAGTGCAACAATGGATGAGGAATGGAAGGGAGAGGTATATTCAAAAGTTGGTAATACTAAAACCTGTAAGGAAGGTAGGTCACTGCAAACATAATGAGAGATGGTAAAAGAGAATGAATGCATCAGGACCTTAAAAAGGCACAATTCCAAAGCTCTCCATTGTTTATCTTACAGATTCTGAGAAATACGATAGCACAGTGGTTAGTCTTTGAACTTAATTCATGGCTTTGCCACATGTTAGTTATGGGATCATTAGTTCTCATAATGTTAGCTTCTTTAAATGTTAATTGGGTAAAAGTAGTATTGAATTCATGGGGACACTACAAAGATTAATAAATAAATACAGAATAAGCACTCAATATGCATTAATGGCTATTACAATGGTTATTGTCAATGGTTAAGAACCATTACAATAACATATCAACAACATACTTGACACTGATGATTTTGCCATACTTTTTGTGTCCATATTTCTATAAATAAACCATGTACATAGGCCTCAAAGCTAGAGAAAGTAACAGATTCTCCATATCTCATTAAAAAAAGAAACTTAACTTGTAGGCCAGTCTACAGATCTAAGCACACTAATTTCATTGTAAATAAACTTATGACATAAAACTATCAACATTTCAAAATGTCCCATGAATTATTATTTATAAGAGTTAAGTGTATTAATTATGATGAAAAACAAATGTCTTTATAGTTTGTCTAAACGCTCCTATCTTAACAATGTCTGGAAGCATTTCTTTTTTTGTACAATTATTATAAAGTGATTGAAATTTAAATATTTTATAGCTAATATATTTTTTATGAAAATGGAGCAATAATACAAAAAATAGGTGATTAAGATGCTAATAAATATTTAGCTTTGATTAAATAACAGTGGAATCTTTTGCCATAACCCAATGGAGTTTGGAAAATGTTTTTACAACTGCATCTGTATCAAATCAAGAATAAATATTATAGAGACATTTGTTCTCTCGATGAGCAGTTACAGCTCCCATTAAAAGGAATAGGAAATGCATTTGTAAATCCTCTCTACCTACCAGATCCCAGTGCTGAACAGCTAAATGTGTTCTGGTGATAAAGTTCCACACCGAAGGAAAGAGAAACCCCATACTTGGAAACTATCTAATTAGAAAAAAAGTTCAATTGCTTTATATTTTATAAAATGCAAAAGTTGAGACTGAATTAACAAAACTTTTTCCTTCTAAAGCATATCAAGATATATGCTCCTATAAAACAGGGGAATTATTGTAGCCATTTTTTTAACTAATAATTCCAAATAGCATCATAATTAGGTGAAGCAGACTTTCTTAAGAAACTGAAATGTTAATCCTAGACCTCATTTGTTAATATGCAATAACACAACAACTTTCCTCTAGGAATATTTAATATATTATTAAGCTGTTGGATTATTTATTCAACTATAGTTTTCATCTGAGTTTAAAGGATTATGTTGGATTATATATAATTAGTTATATATAATTAGTTGTATTTATAAATATAAAATTACTTAGAAGAGGTTTCATACAGATGAAGCTACTGAGATTCAGAAAGTTTAAGTGACTTGGCCAAGGTGACAAAATGACAGTCAAGAATAGGATCCAATTTTTTTTTAGTGTAGTTTGAGACACAATGTTACATTAGTTTCAGGTGTACAACATAGTAATTCAATAAGTTTATACATTCTGCGATGCTCACCACAAGTGTAGCTACCATCTGTCACTGTACAATGCTGTTACAGTACCACTGACTATATTCCCTATGCTGTGCCTTTCACCCCATGACTTATTTATTCCATAACTAGAAGCCTGTATCTCCCACTCCCCTTCTCCCATTTTGCCCATTCACCCACCCCCGTCCCCTCCGGCAACTGCCAGTTTGTTCCATGTATTTATAGGTCAGAATCAGCATTTTTTTTGTTCATTCATCTATTTTGTTTTTTAGGTTCCACATATAAGTGAAATCATGTGGTATGTGTTTTTACCTGTCTGACTTGTTTCACTTAGCATAGTAAGTCCCTCTAGGTCCATTCATGTTGTTGCCATGAGCAAGATCTCAAGAAATTGGATTCCAACATTTTTTTAAAGATTTATTTATTTGAGAGAGAGAGTGAGTGAGCACAAGCAGGGGGAAGGGCAGAAGGAGAGGGACAAGGAAAGAATCTCAAGCAGACTCCCTGCTGAGTGCAGAGCCCACAGCTGGGTTCAATTTCATGACCCTGAGATCATGACCTGAGCCAAAAGCAAGAGTCAGCTGCTCAACTGACTGAGCCACCTAGGCGCCCTCGGGTTCAAACTTTCATAGTTACTTGTTAACAAAAGAACTGTGGGAACCAACTCAAAAACAGAACTTTCTCTGATGTTTCAATATTGCAGTGGACTAAGCCTGAAATACTATTTCCTACACCAATCTCCAAAAGTAACAATGAAGTAGGGAGTCTCAACTGGGTCCCCCATATTGCTCTACCATGTTTCTTTGTTTCATTAATCAGCATGTTTCTCACATTTTCAGTTTTCTTTTCAAATAATCTCAAATACTTACTTCCTAAAAACAGCCAAGAAATCAATAAACCAAATTACCAAATAAAATTTAGGTTAAAAAAATGAAAAAAAGACCCAAACTTTTCCAACTCCACATTCTCCCTCAGTCATTGCTTTCTTTTGCCTGCTTTTCATAACCAGCCTTCAAACTTACGTCTTTATTTCCTCTTCTCCCATTCACTTGCCATCTTCAAACAAAAGTTCTCTCTGCCTTTACCATTCCAGTCAATGGTTTTTAACAAGACTGATATTACTATAACAATTGGATTTCTAAAAATATTCTTATTTTACTTGAGCTCACAACATTTGACATGTTTGATCATCTCCCAACTCTCTCATTTGACTTCTATTATATCACAGTACTAATTTTCTTTCAGCTATACTTATGTTTCTTTTCTTTTTTTCTTTTTTTATCTCTTTCTTTTAAAGGTTGTTACACATCAGTGTTCCTTTCAGCCCTTCTTCCTTTCCTACACTGCACTAGTTGAGCAATCTCACATATTGTATGATATTTTCACCTATATTCAAAAGGATGGTCTAAGCCCAACCTGTCCAATATTTAACATTTTTCTTAAGTGTTCTAAGTCATCATCTCCAAATCTAGACGTATTGTCCTCAGTCATAAACAAGTACTCCTCTTACTTGTTCTTTCTACGATACTCTCCATTCATTCCAAGTGTCAGGCCAACCTCTTCATTATTCTTTATCAGTCACTAAATACATGCATTATACCTCCTACTAATCTCTTCATTCCTTAATTCCACCCCCATTGCCACTACTCTATTTCATGTATTGTCTTTCACCTAGATTTCTAAATCCCTCAAATTTTTCTTGTCTTTTATCTTCATAATAATCTGTGCAGCAAAATAAGAATTCTTATTTACAAATTTAAATTTAATTATACTGTTCATAAAATACTCTATTGGCTTCCCATTATTCAATATATAAAATCCGAATTCTTCAGTAGAAGACACTTGACATTGCTGATCTGGCTGCCCATAATCTCTCCAGCTTCATCTTTTTTTTTTTTTTTACCATCCTTTAATCCAACCTCCTACCCCTACATTTTAGCCATATTAAATAACTATCACTAATCCAGGCTGGGTTTCTGCTCACCTTTGCACATTAAGTCTCCTAACTTAGAAGAGTTTCTCCATTGCCATCCCCTCTTCCCTCCCACCCATCCCTCACATGGATAACTCCTACTCATTTTAATCATTTTCTTTCTGGTTTCAGCTTACAGATTTCTTTCCTCTGGAAGGCTTCCTTCATCAATCCCCAAGTCTACAATCCTAAATTTAAAAATTCTCTCATATCGGTGTGCCTGGGTGGCTCAGTCATTTAAGTGTCTGCCTTCTGCTCAGGTCATGATCTCAGGGTCCCAGAATCGAGCCCCGCATCAGGCTCCCTGCTCAGTGAAGAGTCTGCTTCTCCCTCTCCATCTGCCCCTCCCCCCACTCGTGCTGTCTCTCAAATAAATAAAGAAATCTTCAAAAAAATTATCTCATGTGTTCCCACAGCACCCTCTACTTCCCATGATTGTATCTCAATACACAATCTAATAATTTCCTAATTACTTTTCTGTATTCCTCACAAGACCATAAGCTCCAAAAGGGCAGATATTTTCTTGTTGTCTTTCACTGAGGTATCTCCAGTGTGTAGCGATGAGCCTAGTGCATAGAACCCATCTGATTAAGTGTCTGCTCTAGAAATCCATGCAAATAACAGTGTATATAACCATGCTTCACTAATTATAAAATCACCTCCCACCTACCACAATCCTGATGAAAGCCTGAATTATTTACTCCATTTAAATATTATTTCATGACTATGAATTAAAAGTTGCATCATTATGGAAGAAGGAATGGATTAAGCTAAGTAAAAAGAAAAGTTTGGGGACATCCTCTTAATTTATTTATAGCTGGTATAAGAAAATCTGAAAAGTAAGGTCATTCCAGAATCTAAGTATAAATTCAGTTACCAACCAAGTAGTAAAAGTATAATTTGTAACTAATTTTAAAGTGCTTATAAACATTTTTCATTGCTTATTCTCTAACTAATTTTATACTTAAATATGGCAAGCTAAATATGGATTCTGTTCTTACTTATTTGACCATGCACTTGTACTGGATAACTTCACCAGTTGGATTCTGAAAAGAGGGGTTTGGGCTCCTGCAACAGTTGATATATTGTCAAATATTGAATTTACAATTTGTTTTGCGTATCATTTAATGTGTTCTTGAGTAATTCAACCCAAGATAAACATTAAGCATACAAATTTTAAAGATATAAGATCTTATTACTAAAAACAAGACTCAAAGTCAGGAAGGAATTTTGCCATGAGGCATTAACATCATCTATTAGGTATTATTTATATTGTATTGAGTATTACAAGGAAAAATTAACATTCCACAGTTACCAGTAGAATCAAAAAGATTCTGAATGCAGCAAAGAATATCACCTTAAAGTGAATGAAATATTGCTGCGAGAAATGAAGAACAAATAACATAAAGAAATTCTTTTACTAAAACAGAAAGTCAGAATTAATAAATTCATATGCTTCTTTTATAGCAGTGATTACTGAAAGCTCCATTCAGAAACTGATACTATCATAATCTGATATATTAAATTTAAGAATTCCAAAGATATCATCCACGTGACCTAAAATGGTTAGGATTGTATTCTAAGGGATTATGAGATAGTCAATGGAAGAATATAGAATCTGTGGCAAGACTGGCCTAAATAGTTTCTCTAAAGTTTAAATAAACTTTAAATTTTACGATCAACTTTATCCTGAGGTAATCTCAATCTTTTAAAAAACTAAAAAACATGCTACAATCTTAGGACAAAAAGACATTACAAAGTAAGCACTGAATAATGTTTGCAGGTATTCATTCATTTTTAAGAAATTTTCCTATAAAATTTTAAAATATGTTTAAAATTGCAAACTATGTTTAAAATTGCAAAGGGAAGCAAAGGATTGATTGGGGAGTAAAAATAACAGTATTTTCCTACATTTTTTTTACTCATTCCACAGGTAATCATTTAGCACCTACAAATCAAAATATGTTTCTCAGAGTAGGAAGAGACTAAGTCAAATAAGAAAGAGCCCTTGCCTTTGAGAAAGTGTAAGCCTAGTTGGAGGGAAGAGATATCAGACAGGTAAGACAACAAACATTTGTACATGTCTATTTTTTTGTTTATTTATTTGTTTAATTGATATATTTAAAATGTGAACACGTTTGAGCAAAAAAATCCTAAAAAGTGTATTTCTTAATTCACTCTTCTTCTAGAAGGAAATATCTGTACAAGACCGTATTGTATGATTCATCTTGAGAAAGACTAATAAAACATTAAACAAATTTCCAGACACCTTAGTTTTGTATGTGGTGCAATTAGAAAGCTAAAACAGGATTATCGATTCTATACTAGTTCCTATCTATTTGTCTCCTATTTTGTCTATTAAAAGCAGGTTAAGAACAATTTAGGAAATAAACCCACTTCAAAGTGGTTGTATAGACTAAAAATTAATTTGATTTGGTATTTGAGGTTGGAAAACTTAGGGGACTCACTTGGTCTATCTAAGAGAGTTTTACTTTAAAGAGTGTGAATCAGAAGAGAATCATTCATTATCCTTAGTCTCATGTTAAATTCTCAATGTAAGTCAGATTTGGTGATGAGAATGGGAACTACACAATCGGAAGTATGGATTATTAATTTAAGAAAGAGTGATAAGTGGTTGTTACTGTGTGTGAAAGTTTAATTTCAAGTAAAATAAAAATTGTAAGAACAAGTGTTATTCATATGCTTTAATTTATATATGTATTACTTACTTCATTATATCTTTCATTATTTCTCTAAAGTAGAGATCTATGCTTTTGCTTCCTTTATTTTACAGCTGGAGGAACAGACCCAGAGTTTGAGTAATTTGATCAAGGTCATAATGAAATCTTTTGATTAAAATTTGGTAATTCAGGCATAGAATTTTGCATTGAATTATTTGCATGTCTGAATTCTACCTTCACACTCTTAGTGAATGACCTATAGACTGAAATTACTTTTCCTAAGAATTTTGCTGGTACTTTTTCATTGTTCTCTGGCTTCCAGATTTTTTGCTTGGAATCATGATCTCTTTTGATATTTCCAACCACCTCTCCCCCACCTATTTTTTTTTTTTCTTTCTTTCTTTCCTTTTTTTTTTTTTTTTTAATTGTTCCTGGGGTTTTCAATTTCACTATGACCTGTAAGCATTTTGTTGTTATTTCATTTTCATTTTTGTGTTAGATATTCAGTGGGACTCTTCAGATGAATTCATGGCATTCAGTAATGGGAACTTTTTTGTTATTTCTTTCTCCAGTCTCTCTGTTTTTTATAGATTTCATATTAATACAATAATGAAACATCTATTTCTTTCTTTTCTTTTTACTTTGAGATATTTGTTAAATTTTCTTACTTAATTTTCTCTCTCTCTTTTTTATATTTTTTAAATTTTCAAGGGGCGCCTGGGTGGCTCCGTCGTTAAGCATCTACCTTCAGCTCAGGTCACGATCCCAGGATCCTGGGATCGAGCCCCGCTTCGGGCTCCCTGCTCAGCGGGGAGCCTGCTTCTCCCTCTCCCACTCCTCCTGCTTATGTTTCCTCTCTCCTGTCTCCCTCTCTGTGTGTCAAATAAATAAATAAAATCTTTAAAAAAATTTTTCAAGGACTCATTTTTTGTTCTCTGGATACTCCATTGCTATGCTATTCTTGGTTCATGTCTTTTGCAAAATATTTTTGAAGATTTTTGCAAACTTTTGTTTTGTTTTGTTTGTTTTTTTCTCTTTTTTGCAAACCTTGCAAACTTTTCTTTTGTTTGGTTTTTTCTCTTTTTCTTTTAGTTTATTATATTTTATCTCTGAGTTTCACCTTAAAGTCATCTGTAAAATTTCCTGTTATCCATAGCTGTTTTTAGCGAGGCAGTGCAAACTGAGTTGACCATTTATTTGCCTGGACAAGGTTTCCTGCCCAGAAGCTTTCCTATAGGAGAGTACCTAGTATTTTGTTGCAATTTCTTAGATATCCTTATCTCTTTCTTTCTTTTTTTTTTTTAAACTACTGAGTTTCCCCAGAAAATTCCCCAGAGTTATCCTGTCGGTATTTGCCTTTCCCAAACATTCTAAGAGAAGATTGGTAAAATAGAACTTTATCTTTACTATACAGACAATCCCTCTATCTTCACTCCATCATCTCAGGCTTGCCCTCAGCACTTGATGCCTCTGATTGGATGCCCCTAAATGAAAATCCCCAGGCTACTGGGGAAGGACAGTTTTGTGGCTGATCTGGGCAACAGGTGAGATTTGGGTGTCTAAATCCTCATTATTCAAATTTTCAGCCAATCTTTGTTTCTAACATTTATAGCAACCCATCTTCAAAAGCCTCTTTGCTTTTAATTCCTGAGGTATCCAGAGTTTTGAAGAAAAATCAGAGAGCTTTTAAATGCTAACTTGTCCCTCTATCAACTGAAGAAAGATCTGAAAATATCAAAACATCATGGCCAATCATGGAAATTGTATCAGTAATGGAAATGAAAGTGGAAGCAAGGCTCTAAAGCCCAGAGGGCACTTTCCCCACCCTACCTCAAGACCACTAGCTTCTTATTAATGGTTTTAATGATATTTCTTTAGTAGGATCACATAGCAACTAGAACATTTCAAAAAAGCAAGACAGTAGATTCAGCTTTTAAGTTATCCTTTGTTAAAGTGATTTTTCTCTGGAGTGCCAGCTTTTTGATAAATATAAAAACTGTATCATCATCAATATCATTTATTAAATTTTCATTTACCATGACAGGAGAAAAGCATGTAAAATAAACAAATACAAAGCAAATTAAGTACACATTATTTCTGTTTTCCAGAAACTAAACTAAACATATACCCAGTCTCACTGTGTACATACTTTTTAAAGCCCCAGAAAGGTAAAAATTTACATTTTAAAAACTCTACCCATTTTTGTAGTGGGTACTGAGTACTTGCAGGGAAAGTCATCCCTTAAATTATAATAGCAATTGTTTGAGTTAGCATGATATAGCTTGATGCAGCTTTGGAATCTGACAGACCTCAGTGAAGACTGAACATATGCAACTCACTCTTTTTTGAATCTGTAAAATAATGATGATAATAAAAAAACATCCATAATTGCGGGGATTATGAAAACTTAAGTCCTGTATCTAATGTTTTGTGGCATATAGCAAATGCTTTGTTAATGTAGGGTGATTATTTTATTCATTCAACACATATCTCTCATGCAACTATTATGTTAGGCTTTGTGTTATACGATAGGAATAAAATGGGAAATAAGCAAAATATTATCTGTATCTAGTGGGATTTCTAGCAGCAGAATTAATTTCATTGATTGTGTATTTATCATTTTATTTCAAGCTCTTCTGGGAATAGGATAGTGAACAAGAGAGAAAAAGAGTTCTTTTTCTCGTGGAGAGATAGTAAACACAAAATTATCAGACTATAATAGGAAATTCAAATATTAACCCAGATTACAAAGTGGGGAATTCCGTATTAGGGTTTAGGAAAGAATTTCTTGAAAAATGACATTTACAGACGGAGCTAGGGGTAAAATAAATAGCCATTAACTAAGTGAAGAAGATGGCAAAACGATTCTAGAAGTACAGTACAGAAGATACAAGTGAAAGTCCTACTGAGAGAAGCATGGTGCTTCAAAGAAAAGAATACTAGGTCACTGGAGTATAAAAGAAGAATGGCTTGAGATGGAGATGGAGATGGAGAGCAGAGAGCCTGATCAGGTAGAAATGCAGGCTTTGTTAAACACTTTGGATTTTGTTCTAAAAATAATGCATAGCCCTCGAAAGATGTTCATGGATTGACACAATAAAATTTGAATTTTAAGATTAGTCTGTCTGCTAAGAGAAAAAATAAATTGGAAGAAACAAAACTTGAATGTAGGGAGACATGCTGAGAGGTAATTGTAATGTTCCAGGCAAAACAAGTAACCCAGAATGGGTACTGGCACTTAGAAAAGAATATGGTAAGTTCTATGAGTTAGCAAGTAAATTGTATGTAGGCACAAAGGAAAGGTGCTTCACTTTACTTAGGACAGTGAAACATTTGGACTAAATTTGGTTTTGTAAGAACTACTTTTAATAGTGGATTTTATCTAGTTCTCATGTATTTCATGCAGTTGATATTAGTTTGGATGCCTCCCCTCTCTCCTTTTAAGACCACCCCCCCAATATACTTTAGAGAAATTGTCTCGCTCTAATTCTGTGAAGTCATATTAGACTTCAATCAAGATGCCATGCCTTTGCTAACCAAGGGATGGGGCAAAGGTACTATCTCCTTGAATTCTGTATCTTTAAAATATTCAATAAAGGAGGAGAAAGTTTGGCTGCTGGCTGTTCTCATCAGTTACCGCCTGATAAAACTACTAATTTGCTTCTTCCCCTTGGAGCCTTGACTCTGCCCCAGTTCCAACTCCTTCCAAATTTGGTTTTTCATTATTCATTCAAGTTTTTTGAGCTGTTTCATGTATTTACAATAAACTCTCATTTTGCTAAAGCCAGACAGAGACTGCTGCTGTTCACTGCTTCCAAAGTAATTTAGCAGATGTGTATTAATTGATGAATATCATGTACCCTAAACTTGAGGACCTCCAGAAAGAAATGTTGAAGATCTTACCTACGGTGTAGTGGTTCTTAACTTTTGGTGGATGTAGGATAGCCATGGATCTTCTTTACATAAAAACTTATATATGCAAAATCACATGATACCCTGCGTATAATTTCAGGGAGTTCATGAACCCCCTGAATCCCTTTCCCAGAACCTCTAGGTGTCAATGGAGCCCAAATTAAGAACACCTGTCCAAATATACAGTTCTCAAAGTAGTAAAAGACTAAGACATGTTTCACATTTATTTTAATCTTGAACTCCGCTTCATAAAGTAGGTGATGTAGAATGTGAAGGAAATCATAAAACAATTGACCTGAAAGCACAAAAGTTTTAGGAGTATTTTACATCTCAAAGGAGAAAGTTGTAAGAAGAATTGATAGTAACCTCTTTTTCCATCTCCTTAAGAAGTATTTTAAATATTTGGCTTTATTTTATATGATGTACATGTAAATTTTACCTGAAAGAGAAATTATCCAGACTGTCTATGATTACATCAAGGTCTTAACAACAAAAAGTTGAATCTACTTAGAAACCACATAAAAAATATAGAATGTTTGTGGCAATCTGTATAAACATTCTCCTATCTTCCAAATTGAAAATTTTAAGTATAAATCTATCTTCAGTGCCATTGTATCAAAGAAAATAAATATCAAAGAAGAGAAAATTTTAGTTTTAGTATTTCTAAGCAGTCTGATTTCTACTCAAAATTGGCACTCAGGAATTGATTAGTCATCAAATAGAACAATTTCTAACTTCCTAGTGTAATTAATAGTATTATTGTTGCTATAATTTCAAGACATCACGTTGTATTGAAATATTTAAAAAATGGAAGTTTTATGAAATAAAATGAATGGCATTAAATTAAAGAATTTGGGGAAAATAGGATTCTCAGCTTGGGAGAAAACTGGAGAAAACATTGAGTGTAGCAAAATATAGGTGACAATTATTGCATTACTGATTTAGTTTAAAGAAAGCTTTCTCAACCAATCTGCCTATCAGACAAATCCAAATTGATAACCAACTGGGATCTCACCTGCAGAATTTCAGTGACATTTTATTATAGTATTTACAAAAATTGCTATGAGCAAAATAAAAAAAATCCAAGTATCCCAAAACGACGCTTGTTTATTAAATATCAAATGTATTTGATATTTATACAAATATACAGATATATAAATAAAATGTATTTAATTCCATGTATTTATATTTACAGAACTATATACTCTTTATTTAAGTATTTCTATGATAGAGATAGGCATCACCATGTGTTTAAAATGCATCACATTTTTTGAAGATCATGAAAGTTGTCAATGTTGTAATTCTATCACATACTTAAAATAAATATGTGAAATGCATTTCATTAGACATGCAGCATATGCATCCAATGGAAGATAAAGATTGTTTCCGTATGGAGCTCCATATTCTGACTGCCTTCAAAAAGATAACTCAAACGAAATAGATTAGGATCATTTTACAGGCTGGATGGTAGCATTTGTATTTGGAACAGAAAAAAAAAAAAAAAGCAACTGCTTATTACAGTGACTATATTACTGCCACCAAAGTTTTCACAAGGGACCCTAAAGCTTTGATGCTCAGATTCGATATTACTGTTTGAAAAAGCTAAACGAAAATCAGGTTAATTGTCTCTCAGTCTGTAATTCAGATGTGTCTGGTCTTTCTAGAAAAAAGATGTGCTGATCAGGGCAGTGATCTGTAGGTTATCAGAAAACATCTAAGATTCATTTTCTTTTTATAGTTAAACCAAACTGTTTTCCAGAGATTCAAGAACTTACAAATTAGCCCCTCCAGACTATGGGAAATGCTTGTAAAGATTTTTTTTTCTCTTCACCTGTTTGAATTGAGAAATGAGAAACAAGTGTGAAAGTGCTTTAATATTTCAAATGTGAAAATCAGGACTTTCATCAAAAAGAAAATCTAATCAAGATACACAGAACTGAAATACAGTTAAAGGTATAATGTTTTATTTGGAGGAGATCTTGGGCTGAATATAAAGTCTTCTACACAACCCAAGCACATGAAAAACTATGAAAAATAAGATATTTAATCTCTAGGCAATAGGCGGGCATTCTTAAATTTAATAGTTCTTCTCTAAGAATTCTTTATTCTGTTCAAAAAGCCCTATCATTTTTGCAATAGATGTATTCCATATTTCATGAAGCTCTATGTTTCTATTGTGCTATCTTTAATCATGGGCATGGTCTCAGCTCTGGTCTGGGGTTTCAGGAAATTGCACCAATTGTCATCACAGACACAGCTTAATTTCTAGTGTAGTGATGACACAACAATTTGCCCAAGGCCAAACTGAAACAGAAAGTCTTTTACAAAATGATGGGTGGTTTATTCCACAGCTTCACTTTAATATTAGGGAATGCAAAAAAAAAAAAAGAAAGAAAGAAAGAAAGAAAATTTAAGTTTAAGCTGAATTTCAAAACCTTAATGCAATTTATTTCTTGGAAATTATTCAACATTATTATAATAAAATAAGCCTATATTATACCCTCCCTTACACAGAGGAACTTTATTTTTTGAAGAAAGTGGATATTATATAGTCAAAAATATAGGGGGAAAAGTATAAGTGAAAGTAAAAACAAAATTTAAATTTCCGGGGACTTCCATATCATTTAGTTCACATTTGGAAGTCAGGGACATGTGTTTCAAGTACTGCTCTGCCATTCTTTAGTTGTAAAATCTTGATAAATTTATTGACTTTGGTTTCTCACATCAGTCTTATAAGATTATCATGATTAAAAATGAGATTAAAGGAAAAAACAAGTTTGTAAGCCATTTAGTGTAATATCTACCAGCTACTATAGGCACAGTAAATGATGGCTATCAAATGTTTTTGTAGAACTGTATCAAGCAGGTCTTTGAGCCATGCTAATATTTGGCAGAATTGAGAGCCTGAGACTATTAAAATTGGAAGTAAGACCTAAAATTCAATTTCCCAGAAAGAAATAATTATATAATCAACAACCTGATGTATTTTAGGGGTAATGAGAAAATTGTGTTCTTTAAACAAGAACTAATTCTGCTTTTTATCATATCTCTATCCATTTCCTTTCTTTTCAGTTCCCTAACTCTTGAATTTCATGCCAATGCATACTTTGGAAACCTCAATAATGTTCACTGACTTATTTTAAGCCAAGTTTCATAGATTAAAATAAACATACACACACACAAACAAAAAATGATTGGAGAGAATACTCATCAAAACTGTATTAGTAAGGAAGCAGGAAGCATAAAAAAGTATACAAGAGAGGTTATTCAAAGTTGGAGAAAGCAAACAGAAACGCCCATTAAAAGGTTCTTGAAATTGAAAAATTATAGCCATCAGAAGGAGGATGGAAGGTAATTTATTTTACCTTCCTGCCTTAAAGTAGAATCTCTTCTAAGTAAGTTTAGATATATGGCAATCTACCTTGTTTTAAAAGAGTTCCAAATTAAGAAATTCCACCATCTCACTAAGTAACTAATTATAACATATGATAAATTCCAAGCTGTTCATAAAATGCCTTTAAGGGACATTACCATTTCTCCCGAAATGTTTTGGTAATCTGGTAAGATGGTGAAGCTTATAAAATTGCATTGCTTTGCTATATGTTTGCATTTAAATTAATAAGCACTTAGTAAGTCAGTTATGAATAATTATATTTTACCTATTTAGTAAGTACTTGGTGGTTGACTGCACGTAGAAGTAAGGTAGAAGGAGGTGTAATATAAGATACAAAGATTTCTGACAAAACTTTAGAGAGGGACCCAGTTAGGATGGTTATATCATGAATTAATTTTGAACACATTAACTGTGAGATACCATCCAAGTAGAGATGTTTCCTAGGCAGTCTGAAACTCAGAACAGAAGACTGAGCTGATGATAGAAACTTGGGAGTGATCAACATGTAAATGACAACTAAAGCCACTGAAGTGAGTTAAAACACACAAGGAAAGAGTAAAAGTGATCAAAAGAGGGTGTAAGCTTAAACTCCAAGGTACCAGACTCCTGAAAGCAAAGGAGAATGAGAAGAAACTTCAAAAAAGGTAGAAATAAAACTACTGGAGTTTAGTATATGAGAGGGCAAGAAGGACAATGTTCCAAGACGAAGGGAATAGTCAACTGTACTGGAGGCAGTTGAGAGGCAAGTAAGGTAATAGACTACATTAAAAAATTATTGGTAAACATATCAAGATCAGTTTTAAAGGAAAATTTGGGGTTAAGGGCAGGAGTATAGTTGGAGTGGGTTGAAAAGTGACTAGGAGGTGAAAGAAGAGTGATCTAATGCTATAGGAAAGATTTCAGTGGAGAGGAAAGAATAGAAAATTCAGGAGAAAAAAGGGGATAACAGTGAGAAACTGGGAGGGATATGATGGATCTTGGAAAAAGGGCCTCTGATAGGAGGAGCAGTATTTCCTCCATGATTTAAGATTATCAGCTGAGAATGAGAGAAGCAGATGGGCCATCTCAGAAATTGGAAGACAGAAGTGGCTAGAAAAATATTAAGATATCTTGTAAGTGTTGAGGACTCTGTTAAGATTGCTAATAAAGTGTTTACACTGATGTATTCTGATGGTTATTCAGTTTTCCCCAGTTGTGTTCTCATGGCATGGAGAAAACAAATGTTTTGGGAAAATGGGATTCAGTTATGCCCGAGTAGGTATTTGAATAAAGTGAATCCAAGCTTGATAGTGCAGTGAATACAGCAAAAGCCTGGTGGAAAAGAGAAACTAGACAGGTCAAGGGAACACAAGTATCAGTAAGGTAGAAGATTATTAGCAGTATTAGAAGCAGATCAAGCAAGCTGAGGTTTGTGGTGGAATAGTGGGTTTGTGTGTACATATATATTTACATAATTGGGATCATGCACAATATATAGTGTGTAACTTGTCACTAAAAAATTATTTGAACAGGGGCGCCTGGGTGGCTCAGTTGGTTGGGCGACTGCCTTCGGCTCGGGTCATGATCCTGGAGTCCCGGGATTGAGTCCCGCATCGGGCTCCCTGCTCGGCGGGGAGTCTGCTTCTCCCTCTGACCCTCCTCCCTCTCATGCTCTCTGTCTCTCATTCTCTCTCTCTCAAATAAATAAATAAAATCTTTAAAAAAAAATTCTTTGAACATATTTAATGGTTGAAAGAGTCCCCCATATGGATAAATTTAACCATTTCCCCTCTATGGTTGTTCCCAGTTTTTGTAATTCTAGATAATGCTGTGACATCCTGTATATAAACTTAAGCGCCACTAAAAAACAAACAAAAATAATTTTCTTTCTCAGTAACCCAGTGATTTACTTTCCAATATCTGAACCCGAAGCAAAGGAAGGTAAGAAGTCAAAGGAATCAACATCAAATCCCAGTAGACTTCCACGTTAAATAAAATTTTTGCAATGCTGACACTTTTGGTGTTAGTAGTGCATTAGGTTTATGTATAGACTGTTCTTAGTTGCATAATATATTTGGCCTGATCATTACATTTGGCCTGATTATTTATGTACATGCTGCAAGAACATTAATTTACCAATAGCTCTCCTGCAGCTTGCTTTGCAAATCTAGATATATATACAGTACTGGACAATTACTGAGGTCACAGGGTTAACATCATCTAGGTAAACTATAATGAAAAATTTCAGATTGGACTTTGAAAAGCCTCTGTTAATTATTATGCAGAGGCTAGGAATATAAGCCCCACAGTTTCTCCAACTAGATTTCACCTGTAGTACTTACACATTTGAGTAAATTCCTCTCTTCACAAGGTTCTCAAATTTACTTAGGTTCCTGAACTATCAGAGAGGAACATATTTACCTATATAACTGGGACCCGGTAAGTCTAACAGACCAGTTTTCCTGAGAGGATCGTGTAGGTGTTGACCCTGTAAGTAAAACCAACGTTTGTTCCATAAAAGTAGCATGCCATACGTTATTAAAGGAGCATTGTTCCCAAATGTAAAATGCTCATCAATTTTCTGAAAAACATCCTGATATAAAGGAAGGCAGATGCTTATTAACCTATGCAAATGGCTGAAAAGTGAGTTAGTAAGATTTTCTGAATTCTGGGGAAATCAATAATAATCTGATATTAGTTTAAAATGTTTTATCTCATTCCATGAAAGCAGAGTTTATGAATCGGTAAGAAATGTGTCAGAAGAGAGAGAAAAGTTGTCTTCATAGAACCAGAAAATAAAACATTAAAACAACATCAACATTATTCCAAACAAATAACCACAATAAAATTCTGCTCGAGTTAATTCAACATTCTGTAATTAACCCTTGTTCTGATGCGCTTTGGCTCAAAAGCTTGCTTTCATGAAACTGTCTTGTTTCTAGATAAAAAGGGTTCTGGAAATCCTGACTTAGTCTACTTTTGGAGTCTAAAAGTTGTCTAAGAGATACAAGCTCAGAAACCTGTATCCCCAGAGTCTCAGTGAAGTCTGTGTCCAAGAGTATATTCTTTGAAGTGTCAGTAGTTTAAAGGACCTTGTACAGTCCTTTTCCATGAGGCTCTGAGACTTCGTGAGTTGTGTGTGTGAGACAGAAATTTGGTCATATTGCAAATAACAGGACTTTTAGTTAACCATCAGAATAAAACTAAAACTATCTGCAGATGACAAAAATTGAATGGTTGTGGTTAATTTATTACTGATAATTTTCCAATAATGAAAAGTCTGATGAGGGATCATAATAAGAAAAATGCAACTAAAAAATAAATTTTATTGTTTCTGTGGCATGCATAACAAAGATTATATAAAGTGATTCAAAAATATAGACAAAATATCTCTAAGGATAATGGTCTAGTGTTTTTAAAGACATCACTAAACTTTACATTCAATTTATGAAAATGGATGGGTATAATTTTAATGGAGGAAAATACATTGAGATATATAAGAGTTCTGAAACAATTTTATTTTAAATCCCAAGTATATCAGAAAGAGATTCAGCAAGATTAAAGTATCCCTAGACATCTGTATTTTTATAAAACTTCATGGTAAATCTGATGTGCATCCCCAGTTAAAAGCCAGTGGCCTAGAAGACACTACATTCAAATTAGAACTGTCAGGTTGTGGACTAGTTAATATTTTATACAATAATTGAAATTATGACTGAGAACACTATACTATTATTTCTAATATCATCAAAGAAAACACTGGCAGGACCCATAAATACAGGAAAACAACAGACTATTTCTTAGACTTGGGTTTTGGTCAATGTGTTCTCTGAAGATAAAAACACATAATGGCCAGTGTAGGTATTCATGTATCTCTAGAGATTTCTTATAAGACATACAACTTCTGAAATATACATATTAGCAATATTTAACCTATACAAATTTACCCACAGCAGGCTATCTTCAGATTTGAAAATTCTTTCCATGCAGCTCTTACAATGGTAATATATTAAACAAATCTAATTATTTCTAGTATCTGTTTCTATAAGATGAAAGAATTGTGATTTTCCTGTTTCAGCCATAAAATACTGTGAAGTTTTTAATTACTTTTTCATTACTTAGGACCTAATTTGGAGAGGACGCAATCAAAAAGTTGTCAGATATTTGGACTCTTGATGAAGATAAGATCACAAGTACTTGAGAAGCAGTGCTTGGTTACCTCCTTAATCAAAGTGATAATAAAATATCTAAGAAGATACATAAAAGTTAACGGGATTGAAAGGTATTAGTTATTTCAAAAATGAGGAACATTTGTCTTTTAAAAAAAATCAAGGAAATAATGAAATCAACATACAGCACCCAAAATTATTCTGGTAAAACACAGAATCTTTGCTATCTAAGAAAAATTACAAAGGACATAAGTAATAACCTTTCTTATTACAGGCTGTCATTAATTAGTAAACCTAAGAAACAGGCTCATCAAAATCAAGCAAACTTTCCTAAGACTAACACATAGATTATTCTCACACCCAGGTCTTATAAAAAGCTGAATAAAATGTACCCTACTAAATAAATCATTTATTTTTTTTAAAGATTTTATTTATTTGTCAGAGGGAGCACGATAGAGAGCACAAGCAGGTGGAATAGCAGGCAGAGGGAGAGGGAGAAGCAGGCTCCCCACCGAGCAGGGAGCCTGACGCAGGACTCGATCCCAGGACCCTGGGATCATGACCTGAGCTGAAGGCATATATCCATTATTATAATATCATAGAGTATAATATCATAAAAATGATTCATCTCTTTACTCCTCAGCTCCCACACACCTCTGGCAACCACTACCATTAATCTTTTTATTTTCTCCATAGTTGTGCCTTTTCCAAAATGTCACAAAGTTGGAATCATATAATATGTAGTCTTTTCAGACTGGTTTCTTTCACTTAGTAATATGCATTTAAGTTTCCTCCATGTCTCTCATTTCTCTTTAGCACTGAATACTATTCCACTGTCCAGATGTACCAGTTTATTAACCCATTCACCTACTGAAGGACATTTTGTTTGCTTCATAGTTTTGCCAATTATCAATAAAGCTGCAGTAAACATCCGCACACAGGTTTTTGTGTGGACATAACTTTTCAACTCTTTTGGCTATATACCAAGTAATGTGATTGCTGGATCATAATGTTAAGAGTATATTTAGTTTTGTAAGAAATTACCAGACTGTCTTCCAAAGCAGCTGTACCATTTTGCATTACTGCCAGCAACGAATGAGAGTTCCTGTTGATCCAAATCCTCAGCAGCATTTAGTTGTTATGTTCTGGACTTAAGCCATTCTAATAGATGTGTACTGGTATCTCGTTGCTCTAACTTGCATTTTCCTGATGACATATGATATGGATCACCTTTTCATATGATTACTTGCCATGTGTATATCTTCTTTGGTGAAATGTCTGTTCAGGTCTTCAGCCCATTTCTTAACTGGGTTGTTTATTTTATTTTTTTTTTATTACTGAGTTTTAAAAGTTCTTTATTTTGGATAACAGTCCTGTATCAGATGTGCACTTATGTGATTTTAAAGTTACTAAAATATGTTAACTTTTATTTCTTTTTTGTTTTATTATTTCTTTCATTTATCAAGCAAAAGCTTCAAATGATAGATAAATGGATTATCCTTTTAACAGAATCAATTCACACATTTATTTTAAAGACTCTATAAAAATACAATAGCTGTTGAATCAATAGAAGCTGGAAAAAACAGTTTAAAAAAACTTTAATACTACTGGATCACTGACTTTCAGTCACCCCTGGAAGATGGGCAGATGGATGGGGATCAACCCCTTCACTCCAAAATGTTAATTAAGCACAATTCCAAGAATGCATCAACTGCATAGATAAGCCATCCTACTGAAAGAGATTAATTTATCTGAAAACATCTGTGGCATTATTGTTTTTCAAAAATGTTGAGATCACAGTGTAGAGGTGTAGAGATGTGACTCTGAACATTCTGAAGTTAAACACCACTGTGTTTCTGATATTTATGAATTCACATCTTTTTTCCCCAATAATTTGTCTATTGTTCTTTTCTAAATTTTATAATTCAGAAAAATAAATTTCACAAAAACTCCATGATTCAGGATACCTAAATCAAAGTACAGCTGTGTGAAGATAGACACGCAAGAACTAGTGCCAGATTACATAGGAAACACACTGAACTCAAGAATTTGATCAGGAAAAGATTTAAACAGAAGCCACTGAATAAGAAACACTCTAAATTTTTATTAAGAATTTAAATCTAAAACCGTTTATGATTTGTTGTCAGTCTGTCTTCACAGCACAAAGAATACTAGATTGGTTTAATGAAGGAAGAAGTTAGAAAATTTAATTACCACCAAAAACAAACAAAGCATAAAGCATACAACACAGTGCCTGGTCAAACGCAGGTGACTAGTAGTGGTATTATTATTATTACTCCTTCCAATTAATGTCCTAACAATGCCTGTATACTTGTATCCTATATAGATTGAGGAAAAGAATGGGAAACTCACCCTGACAGCAGTTCTGTGTTGACTTTGGATGCCTCTTTTCATACTCAAATGCTTGGTGAAAAGTACTACTCATACTAATTTAAAAATTACTACCCATAAAAATTACTACTCATCCTTATACAGCAGACTAATCCAAAAATTGTCTTTCTTTCCAATATCAGATGAAATATGTTCATTACCAAATACTAATACTTTTAATATTTAAGAATCTACCACTCTATAATTCTGTGCTGTGCTGGATTCATCAAACATCTAAGTGTAGATATATTCAATAAAATAAAAATAATTATTTACTATGATATAAATATACCATAGATTAATAAAATGCAAAGTGTTGACTCTTTATACAATTGTACAAAATACTTTAAAGTAGAAAGTCATGAGTTTTCTTTACTTCCAAAATTATAATTATTTATTTATTCTATATTTAAGAAGTATCAGCATATACCCTCAATCTTGTTGGCCTAATTTTCTATATTCCAAATGCTATTTAGCAACACTTTTATACACAAAATTCAATGATTACTAAAATGAATGTCCCAAATAACCAAGAGAAAGTAATAAAACTTCCTTCTCAATAACTGTTATACTCATTCATGGTTAAGTGTTGATGGCCATTTGAAATCTTAGCTATCCAGGCAGAGGGAACTAAGAATTTCTTTCAGTGGGTTCTATTAATTTCCACAGACATTTTCACCACATTCAAAGCAATTCTGGAGGGCTAAGTCAGACCTGTTCATTGATGGTGAATAACTCAATTAATTTTCAAATGATTACTGCACGGCCAACCCAAAGTACATTTTTGCCAACTATTTCGTTTTCTCTTCTATTTATGGCTGTAAGTACTTCAAGGAGACCTGACCCATATGGTTCTGATTCATTTACAGTTAACTGATCAAAATGTTGTTTTAAATCAAGTAGGCTTTTTAAGCCTTTTAGTTTATTTTTGAGAACTAGAAAGCCATATTTTCTCAGCTATAAATTAATTTGAGAAAAATTTAAATATTTTAGACTTGGCATAAGACATTTCCTAACCTCGGAATTTTCAGTAATTAGATACTTTGCTTTTCCTTCTGTTCCTGAAAGCTGACCTACTGAGTTCCCTCTGAAGGACTGCTGTTTCATAAGAAATCTTAAATCTGGAAGGATTTAGGCCTATCCTAAAGTAGGTACAAATTTAGAAATAAAAGTATTAAATTACAGAAGAGAATTGAGACCACACTACCTTTTCTCTTTCTGGTTTTAAATAACCTCTCACTTTTTATTTACATAGAAAAGATATTTTCCAATCTACGTAAACATTTGGATTCATGACCTCAAACATGAGTCATCCGACCATTTTGCCCTACATCTTATGATGCCAAAAAATGAGTAAGTATGAGGACTACCTGCAAAACAGCTTAAAGAAGTCATTCTAAGAGGCAAATACAACATGAAGAAAGACCTGCAATAATAATCGACCTGCAAAATCCTGAATCAAGCAGGTTTTATGAAATGTAGAACTATGGAGAGATAAATATTTAAAAGTTTTATAGACAAATATACAAAACAGTTATTACAGTGTTGCGATATGTGAAATCAAAGAAAATTATAACCATTATCCTTAATTCATTTAGCTATATTTTCTTTAAATGCATAAAGTCCCAATTAAATTGCAAATACATATTTACTAAAAAATGAATATGATGCAGTCCCTGTCTTTAAGGAGAATATGGTCTGGCATGAATAAAAACAAGAAATTTCCATTTTTTTATATTCTTGACTGTATATTAGAAAATAGGACTAATAAAATAATTCCATTGTGGCTGGAGAGGAGCAATTTTCATTTGAAGGACTAATTTTCTTTTAAATATTTCTCTGCTGAATTTGCCAAAAATGGTGGCAATTGATGCTTTATATTTGAATAGAATTTTAGGTGTAAGCATTTATCTGTTAAGAAATAATCAGTTTCACTTGGCTTTGCAAGGCGTCTTCAGTGACCTTTAGTTAACCAGATGGAATTGAGAGCCAAGATGCTTTTCCATTTCATGGGATAATGAGCAGTTAGTTAAATGAGCTATAAAGTACATAGCAATTGTGCCAGAACAAATTTTCTTCTTTAATGATTTTTTATATAGTAAAATTATTCATCATTTCTCCTCTTATTCCATTCAATTTAAGACTTTGTTAGTTCCAGAAAGAAGTTTAACACAGATGTGAATAGATAAATTCTTTTTCTTTTTCTTTTTCTTTTCTCTCACTCTTGCTCTCTATTTCTTTCTTTCTTTCTTTTCTTTTTTTTTTTTTTTTCAGTTTGCGAACATCATTGCACTAAACACATCTGGAGATCTAAACAGTAGACTATTTCACAGCATGGTTATGTCCCTGTAATTTTATGCAAAGTGGATAGAACTATGTCCCGTATGGTAACCACTAGCCATATGTGGCTATTTTAATTGAAATTAAATTAAGTATAAAATTAAATTTATCATCTATACTAGATGCATTCTAAGTGCAATTCTAGGATCAGATTCTTCAAATTGACTATATTGCTGCTTCCATCTAAAAATACATTCAAATCTGGGATCTTATGACACCCTTACAGGTTAAATTGTGTCTCCCAAAAAGATATGTTAAAGTCCTAAACCACAGTACCTGTGAATGTGACCTTATTGGAAAGAGTTTTTCGCAAATGTAATCAAATTAAGATGAATCATATGGATTAGAGTGTGAACTCAATCCAACACCTGGTATCCTTATAAAAAGAGAATAGTTTGGACACAAGCAAACCAGATACACAGAAGAAGGACAGATAGGTGAAGATGAAGGCTGAGATTCGAGTTAGAAGGCCATAAGCCAAGGAATGTCAAAAATTGCTAGTAACCACTGGAAGCTAGAAACAGCAAGGAAAGGTTCTTTGCTAGAGCCTTCAAAGGGTGCAAAGCCTGCCAATACCTTGTTCTGGACTTCTAGCCTCCAGAATTTGAGAGAATAAAGTCTGTTGCTATAAACCACCGTGGTAATTTGTAATGGCAGCCCTGGGAAATTAGTACATACTCTGATAGTTTAAAAAGACTAATCCATGAGAATCAAGTGTAAAAGTTTAAAAGCCATAAGGTTTGTCCCATAAAGGCTCACTCTCTATGGAACAGGCCTAACTAGTATTATTTCCTTTCCTTTACCAGTCATAGCTGCTCTCCTTGTCCTTAGAGATGATGTAAGGTGAATGGGCCATTAGCTTGCTTCCATTCATGGTCATTACTAGTATACTATTGTAGTATAATAAATTTAGTGACTATTTAAAATCTAAATGAAAATGAACTGAATTGACCTGAATTTTGTAATATTGTAGTATCTTTATTCTTCCCTTTTACATAGTGCTTCACAGATTTTGAGGCATTCTGATAGACATTTTCATTTGATCTTCGCAAGAACCATGTGGGGCTGGCCAGACAGAAGCCATAAAAAAAGTAGACTGTGTATCCCTTAAGGACGTGCTGTTTTATATTTCTCCCTATTTTCAATGAAGAACATTATTATGCACCCAGAAAATGCTTCCTTTGTTTTGAATGTGTCTCCATTTCCCAAACAGAAGTACACTTACAGAAACTAAGTCTAAAGTGGTAGATATGAATTTTGAAATCTGCCCACATGACTGACTGTATCTCATTCTCTTTTTTATGGTCATCTTCCCACACTGCATTTAGGAGTAAAAGTGGTAATCTTTCATTAAGAATAGGCTATTTCTACCATGAGTTCCCCAGGACCAAATACACCTTAGCTTCTTCCTCAGTAATTAAAAAAAAAATTCTTTCAAATTTACTGATTCAATATAAGTTGAAAAGGTCCACCAATTTGGATAAATTAAGAAAGCTATTCAAGCACAGTATCTCCAACTTTCTTTTAAAAGAATCCACCCTCAATATATAGAGAGAAGAGGAACTAAACCTTTACTCTGATTTGCTTTTATAAATTTCTAGAATAGAGATTATTAACTCTGGTTTGGGGACCTAAGTAAAATCAAAAAGAAGCAAAATAAAATTCCCTTGGATGGTTAAGATAATCCTATGTAGTGGTATTTAGGTAACAAGAAGGTATTTTTTAAAGTACAACAAACAATTTATCCAAGAGGGGCAAGAATTATTATTCTGGGTATCTCTGCCACCCAGTGTTCTTCAGGACATGATCAAATAATCCATATCGTTGTTTATTTGCCTGAGAGAGCTTTTCCACCCTAACAGCAATCTCATAAAGGGCCTAAGTGCATATTCTATGCAATATAACTTCACACAAAACTGAAGCAGAGTGATCTTATTACAACATCAGATGGCAAATGGTGGACTTTCTTTAGACATAAAATAAATAGATACAGAAATAGATGAAAAACAGCTGGGGAGTTCAGAGTTATACGAAGTCTATATTTCCATGCACCTTTAGGTGTGATGTTATTTCGACTAGATGTTAGTATCCTCCAGGAACTTTCAGGTGCTTTGGCTAATAAGTAGCTCCAGAACCATCATAAAACAATGCACCAAGAAAGAATGTGCTCAGATCCAAAACTAAGTGCCCCAAATTCAAACAGTTTATTATGCCCAGAATGACTTACAAATAAAACATAAGTTCACTTTTATAAGGCAACATAAAAGATTGTTACTTAAGAGGCAAACTGGTCTAGAAAGCTTTATTGCCCTCATAACTTATTATGGAATTAATCCATTGTATGTTTGCACCAGGTCAGCTGGCTGAAGGGAACCTGCATGTTGCCCAAATCAGATCGAGAAGTACAAATCAAGGATCCCAAATGGAGTACTAAGCACACTTTAAAAAGCCAAGTGTGTTACAGTCTCTAAATCATTTCTCTTGAGTCATAAGATTAGCCAAAAAACAAAAACAAGAACAACCGGGGCTATTTTCCTCACCAGTCTATGAATAATCTAGAAAGAAAAAAATATTTTTTGTTACAATACAAAAGCAAATTCTTTTGTATCAAAATAAAGACTCTCCAGGAAGAGCTCTTGCTCTCTCATTCTTTAGGTTTCTCACAAGATTACACCAAATACATTTGGATAAAAATGTCAGAGAAAGGGGCGCCTGAGTGCCTTAGTTGGTTAAGTGTCTGCCTTTGGCTCAGGTCATGATCCCAGGGTCCTGGGTTTGAGTCCGCCATAGGGCTCCCTGCTCAGTGGGGAGTCTGCTTCTCCCTTTGCCCCTCCCCTGCTCATGTTTCCTCTCCCTCTTGCTCCCTCTCTCTCAAATAAATAAATAAAATCTTAAAAAAAAAGTCAGATCACCCAGCTGGGTGATAGACGTTGGGGAGGGTATGTGCTATGGTGAGCGCTGTGAATTGTATAAGACTGTTGAATCACAGACCTGTCCTTCTGAAACAAATAATACATTATATGTTAAAAAAAGAC
>NC_138380.1:70709309-70786360 GCF_054177405.1 Leptonychotes weddellii | reverse complement strand
GTAGGAAGGGAAGAATGAAGGGGGGGAATAGGAGGGGGAGACGAACCATGAGACACTATGGACTCTGAGAAACAAACTGAGGGTTCTAGAGGGGAGGGGGGTGGGGGGATGGGTTAGCCTGGTGATGGGTATTAAAGAGGGCACGTACTGCATGGAGCACTGGGTGTTATACGCAAACAATGAATCATGGAACGCTACATCAAAAACTAATGATGTAATGTATGGTGATTAACATAACATAATAATGAAAAAAAAGTCAGAGAAAACAGCTAACGCGTAGACTCTTAGATATTGAGTTAATTCTTAAGATTTTACAGTTTTTTTGTTTTGTTTTGTTTTGTTTTAAAGATTTTATTTATTTATTTGAGACAGAGAGAATGAGAGAGACAGAGAGCACATGAGAGGGGGGAGAGTCAGAGGGAGAAGCAGGCTCCCTGCCGAGTAGGGAGCCCGATGCGGGACTCGATCCAGGGACTCCAAAATCATGACCTGAGCCGAAGGCAGTCGCTTAACCAACTGAGCCACCCAGGCGCCCCAAGATTTTACAGTTTTATTGATCAAAACTTACCAACTGCAAATTCAAGACTACATTTTTATATATGATTGAACATATGAAAGTTGCTTTCTGCTTTTGTTTTCTGACAAATAAGTGTGCAATATAAAGTAGAAAAAAATCATGGTAGAAAGTCAAAGAAACCGAATTTTGATATTTTCTCTACCACTTACTAATCATTTGAGCCACCATATAATTCACTATCTTCAAATCTAAAGTAGGGAAAATAACCATAAGCCATCTGAAGGTCAAATATTAGGGAGAGGACCAATTAGGTGGTATTTGTGAAAACATTTAAATATTTAAATTATATTAATATAAGACATTTTATTAGTGGAGCTACTTAATTATAAATGATTTATGTAGCAAAGTTCAATACAGAACTGGAAATACAGAATATGGAAAATATAAAATGTGGAAAAACATAAATTTCTAGTTAATAATGGTATCTTTGTGATTTTAGGAATGCCTAAAATATGCCATGAACACATTAGTAATATACAATGTATTAAGAAATTATTAGTCATTAATTTAAATTAATAGCACACATAAATTAGTATGGTACCAGATTATGTAACCAATATATTAAAATACATTACATACACAATGGCATAAATACATGAAAATAAATATTACTCCATTCCATATATATAAATATTTATAAAAGATATGTATTTATATATACACATAGATAACTTCAAATAAATACATCTCCATGTATACATGTTCATTTTAAATTAATAGACATAAGTAGGACTGAGAAGTCACATGTATATGATAAAAAATACTTTCTAAATAAGAAACGTATATATATGATAAGCAGATCTTCCCTACAAAATTTCATTCTAAAAATGAGTTTCAGATAAAATGTGTATCTTTTCTTAAGTGTTTCACTTTTGAATAACTTTAACATATCATGAATAAGAGGCTGGGATGACAAAGTTAAGTAAGTAATCATCCTCCAAAGCATTAAGATAAGGTAAGGGGGGAATGTGTTTCCCTCAGGTTCACTTCCTTCTTTATCTTTGATATGCCTTTGATATACACCTCTCCATCATTTTCTTTTGCCAGTATTTTATTGACAACTAATATTAGGAGTTTTAAATTTTCCTTTAGCAATATTTCTTACTTATGTTAACTTACAAAATAGTGCTCAGCTTTCTATTATACCATGAGGCATTTCATGTCTACATATACTTGAAAGCCCCATCATTTATTTTTCTCTGTCTGCTATGTGCTACTGCAAGCCTGGAATTTGACCCATAACTTCAACTAAAGACCCCACTCACCTATAGCTTTTCAAAATGTTTAACCAAACATTCAACTAGTCAAAAGTCAGTGATAGGAGAGCCTCCTACTGGGCATCTTCAGTGCTGCGCATCTCATTGACAGCTGGAGAGAAGGCTCTTGTTAGGCGTATCTGATTTGCCCTGGTTTATGTCTCCTCTGTTTTACTGGAAAACCCGTCAGCAGGTCACAGGCTGGGACTTCACAGCTAAGCACTAAAGATGTGAAGTGTAAACGATGATTAAGTGTCTGCACGATTCTCAGATTTCCAGAGTTCCAGTCTCACAGGTGTTCGTATTGCAGCTGGAACTAAGGTCTCATTTTATCACAAGTTACATGTCTATTTTAATTGTGGAAAGTAGAAGGTATTGACTAAAGTAGGGTAGTTTTGTTGATTTGTGCTAATGTAGAGAAACCTGGTGAGTTGCTCAAAATGCTTTATAGATCATCTTCTGGACCCAGGAAAAATGTGAAAGAAATGATGGCAGATTGTCTTAAACAGATGTGTAACAACGATTTATCTATAGCATGCTGAGCAGCATAAAGAATGCAACGAGATGAAAAAAATTAAACAAAAAAAAAGAATGCACCAAGATGGTGAAGGATTGGGGCACTTAGTTCAATGGTTTAGACAAATGTGGATGCTTCCCTTAGAATAGACTTGTGATGGTTATTTTCAAGCACGGAAGAGAAATAGGACTTTTTTTCTGTGTGTAATTCCAGAAGGCAGAGTCACAGCAGGAGAGTGAAGGCAGATTTCAACTCAAAATAAGGACAAACTACCTAGCCATTGGACCATACAAAAAATTAAGTTAGAATTGATAAAGTCTCCATTACTGAAACTGCTCAGGCAGAAGAGGCTGTTTTCTACAGTGGTTGCGTGGCAATTCCTGCACCGAATGGGATTTGGGGTTAAATGAGAGTTATGATTTTTTAATGCTAAGATTTAATAATTCTAGCATCAAATGAGGCTTGAGGATAAAAAAAGGAATGTGTTAGGCCAAATGCCAGCGTCTTTGGTTTGGTAAGCTGGAAAGTGTAGGTTTTGGAGTTCAAAAATCAAGAGTTAAATTCTATATCTATTTACTGGTCACTTTAGAAAATCACTTAAATGCCATTATAACTTCCTCATATCTAAATGGGGATTATGAGATATCAAACTGTTATTGTGGGGATTAAAGTAATGAAAAACCCCAAGGACAGTGTCTGGCATGTTACAAATATTGAGGAAAAGCTAACTATCATTACTACTATCTCCACATATGTTTAGATATTCGATAGGACTTTCAATGCACCACTACCTATGAAATGTACCTCATGCAGCTGTGTTTGAGTAGTGTGTGTATAACATTAACAGGATTTGCCTATTTCTCTCTTACCTCCACCACTAAATCCAAGCTCTGGTTATGCTATCCTGGCAATACTGTAGCAGTCTAATCTCCTACACTGTTCTCTTTCCACCTCCAACACTCGTTTCCAAAATCTTTTCACCCAAGTTGCTTATTGGGCTCCATAATGCAATTTCCTATTCAAATTTTCATAGCTAATTCATATTTCAAATATGGGAAAATTACTACATTTATATTAAATAATCATGTTACCTTGAAGATTAAACACAATTGCTCAAACACAGAATTATGGATCCTTCCCGTGTTTGCCATTAAAAAGGAATCTCTATGTTGTAGCTACACTGGCTGGCTGAGCATACACGTTTGTTTTCCTTCCATTAGTCCTCTGTTTGCAGTCCTGAAGTTCTTGCCTACACCATTTGGTAACTATGAGGACTACTTCCTTTCATTTCCTCAGCCAAATCCTCTGGTTCTGTTAATGTTTTCCTCAGAACACAAGTTTTCTGAGGAGCCCTTCCGAACACCAAACCCGCAGACCACCCAGCTCATGAGTTGATGCATATCTTGTTTTATTGAATTTATGTCTGCTGCTTGGGTATCTGCACAGTTTCGCCTAGAAACTTTTAATGTATACACTCTATTCCCTATAATTCTTATTATTAGGGTATGTGTGCAATAAACACTGAACACATAGCTGAGCCCAAGTCTTTTAAATATTCACTAACCTTTTATTTGTGAGAAGCACTGAGTTTTACAATTCACTAAAGGATTAGAAAATTTGAATCTATAAAAACAAAGCAATTATGAATAAATGAAGTTGGTAGGGAAAATCTGGTATTGTTTGGGAAGGTAACAAAATGTGAACTTATATATGTATGTGTATCTGTTTGTCTGCAATGAGAGTGATTGTTCATATTGTGCAGAAAAAAATACATGCTTCATAAATATTAGCTTTTAGGTTTTTCCTAGATAAAAAGCAAGAGTTATTCCACACATCTTACAGTTGGTGTTTGATGATAAAATGATACTTCTGCCTAAAGAAAACGATTAAATGTCTTTTTTATTTTAAACTAAATTTTGGTATATCTCTTAGCATCCAATTGACTAGAAATACAGAGCAGAATAATGATGTAGATGATTTTTAAGACAGGAAATTTTGAGATGAATATACAACATTGGTCATAAAATTGCTATAATTATCAGGAAGTATGTGTACAAGAAGAAATGCTGTGATAGGCAGACTAAGAGCCCCCCAAAGATGTGCCCAGCTCTAATCTTTTGGACCCGTGTGTATGTTACTTTATATGACAAAAAGGACTTTGCAGATATAACTAAGTTAAGGATGGGGAGACGGGTTTATTAGCCTGTATTATCTAGGTGGCCCTATGTCATCACGGGGTTCTTGAAAGGGGTAGAGAAGGATATGTGATGATGAAAACAGAGTGTCAGAGTGAGGTGACTGATGGTCGATTTGAAGGTGCTATGATGCTGGCTTGGATGATGGAGAAAGGGCTCATGAGGCAATGAATGCAGGCAGCCCCTAGAAGCTAGAAAAGGCAAAGAAACAGATTTTTCCCTAAAGCCCTACTGACAGCTTAATTCCTAGTAAAACTCATTTCAAATTTCTGATCTCTAGGATAGTAAGATAACACAGTTGTATTTGTCCTAAATCACTAAGTTTGTGGTAATTGATTACAGAAGCAAGAGAAACCAGTACAAACAGTAATTATTCTGATCAGTAGCTCCTACACATAGGTTAAGTATAGAAATGAAGCCACCCACACTACTTAGGTTTCTGTGATAAAGTTTTCCAATGAAGAAATTATCAGAAATTCAGAAGAAAAGATGAAGCAGGAAATTTGTGTTTCTCTCTTCGCAAGTTGTAGCCAGGGCTGGCTTCATAAAGCGTGTGACTGTGCAGTCAGAGAAAGCCACATGCTTAGAAAGGCCCCATACTTGTTTTAATGCTCCGCTGTCACATCTTAAAATCCTTAACAATTTTTTAATAAGGTGTTCTGTATTTTCATTTTGCCCTGAGCCCTGCAAATTATATAGTCAACCCTGGCTGTAGCCTTTATTGTTTACAGTTCTTTAAATACTGTATTCACTTAAAGAGACAAGAACAATAACATGTTACAACAACAAACAAATATTAGAAAGAGGAGCAGGAGGAGAAAGCAGACCCATGGGAGAGAAGAAAGGCAAAGCTATATGTAACACATTCAGAAAATTTTCTGTATATCTAAACTTCTCCCCTCCCAAATTTTTATATCAGAATTCATGTAGCCAATAATCATGATAGCTCAGTCATGGTCACTTTCTACCTCGTGGGGTTAAGAAAGTGAAATGTATTTCTCAACATTTCATATATCTTTATTGGACTTTAGAATTAAAGAATGCAGTTAAAATGCTCCAAAAAAACTGGAGAACTATTGAATAGCAAGTAGAATTATACATTTAAGGCTATGAAATGCTATCCTAGGAAAATTAGAAAATTCAAATCAATGAAAAATCTATAAAAATGAATCGATCACAACTAAATAAAATCAATAGGGAAAATGAAACCTGCTATTTGTGTAACTACATTACAGAACCACAGATCGTCAAACAGCTTCACAGCCAACTCCACCTTGCTATTTCATAAAACATTCTTGATATGTGAAATCCTAAGTCAGACTGAAATCATTTCAGTTAACAATAAAAGATGATTCCTCACTAGCCTCCCTTTGATGAAATCCCTAATTCAAATGGAATATTAAAATTAACTAGTCAAGACAAAGTTTTAAATGTGGTTTATCATATCAAATGTGGTTTAAATGTGTATACCCATTGTGTGATTTGTTACATATTTAGAAAATGAGTAATTCGTTAGTATAAATTTAACTTAATAAATAAAAATACATTTTTAGAATAACTTCTTAGGAACTGCATAAGTAATTGCTGCTTTATTTTAGAGAAGGTGTGTGATAGAAATCACAAAAGTACAAGTTGGTAATATTTGTAACATTATTATTAAAGATAATTTTCAAAACAATCAAGAATTAAAGGAAAATATTGTGTTTGATTTAACCTAATACAAAGCTGATACTTCAAAATATTGCCTAAAATATCCTTTGAAAACATCATGTTATAATCGAAAAACCACTGAATTAAGAGAGAAAAAAGATCTACCTTTGATAGTCAGGATTTTTCTCTGTGTGGCTTTGGGCATGTCATTTTATATCTCTGGCTCTTAATTTTTTTTTCATCTACAAGTAAGAAGTCTGGGCCAAATCCTTTCTAAATTGCCTCCCAACTCATTTCAATACTGTTTCCAAAGGAATTTCCCAAAGAGAAAGTTGTTACTACTATGACTGGTTTAAGAATATACAATGAATCATGGAAGTGAGATTCTTGCTTTTTAAATTCTATTACCTTCTGAATGAGAATAAATGCTAACATTGCTCAAGTTCAGAAATGATCTAACATTTAAGATCCATAGAGACACATGTGGTGGTCATAATTTAGACTGAAATTTGCACGAATCTAACTGCTGTCTTATAACTATAGTAATGAGTCACTGTCCAGTTAAAAATAATTTTCCATTAAACTCTTAGAGTTTAATCATTTGCCTTTTCATACTAATGCAGCTTTAGTCTAAAAATCATCATCACTGTGTTGTCAGAAATCTAGTATCAAATTGACTATTTATTTTTCTAACCACAGGCAGGGAAAACATTTCTAAATGAATTATATATAACTTCATCTTGAATAAAATGTCTTCCTTTCTGACTACTTAAAACAACTCTTATAAAATGTTTATTTGACTTTAAGAAATAGCTTACAATCTCCCACTAAATAAAGCCTACACATTTTAACCTGCCATTCAAGAGCCTACACAACTTGGCGCCAACCTATCTTTGGAGCTTTATCTCCTACTACCCAGTTTGACACAACCCAAACTCCTAAGCCATTTACTTTCTTAATATGCTTGGTGTTTTTCTGCTTACCTATCTTTGCTCCTGCTATTCCTCCTGCGAAGAATATCTTCCAAGTTGTCTGTGCATTTCCAAAGTCTGACCTGCTTCAAGACTTAGATCTAGTGCTGGGTCATTAATGAAAACCTCCCAGATTCTGTACTCTCCTACACTCCCATCTTCTTTTAGCATGTCAGTGTCAGAAATTATCTCAACTTCTACTGCAATTCCAAAATAATTTCTTTTTCATATTCCAAAGAATATTTAGCACATCCAAATATATACAAAGGAAATTTGTTTATATTTAGTTCCCTTATAAGGTCGAGAGCTTCCCAAGGCCAGAAACAAAGTTTTTTAGCTGTTTTCTTTTTTCCTCCTTACTCCCCGTATCATCAAACATGTCTTAGTTTCAGAATGTGCACACATACAAAATAATATGTGAATGAGTATATAACTAGTAAAAGTGATAGGATAGTGCGCTGTTGCTATAATTATATCAAAATTATTGGCAAAAAAGGACAGTTTTTTTAACATCAAGTTTCAATCATAACTACTACTTAGGTAGTCTTAAATTACCCAACATAACTGTTTTAAGGCAGCCCAGAGAAGATTTTATATCAACGTAAAAAATAGTCAGTTAAAAAACTCCACTCTTTGAAACCTTTACAATCCTAGAGGACAAGTCATTACTCTTTAACCCCTCTCGGACTTATCCCCAGGCTGTAATAATGTTTTATTATTTATATAGAGATTTATATTTTCAAAGCACTTTAGAGCCATTAATTTGTTAAGCCAGACAACATACAGTAGAACAAGGTGAGTGTGATTAAATGTGTTTGACAGATAAGAAGACAGCAGTCATGCAAAAGTGGTCTTTTCATAGCCAGCAGCAGTCTGGAGTTCCTTTGAGGGCTAGAACTGTAATTTTCCTGCTGTAAAAACAACCAAACAATTGACCTGCCCTTATTTATTTTATTTTTAATTATTCTTCATTTCCATAGTCTGAGTTAGGAGCAAATCTTATGTTAATCATCTTTAGTTCAAATATAAGACTAATCGTAAAGTGAAGTTTTAAATTTTTACTGTTATAATTCCTGAGAAGAAGTGATATTCTCTGCTTTTAGTTTAAATGTGTGGAAATATGTATCAATAACCAAGCATTATAATTCTTTAAGTCCCACTGAAAAAAGTAATAGTTAAGGGGGGGGAGTTGGGTGGTCCTTCAGTTAAGCACCCAGCTCTTGGTTTCAGCTCAGGTCATGGTCTCAAGGTTGTGAGATCGAGCCCTGCGTAGGGCTCTGCATTCAGCAGAGTCTGCGTGGGATTCTTTCCCTCTTCCTCCTCCTCCCCCTGTGCCTCTCTCCCTGCACATGCTCACTCGCTCTCTTTCTCTCAAATAAATAAATAAATAAATAAATAAATAAATAAACAAAATCTTAAGGAAAAAAAAAGTAATAGTACCTAGATAAATACAACGAGATCCACACTTCCACCTTATGGTGTTCATTATTTGTACTGGTTTGAAGAACAATCTTTCTAAAAGACTTCCGGTTTCTTTTTCTTAACACTAAAATTATGAGGAAATACATATGTATATGATAAATATATCATCTCTAAAATATAATATGCATTTGTCTTCAGAGATATAAACCTTACCAAAGATAACCATTCCTGTCAAAGTTTTAATTCCCCACTTGTCAATGCAAAATTGATTTGAAAGTAGATTTTCTCCCTTTATGTTCAAGGTTGTGATTTGGGGCAATGCAATAATAAATTATTAAAAGTTATTTTCTGTCCACTCTTGGAACAAACAAATCTCTAAAGAAATTGTCTGTCCCTAGTCAGTATCTCAGGAATGTACTGTTATTTTATCCCAGTGGGAATGAGGGTTTTTCACCTTTATTTATGGCTGGCATTTTTATGCTTTTGACTCACACAACCACTCTCTCACGGTGAAGCCATTCGTATTTCCTGAGAAAGTTAAGATAATTTACTATTGTGGAATATATTTTTCGCTCATGCTGATGCAAAGAATTAGACACATGACTCCTATGTCAATCCTAGTGATCCATAATGTGAAAATCAGGACTTTGCATAAAAAGCATCTGCTTCTTTTGATTCAAAACCTTAAAAGTGTTTGCATATGCCCATATACTCAGGCGCAAGTTCACAGACACATACAAGCGGGGATTCAGAAGTTTAGAACAAAGACAGAACCAATCTACACACTTTGATACCAAGTGATCACGTGCATGAAGAAGGATCTGATGGGCTGTTGAACCCATACATTTTAAACATTCTGTTAATTCTTCCTTTGAATTTATTACATAGATCTCTCAAAAACACTGAGGGTTCATAACAAATCAGGAATTGGAAAAAATAAATTTGACCAAATTGGGTCCTATCACTTAAACCATCTTTGCAATTCCACACATCAGTTTCTTGTCAATATCACCTTATTTACATATTTGTATTCACATATTGTTAGTATTCATATATTCACAAAATAAAGTTACCAACACTTGGAATGCTATCAATGACCTGAGGTGTCTAAGAAAACAACTTCCTTTGAAAAGACTGATACAGGCACCTCTGAGTAAAAAAAGGCACATGCTCCAAAGCAACAAACACAGGTTAAACCTTTAGATGTCTTTAATCCACTCTCCTTTCAAGTATCTCGAGAGAAGTAAGAGTGCAAGGGTCGAACCTCCATCTGAGTTTAATTACAAGACACTGTGTAGGGATACCTCTTGAGACTTTTTTTCCTTCAACTTACGGCATATGTTATGCTTAAAGGTGGAAAGACTATTTTCTCTCTCCACGTCACTGGAAATCCAGGCCTCTCGCCTCATTTAGATACTTTGATGTTTTCACTAGGGTTGGGACTACTAGAGGAATTGATTTAGGAGAGACTTCTGTTTTAGCATCATTTTTTTAAATGGCAAATGACTGGCTCAAATGGAATCTTTTAAAAGAAACATAAAACAATGGGAATTTCTCCAATCTTTAAAATGGTAGAATTCCTCACAATCCTGTCTCTAACACATAAAAGTACAATTAAATTAATGGACACATATGCAAATTAACTGTTTACAGCATATGTATGCATATATGTGTGCCTGAGAAATAGGAAGTATAAGAACAGTACAAGTGTCTTGAAACTATGTACTGCTTAGTGACTTTAGTGTTTAACAGCTGCTTTCATTACATAGTAAAATCCATGAGGCACTAATCACTAAAGATTATCTCTAGGTAAAGTAATAATAACACTCTGACCTATGTAGTTAGCCTCTCCACTTGCTTATACCATAGTTTTTTGTGTTTTTTTTTTTTTTAATGCAAGGTGGAAATGAAAGTGAGCATCTGGAGAGCATTCCTGCCCCATCCAGATTAAACTCTACTTCTAACCCCTAAGCACCAAAGCACACTGTGTTGAGATTCAAATATTCCAACTCATTCCTTATCCTTAACTATCTCCAGTGTGTAAGTATAAGGCACTAATTTTTTTTCAAATAAATTCTGAACTGTATGGTAATTGGTTTCAAATAAAACAAGCTACTAAAAAAAAGCTCTTTCTTACCCTTTCCCTGCAATGGCTGGTAAGTTCCAACACTAAACCTCAGACAAAGAAAGATTCACACAAACATGTTCAAATATACCTAAGTATGTATGTAAGTAAAATCTGATCCAATATACTGGATTTCTTTTTCTTTTCTATTTTTTTCTTCTATTTTTAATAAACTTTTCATTTAGAATAGTTTTAGATTTACAGAAAAAATGACAAAGATAATGCAGAGAGTTCCTTTATATGCCATGTGCAGTCTCTGTTATTTACATCTTAAATTGGCATAGAACATCCGTTATAATTAATGAGCCAAAATTAATACATTATTATTATTAGCTAAAGTTCATACTCTATTCAGATTTCTTAGTTTTTAACCTAATGCTTTTTTCCTCTGTTCCAGGATCTCTGATCAATAATACCAATCTATCAGGTTTAGTTACCATGTCTTCTTAGACTCCTCTTAGCGGTCACATATGCTCAGACTTACCCTGCTTTTGATGACTGATATTTTTGGGAATAATGGTTATTTTGTAGAATTAAACTCAATTGGGATTTGTGTAATGTTTTTCTCATGATTAGACTGGGGTTATAGGTTTGTAGAGGAAGACTTACAGAGGTAAATCACCATTCTCATCAAATCATATTAAGGGTACATACTATCAACATGACTTGTCTCTAACTGACCTTGATCATCTGGCTGAGGTAGTGTTGTCATATTTCTGTCCTGGAAATTACCCTTTTCTCTCTATTTCCATATTGTACTCTTTGGAAATAAGTCATTATGTGCAGCCCACACCTAAGGAATAATGTGTGATGCTCCAGCAACTAAAGGCAGAGTATCCACCTTTATTCTTATAATAATTCTAAATTATTTGGAATTCTTCTACATGGGAGATTTTTATTTATTTATTCATTTATTCAATCATTTATTTATATCAGTATGGACATATGGATATTAATTTAAACATTGCTTTATAAACTGACTACCTTTTTTATTTTGTTGATAAAATCATTTCAGCTTTGGCTATTGAGAATTCCTTACAGTAGTTTCTGTGTCCTTTTGCCATACATTATGTGTATATATATATATGTGAATATATCTATATAGATCAATAGATTGATCAATTGATAGGTTCACCAATAACCATCAGGCTCATCTTGTAGATTTCCTTCCCTTAAAACAGAAATTCATTCAAGAAGGACTGGTTTCTCTTATTGGGGTGTGTTATTAGAAATCAAGACTAGAGGATGCCTGGGTGGCTCAGTTGGTTAAGCGACTGCCTTCAGCTCAGGTCATGATCCTGGAGTCCTGGGATCGAGTCCCGCATCGGGCTCCCCACTCAGCGGGGAGTCTGCTTCTCCCTCTGACCCTCTTCCCTCTCATGCTCTCTGTCTCTCATTCTCTCTCTCACAAATAAATAAAATCTTTAAAGAAAAAAAAAGAAATCAAGACTAGATGCTAGATAAGGATTTGTTTTGGGCCAGGAAGTTCACATACATATAATGAAACCTCAAGGAAACAGCTCATTATTTGCTTTTTCACACTTACATTGAAAGAAGATATTCCAGTTCGCCTCCAGTTTAAAAGTGATAAAGCCATTTCCAAACATCACAAAGCATAAATGATACCCTTTGTTGCATTAAACATACTTGATACTCACCAGGTAAAGTTGGAAAAAATTATCTGAAATCACATCTAAGTAATTTGCATGCTCTTATGACCATTTTAATGTTTCATCACGACTTTTTTTCTTAGTTTCTTGTCATTATGGAAATGAAACTCCTTGATGGAACTTCCTGATTTATGCCAGGAAAAGCAAAAATTAAAGAATGTTGCATGAGTGATGATCCTAAATTGAAAATACTCTGGAATTTTGAATAATCAGGTGACCACTAAGGAACTGCAAATCATTTTTAGGTATTTTATAAAAACTTCATAATTTAAAGTTGCTATTTCTATGTCTATGTATTTTAGGGAGATAAATTGCCATCAGCATTGCCATCGTTATCAATTCTACAGAGAAACTGAACTAATTTGAAAAACACCTCATTCAACTGTTGAGCATAGTCAGAAGACAGGTAAAGAATTATATACAGAGATGAACTCACCCTTTTCAACAAGGCCTGCTCCAAAGGCATTTTGTGGCCCAATTTACCTCTTCTAATCTCTTCTTTATTTATAGTAATAAAATTCCCATTTCACATACATACAACTGCAGGAGGTATACCAACATAATCCTGCCCAGGGTTGATATAAAGTGCCAAATGCATTGAAGTAGAAAGTCTTCAGAGCTACTTAATACATCTTTTTTTCCCCAGCCTTAATTTTGTTATTAGTTATTGGGCAGCATTTTAAAATAACTCCAACACTTATATTTTGCTTAAATCTTTTCTATTATTTTTATGGTCCTAATGTCTGTGAGGTTATTTAAAAATTCTATAGGTCTTTTTTTTCCTTTCTTTTTTTCTTTTTTTTTTTAAAGAGGACTTTTTTCCATATGAAGGAATCAAAGCTCCGAGTTACAAAATAATTCTTTTTAGGACTTTAGTATTAGCAATAATTTTAAAGGTGAGTTTTCCTCTTGGGTGGGGCTGGGAAAGGGGAAAGTTGCATATTTAGGAGTGGAAATATAGTGCTCTTTGAGAGTAAGAAACATGAAAAAACTTCTCCTGCTCTCAGAGTTGACCCAGGAAGACAAAAGAGGTGGTTAAGTTAGCATCTATCTGAGACTGGAAAATAGTCAAGATTGGCCCTGACTAGTTGGAGGAAGAGAGGTACCAGCATAAGGCAATAGGGCAGGCAGGAGTGGGTATGCTTTGGAGAAAATGGCTGTGTGCACATAAACTGAAAAGTTTTGCCTTACTAAAGTAGTTTTTATATTGGAAGTCTAGGGCATTGATTAATGAAGTATTAGCATAATACATATTTACCCTCCATGTGGAGAAACCACAGACTAATCAGTGAATATACTAGTATACTAGGTCACCAAAATATCAATGATCTACAATTAGGGCCACTAAAGTTTGAGATCACCAACCATCAGTGATGGTTCATGAATAGGTCCAGATTATCCAGTGAATGTAGGTGTTGTAAGAGAAGGACTGAAGGAAAAGCTAGAGATTTGGAGCCAGATCACTGTGAAGCCCAAACCCTACAAATCAATAGTTTTGTGATCATGCAATTACCCAGGGCCTTTGAATTTTTGTTCACTCAATCATAAAATGGGGCTTTTTATGTGGAATCAAGGGAATACTTTTTGTACAGCCCAATATGAATTTTAAAATGCTGCAAAAATGAAAGCTGATGGGGTTTCAAAGGATAGAAGGGATGATTCTATTTGTTATGGTTAGGGATGTATTTTCACAGGTGTGCATGGGTTTGCTAAGGAAGTGGTGCTGTAGGTGGGGTGGATTACACCTACAGAAAAGGAGAAAGAAGGCATTTCCAGAAAAGGAAACAGCATGGAAAAAGGTGTGGAGATTGCTAATTCAAGTTGTGTTTAGCAAACATGGAGTGATTATATTTGGCTACAGAATATAGAGCATGAATACAGGATAAGTGGGAAAGAAGGTTGAAAAGATAGGGGAGGTCTTGATTCCAGAAGCTTAACAAGGTGTTAATGTGAATGTAATTTTCAATACGACAGGTAAGAGTAAATGATTTAAGAAGCAGTGACATAATTTGTTCTGAATGAAAGGAAGACATACCTGATGGCGGCACAAAGGATGAATTGGGAGTTTAGAGCAGATAGAGTGGAAGCAGACTGCAAATACCTGGGTGAGTTTGAACAAGAGTAAGAACAGTGTAACTGGTGACACAGAGAGAGGCCCTGAAGACTCTGAAATCCAAATCATTAGCCAAAGTCTCACTCAAGACCTTTTGACCTCTGACCATAGTTACCAAATAGAATTTTCAACTGTGATCATAAAAGCATCGCAAAGACTTATTATCTCCTTGTCTTCTCTTCCTTAGAGCCATCAACAGTGTCATCCCTAAATTTATTCACTGCATTGTCCCCACAGGTTCTGAGGCTAGGATCTCCTATATGATGAAAGGCATCTGCAATCTACTCAGCTTCCTTTTAAACAGTGACATCGTCTACAATGACTTCTCCTTTATTTCTTACATAGTAATTTGGCAAGTCTGGTCAATTCCACCCTATCTTTGCCATTTGAAACCTTCCCTCCCCTATTGGCCACCATCTTAAATTTAGGCCTTCATTAACTCTCCCTGCATTATGGCAAGTGGTTTTTGTTTTGTTTTGCTTTGTTTTGTCATCACGTCTTCTTTAAAAATTCCTCTGTAACTCATTGACTTTTAAATTTCTGTACTTACTTTAGAATTTGCTTGTTCATTTGTGCAAAAACATCCTGCTGAGTTTTTGCTAGAATTATACTGTATCTATAGACTACTTCGGAAAGGATTAACATCCATACAATAGTGAGTCTTCCAATATATTAACATAGATTTTCTTTTTTTTTTAGATTTATTTATTTATTTATTTGAGAGAGAGAGAGAGAGAATGAGAGAGAGAACACAAGAGGGGGGAGGGTCAGAGGGAGAAGCAGACCCCTGCTGAGCAGGGAGCCCAATGTGGGACTCGATCCTGGGACTCCAGGATCATGACTTGAACCGAAGGCAGTTACTTAACCAACTGAGCCACCCAGGTGCCCCTAACGTAGATTTTCATAGAAGATTTTAGGTCATCTTTAAATTCTCTTAATGTTTCATCGTTTCTAGTATAGAGGTTTTCGCATGTTTTGTTAGTTTTACTCCTAAATAAATTGTTTTTGATGCCATGTGAAGTATATTATTTTTTCATTTCATTTTCTGTTTTGTATATTGATATTGAATCTAGCAACTTCATAAATTCACAAAGAATACATTATAGCAATAAGGATGAATCATCTGTATCTGCATGTGATAATATAGATGAAGCTCACAATGCATTATTGAATAAAAAATGGTATACAAAACAATGCAAATGGTACAATCCATTTATTTGAAGTACAAAAATAGGTAAAACAAATCTCTGCATTTAGATGCTGGTTACAGGGATGTATTCAGTAAAAAAAAAAAAAGAAAGAAAGAAAGAAAGAAAAGAAAAGAGAAGTCAGAAAGCTACACATTTATGATACTTCTTTGCTTATTAGATTTTGATGAATGCTTAACAAAATTAAAAGAACAGAGATGAGTCTGACTTCTGATTTCTTTTTACTACTTACCATACTTAATGGTTTACATGCTACATAGGGAATAAAAAATGAGATGAATCAATGATGGGGATGAAGAGAGGTACAAACCCTAGGGGTGATTTTGCATGATGAATATATACCATATATTCCTCAGAAATACCCAACCTATAACATCTTTTCATGTTTCATTATTTAACAGCTTGGCTATACTTGAGTTCCTTCTAAATTATGAATACTTTTTAAATACTCAGGCTCTGGGGAAAAGCTAGGATGGAGCTGCACTGAAAACATACTTGCTTTAACAGTGACAGTCATACAAAGCCAGAGTGGGAGGCGAGAGGCAAGGCACTGCTTGTTGGTGATGACAGCTGCTAGGCAGAGGTAACACCATAAGGAAACAGGTCAAACTTTATGGGACAATGTTAAATACATGATTTCAATTTAACTTAAGCACTGAGATGCTTGTAACCTGAAAGGCATGGTATTTACTTTCTAGTAACTTCCATCAAAAGCATGCTAAATAGCCATGGGATACACACTAGATAATTTCATGTTTTGGAATTGTACCTTTTCTTACCTAAAAGATTATGCTTATGATTATTATGATTATGATTATTCTAACTGTACTTTTGTTCTATATATTTATTTATTGTTTCCCCTTAGTAAAATACCAAATGTATTGCTTATGACGAGCTCATGTGTTTAATAATGAAAACGCCTTCCAGCACTGTCTCAAGGATTTCAATCTGATTATTATAAGAATGGTTTTCAGCATCTTTAGGTTTTATCCACATGCTTTTAGTAAGTCTATAGATTCATCTAAATAATACCACAGTACATGTCTACATCAATTTTAGTTCTGTTTTTAATGGATTGCCAGACTTGTTAACAGATCTTAAGAAAATTATGCCCAAACAAAATAAATACACTTTCCCTCTTCAATTATAGCCTTAAGAGCCTATGTTAACTCTAAATAAAAATATACTGATGTCTAACTTGCATTGTTCCAAATTAAAAAGAAATTCTTAGCAGAAAAGAAACATCCAAAATAACCCAACTTTATCCAAACCTGTGGTGAAGACAGCAATATATACTGTAGACATGCATATTTTTAGGAATTGGAATTTGAAACTTTAAAATATTGATCAACTGCAAAGAAACATTCAACCAAATTTGAAAGCTGTCCTTGAACTCAGTATAATCATTTTATACCTTATCTAAGCCTTTACGCTTAAAGAACCTTCAGAAACATTGAGGGTATTTAACTTATTTTCAGGGCTTGGTTTTTTGTTTTGTTTGTTTTTGTTTTTTACAATTTAATCAAAAAATAAAGTGGATGTGAAATGGTTAATGATTAAATAATACTGTGATGAGAATTTAAAAATATGAAATCTATGTATTTAAAAATAGTGAGATTATATAAAAATAAAATGGTAAATTGATATAAACACTAATGAGCATTTTCTAGGGAACATACACAAATACAAATAACAAGATAGACACCTGGCTTTCCCTTTTCGTCTTCTTTGCCTATTACAAGTAAAAATTATCTAATCGGTTTGGCAAGCAACAATGACAATAAAGGCTAAGGTTTCTACTCAAATAATGAGCAATTTTTCTAGATTTAGCATTTTCTATAAAGTCATAATACTTTAATAACTGTGAAAAGTGACTGCTGAAAAATGATCTGGAATACCTGCTCAGCAGACAATGTTTAGAGCAATTCAAATCAGTTAGAACAGAGTGAATCAAATTGTTGCTGCATTTAGCTTTAAAGAGAAATGAGCTATACATTTTCCTATAATATGACTTGTCTTTAGTTACTCAGGAAGGTTAATAATTTTAAGTAAAACTCTGATGCAATGTCAAAATTATAATTTTTATTTTTTTTTAAGATTTTATTTATTTGAGAGAGAGAAAGAGAAAGAAAGAGCGTGAGCAGTGGGGAGGAGCAGAGGGAGAGGGAGAAGCAGACTCCCTGCTGAGCAGAAAGCAGAACTGGGACTCAGGGATCCATCCCAGGACCCCGGAATCAGGACCTGAGCCTCAGGCAGACATTTACCCCATTGAGCCACCCAGGTGCCCCAAAATTATAATCTTCTTAATGAAAGGTCAAGCCTTTTACTTTTATTGATTATTACTATATAGGAATGATTTCACATCTTATGTATCAATCACTCAAAAAAAGGGAGCTACTGTCAGAATGCGATCCATCCTATCTCAGGGAAGCCCACTCACAAATGTACATGCCAGCTGAAACAACTACAGAAGTACGAAGTGGGACTTTGGGTTTGAAAGAAGTAAACCCTGGCTGAGGAGTCAATAAGTTTCGTTTTGAGAAATCTGCTAACTCCCTATTTGATGGATTGATTAAACAAGAGGCCAAAAATTCAAACTAATGCTTCTGTAAAAGGTATGAATGTCCTTATCCTCTCCTATCTCATCCTGCTCCCAACTCCTCTTATCCCCCATTTCTATTCTCCTATTTGGAGGAAATGACTTACTCTCACTGGGACACATTACAGTTGATTGTTCATAGATCAGCAAAAAAACAAGAGCATAAAATATTTTAAATTTACTACTGCTTATAAACAGCCTAGGTTATAAAAAAAAATGTAAACATGGGAAGAATATAGAAACAACTCAACACCACTAATTGCCCTTAACATATTTTGATAAATTTTCCTCTTAAATCCAACAGTCATCTAGGAATACATTAAAAATTTCCATAAAATTAATATTTATGATCAATTATTTCTAGTATTTGAATTTCATTAGAGTATATGGCCTCTAATTTTAAATTTAATCAACATTTTATAAAACTCAAGTTTTATTTACAATCAGATGCATTATTATTTCTTGTAAACATCTACAGACATAAAGTCTACATATGAAGGATGAAAATATGTCTTTTTATATATTTCTATTTAATTGAGTTTGATGGTTATTCAGTGTTGATGTCACAAAATAATGTCTGAGAGTCAAAAGTTCTAAAACTCTGAGCCAGTACACAATATAACAAATGTATCATGTTGCCTTAAAGACCCACATTTTTTATTGAAAAAAATGTACATTCCTAAGTTATGAGTTACTCAAGGGAGCTAAATAAGGTTCTTAAAAACATACTCCATTCACTAGTAAGCCTGAGCTAAGTCTCAATTAAATATAAAGTAAGTATACTTTTGGATTAAATTGCTATGTGTCCATCTCCAAATCTCTATAAAATCTAATTGTACTGATGCTTTTATTCCAATATTCTTTGAAACACATGTTTAATCAATGTGCTTATCTGACTCAAGGCCTGATTTTGGTAATCTTTATATGCTACATTTAACTGAGCTATATTTTCAGCATAGGACTGTTACACTAGAGTGGTATATGGGACAAAACTGTATCTTCACATTTTTCTGGACAGCAATACACTTTTGTAAATATTTTAGTAATTGATTCTCCTGAAAATGGCCTGTAGCGATCAGTCCCAGAAATACAGAGAAGGGCGTGAAAAGAACAAGGAACTGTTTTGAGGGCAAACTGATGCCAGGATTCCTTCACAGCTATAACCCTTTGATAGAACTCTCTGATCCAGAAGGTGATCTGTGTTATCTGTTGATGGTCGTTTCTTATGGCTACCAAGCTCCCTTAGAGTTTCTTTTCTCTGTTTGTTGAGTCTAATTCTGGCTTTGGAATTCTGTTACTTGAATGTTGGAAGATAAAGTGGTCTTTGTTCCAAAGGATAAATGAAACAGATGCCACCTGTCTCCTGCAGAGGCACCAAGAAACCTTTGGCTCTTGTATCATTACCCCTTCCTAATTCTCAAAAGCAGAGATCAAATGGCCTGCCATTAAGATCCTTTTCAGCTTCTGGGGTACCAGGGGGACTACCCTTACTCACAGGAGACTTATGTAAACCTTTCTCATGAGCATCCATGAACCCATTACATTCTGATTTCACTTCACGGCTATGGAATGTTGTGTCTAAAGTCCGGAGCAGCCTATCAGGACCCCAAGAACACCAAAGGCTTTATTGCCACTCAACTACCTGCCAGGTCCAGGAGAAGCTTGTCTCTAGAGGAGCAGATAGATTGGAGTTAGGGGTAGTGGGACAGCAACAGATGTGTCCCAAAAACATCTTCCCAGAAACCTCCTTTCATTAATTTTAGAACAGTTTTTCTAACACAATTGATGTATATTAAATCTACATTCTGTGGTCCATAATACTTACAGAGTTAATGCAAATCAATTTCAGGCCATAAATCACAATCATTCACAGAGCTCTTGAAATAGATTTTCTGATACTATCCAATAGATAAGCTTAAAGCAGTTATTATAAAGCAATTTAAAATTTCTAAATGAGAAATATAAACAATTGAAGAAGGAGTTTTCTTTTAGTACAAAGGAAGGTTTTATTGGGGTATTTATTTCCAAGTAAAACTATTCCTAAAGGGGTATGAGTCATGAAAAATTTTTTTTTAAAAAAATCATCTTGTTTAACCCTTACACATGATTTCAGCAGGTGCAGGCAAGCTCAGAGTAAGAATAGCACACCTTGACCTTGAACAATACTTTTAGCATGTGTGTGCGAGCAGCAGGCCACGTCACATCCTGAAAGACAACAAGCAGATGCAGCTGAGGCAAGAATTTGATTATAGGGGCAAAGGGGTCTATTTGTAAAGGTATTTTAGATGTTATCAAGAGAAACATTCTTTGCTGCTTTTATATTTGCAAGACAATTGAATTCAGTATTCACATCAGACACTAAAGAGGGTCCAGATTTAAATTTTTCATGACAAAGGGGAAATGGTAATTAAGATATTTGAAAATTTTGGAGGTAGGGAAAGAAACCAAAGACCTTCTGCCTACAGCTGCCACAAATGTAAATTGCTAAACTGCATAAGAAAACAACGAATGCTATTCCCTGAGCACTGAAGATTTATAAATTTTTTCCATAAATGGATATTTTCACCAGATACGGTAAATGAAGAGTGCCAAGTTTTTCTCAAATCAACCTAGGTTCTGTGTGGATTTTGGACAACCGTCACAAACAACCACACATCCTGGTGAGACTAAACACAAGAATATATTCTGTATCTGCACTTCTTCATTCAGAGATCATGTAACTCTTCTAAGGTGTTTGGTAACCCTTCTGGAAACAGAACATAATTATATGTTTGCTCTAACTGCTATTCAGAGCAGGACTGACTTGTTTTCTAAGCTTGGTGGGGGTAGGGCCAGCGCTGTGATAATCTGGTACCTGCTATCAAATCTGTGACTCTTTAAAAATAAGGCTCGGGCGCCTGGGTGGCTCAGTTGGTTAAGCGACTGCCTTCGGCTCAGGTCATGATCCTGGAGTCCTGGGATCGAGTCCCGCATCAGGCTCCCTGCTCAGCAGGGAGTCTGCTTCTCCCGCTGACCCTCCCCCCTCTCATGCTCTCTCTATCTCATTCTCTCTCAAATAAATGAATAAAATCTTAAAAAAAAAAAATAAGGCTCAAAAGAGATTTGAGGTTAAACATAATTTCTGAGTTCCTGAAGGAAGTGCACTTGGTTGAGTTAGAGACAGCCCAGACTGCATTCTGATTGTAGGTGAAATGAGACCCCGATTAGTGGGTTACAGCCCCTTATGGGATGAATTGTGGCCCCCCACCCCCAAGTTCATATATTGAAGTCCTAACCCTCAGTACCTCAGACTGTGACCACACAGGCTCTTTACAGAGGTGATTAAGTTAAAAGAAGGTGGGATTAACCCAATACTGACTGTTGTCTTTATAAGAAGAGGAAATTTGGGGTACAGACATGTAAAGAGAGAAGACAGTGTTAAAACACAGAGATAAAAAGCATCATCTATAAACCAGAAAGGCCTAAAACAGATCCTTCTCTCAGGGTCCTCAGAAAGAACCAATTCTACCAACACCTTGATCTTATACTTCTAGTCTCTAGAACTGTGGAAAAAAAATTCTGTTGTTTAAGTCACCTAATCTGCAGTACCTGTTTTACCACAGCCTTAGCAACCTGATACACTTGACCTAGTTTCCTTTTAGTGGAAAATAACTATACAAAGTTCTGAGCAAAGTGTATCTGGTCTCTTGTGCCTTTCCTTTTTACCTGACCACTAAGAAGCAGTGATTAATTTTCCCTCTCAGCAGATTCAGCTTCCTTCAAGGGAGTTGTTTTCATGACCCCCACTGGAAAGTGGAGTGTGGAAAACCCCTTTTTCTTTAATGTCCAGATGTGTTTTCCCAGCAATATTAGTACCAATTTAGTTTTCCACCTCTTGATCCTTTTTTTAATTTTCTTAATTATTTCAGAAATTAGATGGGGAAGAGAGGAGCTATTTATTGGCCCTCTCAAGGGCTCCAAGAAACAAGTTAATTATGGACTGGGTTGATGGAAAAGGGGCTGAACTCTGACTTGATGATAATGAAAGTTTATGTGATGATCACAAATTATTTTCATTTTATTTTTTCAAACTGCCAGAACCAATTCTGTCTCTGCCTTGCACATTACCCTATTCCAGTTGAGGAGGCCTTGATAAACATCAGATTTAGAGATATCACCCTGATTAACCATGCCCTAGAGTTATTATTGTTTCCAAGACTTTCTTTTGATGTACACTGTACCCGGAACAGATGAACAAACCACATTTGGAATTGTTAAACTATTTCTCAAAATATTTTTCAAATTTTTAAAAACCAAAATGCATTCTCATAAACACTCCTCCCATTAAAGCAGTGTGTGTTGTAAGAAAAAGTCTTTCCATATGGTTCTGATTCATTTACACTTAACTCATCAAAAAGTTGTTTAGGGGGAAAAAAATGCTTGATTGCCCAGTAAATTGTTTTGATCTTTTCATTTTAAAAACAGGATATAGTATCCAAAGTAAACAAAATCCAAAGTGGACAGTTCTGAATTCTTTTCTGTTGTTCTAAGGCTTCAGTGTTCTACACTCACACATTTATGTTGACATTTATAAGCTAAACAATTAATATTTATAAATTGCATTACTCTCTAGAAAAAGTGAAGATGTTCTTCTATATAACTCTGATATAATAACTCCATGCTGAAAATTTAGCTCAATTAAAAGGTGACATTATGAAGATGAACAAATCCCTGGATCAGATAATTCCATTGCTAAGACATGTTTTGATGAATACTGGAATAAAAACATTGGTGCTACCAGATTCTATAGAGATTTAGAGATGAAAACAGTAATTTAGTCCAAAATTGCACTTATTTTATACTTGAGACTGAATTCAGGTTAACTAGTGAGTAGAATATCTCACGAGGACTTTATTTAACTTCCTTGAATAGCGCATAACTAGGGAATGTAAATGTTATTGGATCAGAAACATATTTTACAAATAAACTTTGGAAGATAACCAAAACTGTGATATTAAATTATACATCCAGAATTAATGAGGACTTTAATATATTTCTGAAGTTTTCTAACCAAATAGGTCTCCTATCAGCTCTACTACCTTGTGAGTTATCACAAAGAGATGTACCTCGTCATCACTATAATATTTCATGGAAGGCTCAAATTACAATGAGTTGTAAGTTTTAATATTTGATAATAATTAAATAAGCATATGAGTATATAACTATAAACTTTTAGATATATAATTGATATATGAATTGATTCAATTTACAAGGTGAAAAAATCTGTAATATCCAAATGATTGCCATGGTACAGGTATATTACTAGTGGGCTATTAAATTTTTTTATATTCAGGTTGTTAAATATTATATTCCTCCAGATTATTTTTATCTGTGAAGGAAGAACACTCAAAAAAAAATGAAACAGAAGTTGATAAATCAAAATTATTTCCTCAGCTAACTACAGATCAGTAATTTTCCATAAAACAGGTCTATAAAAATTTTTCTAACAGAGTTTTACTATAAAGTAATTTAAAAATAATTGTTATGATAGCTATGAACTACTGAATGACTTTACAGTTTTTTCAATTCTCAAAATTATCTTACATTTTAGAAACACTGTCTTCATAGTTTAGATAACAAAACAGAGGATCAGAGAGGTAGCATAACTTTCAAAGCTAAGTAACAAACCAGGTTTATGTTTAAACTGAGTGACTTGGGAGATCCTTGCTGGCTCGGTCAGAAGAGCATGCAAATCTTTTTTTTTTTTTAAAGGTTTTATTTATTTATTTTATTATTTTACAGAGAGAGACAGAGCAGGGGAGGGGAAGAGCGAGAGGGAGATAGAGAATCTCAAGTAGATGCCGTGCTGCACAGAGGCTGACACAGGGGCTCAATCTCACAGTCTGAGCCAAAACCAAGAGTCGGGTGCTTAACCAACTGAGCTCCCCAGGTGCCCTGAGCATCCAACTCTTGATCTTAGGGTTGTAGGTTCAAGCCCCATATTGGATGTAGAGATTACGTAAAAAAAAAAATAAACTAAGTGGCTTGTTCTAATGACTGAGTTCTTTCCATTGTAATATTCTTTCTCTGAAATCTCTTAAAAAGAATCTGCAATAATGTTTTCTCTTGCAGAAACTACTGCCTATTTTTAAAAGTTACTCATGGCTAAAATTCAGTAACACAAATATCTTTATAAATATTGAGTCAAAATTTTTATTTTTTTCTTTAAAGGTCTAGTTTCAGATTACTTATTATTAATATATAGTAAGATTTGACAAACTACAGCTCAAATCCAGCCGTCTGTTTGTTTTTGTATAGGCTATGAGCTAAGAATGGTTTTCATATTTTAAGATGACTGAAAAAAATCAAAAAGAATATTTCATGACATGTGAAAGTTACATGAAATTTGAATTTCAATGTCTATAAATACTGTTTGACTGGAACACAGCCACATTCATTTGTTCACTGTCCAGGGCTGTTTCTGTGCTATAGTGAGTTTAGTAATTGCAACAGAGGCTGTAGACCATGCAAAAATCCAAAATATTTGCTATCTAGCCCTTACAGAAAGGTTTGCTGATTTCCAATACATAATAATAAAATAATAGCTAAGAATGACAGTTTAAATAATGTGAACTAACATATTTTCTTATTTTATTAGTAAGAATAAAGTTACAAAGGATGGATTAATTGGAAGAAAATGGTAATTAAGTCAAAATATAACTATATAGGTCTTTAAGGCAACATGTTATATGTTATTTAAATTTATTATTATATTCTGCTTTATAATTTTATAACTTTTGATTCCTAAATGTTATGATGTGACATCACTGGTACAGTGGAAAGTTTCACACAGAAAACCACTAATTTGAAGATCCAAAAAAATGAAAGTACCTTAGATTTTCTATAGAATGCCTTGTACCCACATAAAAAGTTCTAAGAAAAGAAAGTTGTCCATAAAAAGATTTAAAATGTGTGATATGATTTAGTTTCTGCAGATAAAGTTGTATGTAGGAAAACAACTAGAAATCAAATATGTGAAATTCATGGGAAAAATTTAAAAGAACTACATTAGTTAGCAAATATTCCAGTTAGAAAATAAACACTACAGCCTTATGTCGCTTTTCTAGTATAAAATATGAGTTATGGCAGTAGGTCATCTTGCAAAAATAAAAATAATTTATTTTAATAGAAAATTTCTTTGGTCAAAACCGTATGCACAGCTCCTTTTGATTACAATGATATACTACTGTACAAATAATGGATACCATATAATACTTGGCATGAAACTGTCAACTTTCATCCTCTAACTTTTATTTGGAAACCACAAACATTTAGAGTCAAAATGTATGAGCTGATAGAAAATCTACTGTTGTGATTTATCTAAAAGTCTGGAATGAGGCAAACTTACAAAGCTAATGGTATCAATGGAGCATCTTAACTGTATTTCTTAGGGCTACCTGTGTGTCTAACACAGGAATCTGCAGAGAGAGGAATCATGTGTTTACTGTCACCCTCACTTAACCTGATTCCAATGTTTGTCAGTCATCTGTTTCAATAGGAGGCTAATGATTCTTTTCATCCTCTTTTTTAAAAGGCTTATGAGCATTTAAATCAACTGAACTTAGGAAAAATAGGATTGTGATTATATTGAATAAAAAAAAATTGGTCAAGATACGTTAGTGTATCACATCTACACAATAAAGCTATACAGAGAGAAATCTAAAACTTTTACAATAAATTAAAATAAATAAAAATACATTGTTGGTACCCATGACTGTATTCCATAATTTATCATATTTGCCTACATATAGAGCATTTCACAGTATGAGTGAATCCCATTTTTTTTAAATTTTATTTATTTGACAGACAGAGAGAGACACAGTGAGAGAGAGAACACAAGCAGGGGGAGTGGGAGAGGGAGAAGCAGGTTTCCTGCTGAGCAGGGAGCCCAATGCGGGGCTTGATCCCAGGACCCTGGGATCATGACCTGAGCCAAAGGCAGACGCTTAACGACTGAGCCCCCCAGGCGCCCCTGAATCCCATTTTTTAACTAATTTGGTGTGGGGGGAGATTATATCATCACCCAATTACTGAAAGCAAATTTGAGGTTGTTTTAATGTGAAACATTTTTCTTGTGTTAATGAATTATATGCTATACTTCTTATGCAAGAAATAATTTCTAGATATGTGATATTATCCAATAATCCTAAGCAAAACTATAACATCACATGCATAAAAGCAAAATATTGTAATGCATATATATATATATGTATATACCCAAAAAAGCATGCTGACAACTGAATTCTCCTCTTATCTATAGTATTGTAAATAATTATTGGCATTACTTAAAGTAAATACAGGCAGCAAAAAGAAAAATTATGAAGCAAATAAATATTAAAACTAAAGTAGTACAGAAAGAAACAGTAAATTTATCAATAAAAGTGGTTAAAAACAACAAAATAAGTTAAATTTGAATGGACTTCTTTATAGAACATAAACAACATAGGTAGACAAATGTATCGGTAAAATAAGTACAAACAACATGAAATAATAAATCTGAACACTTTCAAATAACATGGTCATGCATGAAGTAAAAACAAATATTTCACTAAATGCTCACAGCAAGAGATGATAAAAATTAATTATAAGAGAAACTAATTATAGCCTAATATTAGCTCAGTCTTGCCATTATTTCACACAATGGATTATAATTGTAAATTTAAATCTAAATCAGACGGGTCAGGTAAATAGCATAGAATTTACCTCTCATCAGCTGTGTGGCTCTTGGCTTGGTATTTTGTTAAACCCAACATCTTTGCAACATCTTTACCTTATTTTTTTTTTTTTTACCATCTTCATCCTAAAAACAGTCACATGATCACTTTGCTCATACAGGCCACACAATCTGTCACTTTTAAAACTTGATATTCATTCTTAATAGGGTGCACTGTATGTATGACAATTTATGAAATAGTCTGAGGACAGCAGAGGAATATGTGGAGAGGAAAATGTGTTTAATATGGCAGCAAATAAAAGAATAGATATAGGCACAGAATTAAGTACTCGACTCTATATAAAGAGTGTAACATCACATCTAAATAATATTCCATGGCATGGATATACAGTTGACCCTTGAACAACATGCGAGTTAGGAATGCCAACGCTTACACAGTCGAAAATTCACGTGTAATTTTTGACTCTCCAATACTTAACTACTAATAGCCTACTGTTCACCAAAAGCCTTACCAATAACAAAAACAGTCAATTAACACATATTTTTAATGTGGCATGTATTATATACTGTATTCTTATGATACAATAAGCTAGAGGAAAGAAAATGTTATTAAGAAACTCATAATAGAAAATACATATACAGTACTGTACTGTATTAAAAAAAAAATCTACAAATAAGTAGACCCACACAGTTCAAACTTCTGCTGTTCAAGGGCCAACTGAACACTTTTTTTTTCAGTTTCAATTTTTTATTTAAATTCCAGTTAGTTAACATACAGTGTAATATTAATTTCAGGTGGAGAATTTAGTGATTTATCACTTACATACAATACCCAGTCTCATAACAATCAGTGCCCTCCTTAATCCCCATCACCCATTTAGCCCATCCTCCCAACAACCTCCCCTCCACCAACTCTCAGTTTGTTCTCTATAGCTAAGAGTCTGTTTTGTGGTTTGCCTCTCTCTCTCTCTCTTTTTCTGTATGTTCATTTGTTTTTGAACACTCTTTTTATTTATTAGCCTATAGAAGGACTTCTTAGTTACTTCCAATTTTTTTGGTGATGATGAATAATGCTGCCATAAACACTCATGTACCAGTTTTTGATGGATGTAAGTTTTCAATCCATTTGGGTAAATACGAAGGAATCAATTGCTGGTTTAGTTGGTAAAAGTAGGTTTAGCTTGTAAGAAATTGCCACACTGTCTTTCAAAGTGACTATGTCATTTTGCATTCCCACCAGCAACGAGAATTCCTATTGCTCTGAATCTTCTCTAGCATTTGTATTGTTAGCTTTTTGGATTTTAGTCATCCTAAGAAGTGTGGAGCGGTATTCTCCTGGTTGTTTTAATCTGATATGAAGTTGGTTTTGTCTGAAATTGACGTAACTACTCCAGCTTTCTTTTGACTAGTGTTATCATGGTATATCTTTCTCCAACCTTTTATTTTTAATTTATCGGAGACTTTATTTAAAGTGGGTTTCTTGTAGAAAATAAATAGTTGGAAATTGTCCGCTTTTTTAAAAATCATTCTGACAAATCTGTCAATGAATTGATGTACTAACCATTCACCTGTAAAGTACTGATACACTTAATATTTGTCATGTTTGCAACTATTTGCTATTCATTTCTACTTTTTAATTATTTTTATTTTTTCTTGTTTGCTTTTTCTGTTTTTATTTTAATTGATAATTTATGTGAGTCCATTTTACCTCTCCTCTTAGCATAACAATTATACTTCTTTTAAAAAAAAATTCAGTGTTTTCCCTAGAAAAGGTAATCAATATTTTTAGCTAATCTAAGTCCTCTTTCAATAAACATTATGCCACTTCAAGTGTAGTACATGTACCTTTTAACAAAGTTTTCCTAATTTCTTCCTCTTCTCCCTTATTATCCTTGCTTATCCATATTCTGTAATACTGTCATATGTTATATTACTTTCAACTGTTACCTTTTAGATTAATTAATAATAAAAATATTTTATTTTACCTTCATTTATTACTTCTTTGAGATTATACCTTTCACGATGTAGATCTGACCTATAACATTTTCCTTTTCCTTGAAGTACTCCTTTTCATGTTTGTTTCATACTCGGGAGAAATTCCCTCAGTTTTTGTTTGTCTGAGAATGTCTTCTTCTCCTTTACTTGTTAAAAGGATACTGTTGCTGGGTATAGAATTCTGGGTTGGTGGATTTTTTTTTTTCCTTTCAACACTGAGTTAAAGGGGAAATACTTCACTCCAGTCTTTTCTTGCTTGCATGGTTTCTGAAAAAAAAGTTCATTGTAATTCTTATTCTTTTTCTACTATAGGTAAGATGTATTATTTCTCAGATTTTAAGATTTTCTCTTCAGTTGTGGTTTTCTGCAGTTTGGATATGATATGCCTAGGTGTAAATTTCTTTTGCTATTTATCCTGCTTCATGCTTTCTTAGATTTCAGGATCCAGAGTTTGGTATCTGTCATTAAGTTTGGAAATTTTCTGCTATTATTTTTTAAAATATTTATTCTGTTTCTTTATTTCTTCTGCTGATATTCTAATTATCTGTGTTACACGTTTGGAAATTGTCACACAGTTCTTTGATGTTCTCTTCTGTTTTTGTATTTCACTCTTTTTTTCTCTTCACATATCATTTTGGAAAATGTCTATTGACCTAACTTCAAATTCAGTGATTCAGGTAATCAGAACCTGGTTAAGTCTCCTCTGTTCACCTATCTCTTCAGATTTGAGGGTGGTAGTTTGCCCTGCAAACTTAGTTCTCTGACAGATCCAAGAAAAATCATTCATGTTCAGTTTGTTTAGCTTTTTCTTGTTCTAAGAATGAAAGTGATACTTTTTTTTTTTTAAAGACTTTATGTATTTGAGATAGAGCAAGAGAACACAAGCAGGGGAGAGGGACAGAGGCAGAGGGAGAAGCAGACTCTCTGCTGAGCAAGGAGCCTGACATGGGGCTTGATCCCAGGACCCCAAGATCATGACCTGAGCCAAAGGCAGATGCTTAACCAACTGAGCCACCCAGGCACCCTGAAAGTGATACTGTCAAGCTTTTTACATTATGGAGCTTAAACCAGAACTGATTTACTTTTAATGACAGGTAAATTGATCAAGTTGTCCATAATTGACCCAATTTACTGAGTCTTCTCAGATTTGTCAAATTCTTTGTCCTCTCAAATCTAAGCATTTTTAAGAATATAAAAATCAGAGAGAACAAGGACATTTCTGAACTGCCACTAATTCAGTTTTAAGAGTTGCAAAACAGGAGTTTTATTTATCTTGACAAATGTTTATGTAATCTCGATAAATGACCTATAGCCTTTGCAAGTAGAAAGAACTACAAATGTTAACAGATTGATAAAATGAGTCCAAAGTGAAAAAGTCTCTGCATTTATTTCACTCTAGCAGCCAAGAGCAAATTAATAGCATTTTTTAAATTTCAACTAGAGTCTCTTGATGATTATCAACAGAGATACAAATAACAGCTCACAGCAAAAGTCCATATAATCGAGGTTTTTGTCTGTCTCTTTCTTATTTTTCTACATTTCTTAAATCTACCACAAAGATTTTTCTAACTTAAAAAACCCCACTCTTTCCAGTCATAGTGAAGGTTCTGTCTTTTTCCTCCTCCCCAGCCCTCCCTTTGACTTATGTCTCCTTTACACCTTAGTCTATTAATTTTTTCCAATAAAAAATAATTTTACTTTCCTGTTTTTATTTTTATTTCTTCTGATTCTTGGGATAGCCAAGGAACAGAAAGGAAAACCTGATAACACTATGTATTTTTCTCTCCATTGCATATTTTAAGTTTTCTCCCCTAAAACCAATGCTTTGTTTTTCAATTTATTACATTCTTTAAGGAAGTCAATTATCTTCTTTAAATAACTAGAACATATTTTTGTTATTATGAATCAGTATATAATATTCCATCAACAACATCAGCAGTTTCATAATAAAAATCACAGCTCAACCTGACAATACTAAATTACACTATGCAGTAAGTCAATTCACCTAGTTACCTGGGAATACATTTCAAAAATCTCATCTTGACAGGCCCATCAGGAAGAATGCAGATCAAATAAGTTAATCCACAGAAACTATAAGGTGTTTTCTTATAGTCAAATGGGACAACAGGGAACTCTTTCTTGCATTTTCAATATAAAATCGACAATATATTTTTTATTTTGTATCTTTGGCTCTGGCTTCTTAAACCAGCATTCTTTGGTGCCCCCAACAATAGGCACAGGCCCTTCCAATTTCTCCTATAGTCTCTGACAGAAACAAATGTAAGGCAAATGCCTCTGCTTGTTGGCATCCATCAGTTCCTGCCACAATTTGTATAATGTTTCCACAGCAATTCTCCTTGGGATTTAATGAGCCCTAGATGACTGCATATCCTTAAATGGACCTTGAATATACTTTACATTTTTGTCCAATCCCCAGGGTTGAATTTCTGCTTACATTTTTTTCTCCTTAGTATCAGAGAGGTGCTCTTCTACCTGTAGACTTAAAATCCTTCCCTCACATCCCACCAATGTTTGAATCCCTGGTGCCCCTTGTATGGCCTACTTGACTTTGGCCAGTTCCTTTTTCTGGAAACATAAATGGTTCTGAGGCAAGAGGCATCTTACCTGCTTTTTGCATATCTACTTTGATCCATTTCCCAGTTCGTGAATGTAAATTCTGGAAGCTGCATCATGCTTTGGATTATGATAGAAATTATTTCTACAGTGCTCATTTTGTTGTACTCTATGGCCTTAGGCAAAATTCTTTTACTGTAAGAGGTTAATGTGAAGTCCTTTTATAAATATACTTTTGATTCTACTCAAAAACACTTGTATTCATTTTCACTGCCTTCTTTACTTTTCTTCATAAACATTTAGTTTTGTTTTCACTTTCTCATATTCAAAGCATATGGACTATCATAAACAGTATGGCCAATAAAATGCACTTTATGTTTTCATCACCAACTTTAACTTTGCACAGCTTGCTGTCAAGACTCTTTTTAAACTCCAATTTAGAGAATTAATATCTAAAAATAATATTGTCTTGGAACATTCTATCATCTCATTTGTCTAGGTATGCTAAATTCTATTTCACCAGCAGGTTATATGACCAGAAAGCTGTGTACCTGGAACTCATTAGCTCTCCTCGCAACATAAAACACCTTCAACAATCCACATTTTGGTGTTATATTCTCAGGTTTTATTGAAAGTTAATATAGAAAATAGTCCCCAAAACAATGTTTTGTATCTGCTTTGAAAGCATTCTTGATTTATTTAAACTAACAATTACTGGACGTCCAGCAGGAACCAGATAGTACTTAGGCACCAGTGATACAAAATAGTTAAATAAAACTAATTCTTTACCTGTAAAGCATTAATAGCAAGAGAATTGGCAGGGGGAGGGTGGGTGGAATAAAGAAGAAGAAAAGAAAGGTATGCAAACATATATGTATATTATATAATCTCCCTTTAATGAGTATATGGTAAATAAATTTTATTGAATTAATAATTTACTACATTAAATAAATTTGTTAATGCCACAATGCTTCCTTTCATTTAATAATGAGAAATTTATACTCTCAGCCAGAGATCAGTTACCAGCAAATAGAATTTAATCACAAACCCAAGCTATTTATTAGCCTCAGTGATAGAGGGTTTAAGTTCCTCTTCATATTCATTTCCCATATATTTTATATAGCCTTATGTTATATATATATATATATATGGTAAATCACATCTTTTTTTTTTTTTTTTTAAGATTTATTTGACAGAGAGAGACACAGCGAGAGAGGGAACACAAGCAGGGGGAGTGGGAGAGGGAGAAGCAGGCTTCCCGCTGAGCAAGGAGCCCGATGCGGGGCTCAATCCCAGGACCCTGGGACTATGACCTGAGCCGAAGGCAGACGCTTAACGACTGAGCCACCCAGGCGCCCCATACATCATTTCTTAATCATAAAAAAATAAGTGGACTTCTTTTTTTAAATTAAGTTTCCATTTGAATTCCAGTTAGTTAACATACAGTGTAATATTAGTTTCAGGTATATGGTATGGTGATTCGACACTTCCACACAACACCCAATGCTCATCACAACAAGTGAAAATAAATAGATTTCTAAAACACTTACTCATAACTTTGATTTTAAATGTTATAAATTGCTCATTTTAACATACACATAAGTTGAAATGACAGGTTCTAATTATTACAAATATAACGAGACACAATTTGCAAATCAGATAAAATAACAGTTTTTAGCTTATACTTTAAGCAAACTCTTCATTTATATTAGTTCACAATGGTACCATTCAACCTTGTTTTATAGTTTTTATTGATGTAGGACATTTTTCAGTTAAAAGAACTTCGTAAACCAACTTCATAGTTAAATGTCCCAGATATCAAAGTTACCTTGTTATCACAGATCAGATTCATATATAAGTGTAATCATTATAGTTTTTCTAAATTCACACAGTCAACCAGCATCCAGAAAAAACAAAAAACAAAAACATATTGGAGCAAATTTTAGGAGCCCCCCCCTTTTTTGGGAGAATGCTACTCTCTTAGAAAATGTCATTATATGGGAGCCTGGGTGGCTCAGTTGGTTAAGTGACTGCCTTCGGCTCAGGTCATGATCCCGGAGTCCTGGGATCGAGTCCCACATCGGGCTCCCGGCTCGGCGGGGAGCCTGCTTCTCCCTCTGACCCTATCCCCTCTCGTGCTGTTTTTCTCTCTCTGTCAAATAAATAAAAATAAACAAAATCTTTAAAAAAAAAAAAAAGAAAATGTCATTATATAACACAGTATAATCAACTGCAGTCACCATATTCCACATTAGATCTGCAAGATGCTAGGGTTCAAAGCCAATGGCCAAGAAAGAATTCTTGAGACATCTTTGGGTGCAAAAATATGGTTTTATTAAAGCATGGGGACAGGACCCGTGGGCAGAAAGAGCTGCAATGGGGTCATGTGCAGTTAGGGATAGTGTAAGTCTAAGGAATTTTGGAAACAAGGTTTCCAGGACCTTGAGGGGGCTAGCTATTGCTAGGAAAAAGCCCTTTATTACTATCTAATAAAATCTTAGTCATGAGACCCTTCAGATGTATATCGGTGGGTCATATGCTTGGGGGATGAGTGCCAACATGTATCTTGGGGGGTTTAGAGATAAAGGAAATTTCCAAAGGAATTTTTATATGTTAAAGTAGATTTACAGGATCCTGGGGGGTCAGGCTAAGACTTCCTTTTGTCTTTAGCAAAGTATCAACATCCAGGCAGCTGAGTTCCTAGAGGAATGTCACTCTGCCTGTTTTAAGGATTGTCAGCGGGCTGTAAGTAGTAAGAAAATTTAATTTTTCTTTTGCCTTTGTTTCCCATGTCACTCAGACCTTATTCATCTTATAGCTGAAAATATGTGTATCCTTTTACCATCCTCTCCCTATTTCCCACACTCCCAGTCCCTGGCAACCTCCACTGTATTGTTTCTGTGTTTGACTTTTCTTTTTAGATCTCACATAAAAGTGATACCATAAAGTACTGGTCTTTCTCTGTCTTGTTTATTTCACTTAGCATAACACCTCCAGGTTCATCCATGTCCTCACAAACAGGATTTTCTTCTTTTTTAAGGTTTAATAATTTCCAGGTGTGAAGTGGTATCTCATTGAGGTTTTGATTTGCATTTGCCTGATGGCTAGTAACGTTTTTCACGGTATCTATTGGCCATTTGCAGGTCTTTGGGGGAAAAAAAAATGTTTATTCAGGTCCTTTTCTCATTTTTCAATTAAGTTTTTTGTTGGTTTTTGCTACTGAGTTGTACGAGTAACCTGTGTATTTTGGATATTAACCTCTCACTGAACCTGTGATTGCAAATATTTTCCCCTATTCTATAGGCTGACTCTCCATTATGTTGATGGTTTCCTTTGCTATACAGAAGAGTAAACCCCTGACTCATGAAAAATTTAACTATGTCAATTATCAAATATCTATGTTCTGTTCATTCATTTTTAAAGTGGGCATTATGTAAAAATCATGAAGATAGTTTACAAATATAAAATTACAATAAGTAACGTAGGCATAATATGGGAAAAGGAAAATGATGGGCAAAAAGTTCACTTTTCCTCTCTACCTTCAAACCCTTTCACTTTTACTAATGAAATGTAAAGAATGCTGCTCCTCCAGCCCATCTAAGTAACAAAAGGAAGAAATAAGGAAGCAATTGACAGTTCTCTTGAACAGAGTGTAATGAAGCTAAGTTATATTTACAACTTGGGATTTATTAAATAATGAACTCCCTTTGCATTTAAAGATATTTACAAACCACAAAAATATTATTTTGCTTATTTTATACTAAACAAATTCAAATACCATGTTTATTTACACAAAATGTATAAATGAATAAATCTAAGGTAGTGATGCATTCAGAAACATGTCCATAGAATCACCTGCCATTACTCTCATTCAAAATGTAGCCCTAAATCCTGACCTACACTTGCTAAATAATTATCTTAGGGCTGAGCCCACCAAATTTCATTTTAACAAGCTTTTCTGTATTTTACTCACTATAATTTGAAAGCCACTGCTTTAGGCAATGAAGAGCATAGATTTGGAGATAGGATATATGTATTTTTTCTTTCTAATTAAATACATGAGTGATGGTGATAATATTAAGTACATGAATGTTTAAGTCAATTTTTAAAATTTCGGTAAGATTTTTTTTAAACTGTATTTTTAACAAGTCCAGAGATGTACTAACATATTTTAAAAGTGAAAAATGAGTTTTAAAAAAGTGGCAAATATACAAATACATTAACCTGCAATTGAAACAATCTAACAAATATTTGTATCAACTCAGTCTTCTTTTTAACTCTAAAATATTTTTTGTACAGGCTACATTTTAGCTACCAATCACACACACAAATGCACACAACACATGAACATACAAACTTAATTTTACCTTTAGTTGTATGTCACTATATCAGTTTACATAGATAGAACAAGAACTTTATAATAGTTCCCTTGCCCTTATGAAATCAGTGAATTAAGCAAAGGTTTTTAATTGTAAAAAACTATTAAATCTCTTAAACCACAACTTAATAGCCATTTCCCCAACAAGTATTAATTACCTCCTAGCTTAATGAAAATTAATTGCTATTCTCCCTTGACAATTACATTGTGATCGATCAAGTTTAAAGAACCTACAAGGGTCATTTGCTGTAATTCTACTGCAATTCGTTAAATCTGCAACAAACGATAACCTTTAACTTATTCACATATTAGGGAATTCTAATGGCAGCTCTAGATGTCACTGTTTATACAAAAAATGATATATCAAATTGCCTCTTTTTCTTAGCTCAATTAAATTGCTTTGTCTTTACTGATATATTTCCAATGCTACTACAGTGCCTTCATAACTAAAACATTTACATTACATTTTTTATGCAAACAAGCAACAGTGATTAAAGAAAAGTAATGCAGGTATGCTGTCAAGCAGTAGCAAATAAAAAGTTAATAGTTTAATGTGATACAATTTTTTATAGTAACCATTATGTACCTCTTCAAAAATTTTTACTTTGAACAAGGAGATATAAATTTATATCCATTAGAAAAACAAAATTAAAAAGGTGGATAATACAAGTGTTAGAATGAGAAAATAGGGGGACCTCAGTGCACTATGGGTAGGATTTTAAACCTTAGAGTCAATCTGGAAAGTACTCTACTTCCAGAAGCTCTGGGTGAAATTAAATATAGGGTTATGACTTATGACTCAGTGATCTTACAGTTGAATAATATCCCAGAAAATCTGTACAAGATCCATACAATAGTAGGTACAAAAATGGTTGCTGAGCTACTGTTTGCATCAACGGGAAGTTTGGGGGCAACATCAGTGTTCATCACTAGAAGAATGGATAAGTCAAGAATTAAAGAAAAAGAATAAAGTATGAAACTTTAGACTATGAAGTATAAGACTATTCACAGTACTATATAGTCATAACAGTGTATCTATCAATTCATTTATTATTACAAAATATATTACAAATTTTGTTTGTCTTTATGTTTGGGTAAATGCAGTTTCCCATCAAATTGAGAAAAACTGTCAAATGAGTGATTTTCACATTGCGTTTTGTTTTATTCACTTTGAGACTTGCCATATCACAAAAATAACCTCTGCTTTCTCATCTGAAAGAATTTGCTGATTTTTTTCCTTTCAGTTGGTGTATGTTCTTTTTCTGTTCTCTGAACAAGCAAAGTTAGCTATCCAGTAAGGTCAAGGTCAAGCCGAATCTCCTCCATGACTTTCCTGATTCTACATTTCTTTTCCTTAAACTTGTACGACACTAATAGACTATATACCACCTAATTTAAGTCTTAACACAATTGTCTTTTTATCACTGCCTCTTTTGTCCTCTACAAGACCTCTGATGAGTGGGACCAGATCTTTGTTTCCTGTTTCCCCTACATTTACTTGCACAGGACTGAACACTTTGTGAAAAATGAAAAATGCCTCTTCACTTACCAGTAATATGTTTCAGCCAGCATTGTTCTAAATACTATGGATATTCAGTTAATAAAACAAAATTCCTATAATCTTGAATATCTAGAGGCAACAAGAGAGAAAACAGGTTCCAATAATGTATTCTATTAAAAATTCCTTAATAGATCTAAAGAGCAGCCTACAACAAGTACAATCTATTCCTGGCCAGGGAAGTGACAGAGCAGATAAAGTCAAGTCACTAAAAGGAAGCTTTAGCTTTGAAACTGTGCCAAGAACAGAAAATGAGGAAGGGGCATGAGCTTCCCTTTTCCCCTAACAGCTCCAGAAAACTTGCCCCCAGAAAACTAAGAAGAACATAGCTTAATGAGGCCTGGACACTCCCCATTTCCTTATGGATGTCTAGACTTCCTTTATCACGGAGAGTAAGTCTTTTATTTCACAGAGGTAAAATCTTAAAAGGAACAACTTGGTTGATGTTTTTCACTGAAATGAATTCACATTAAGTATAAAAGAACAACCATTCAATTATCAAGTATAAAAAATAAGGACAAACTAATAGTTCTTTTAAATAAGGACACTTTTGGGCAAACTAGGATACTAATAATCATGGCAAATCAACATGCATCAACCAAAGTTCTTCCAGTCAAACTCAGATAAAGTATTACCTAAAATAACTGTTATTGTTCTGCTTTGTTAGCTGTAGGGAAAAAAAAAAAAACAATAACTATGTCTATACGGTTAAGACATACATTTAAGACAGCTCTTCAACTGTCAGGAAACAGAAAAGTTATGTACTAAGTAGTACACTAAGATTTTGGCAATGTGTGATTAAAATACATGCAGTTTGATTTCACATGATTTTTATAAAAATGAGTTTCATTCTCAAAGATTTGTTATTCAGCATGTCATTGATCGATTGATTATAATGAGACAATCTCTTAATAGGTATGTAACAAACTTGGATGATATGAGGCAAACTACTTCTCTTCTGACAAAGTCTAGGTTCCTAGTATTTCTTAATTACTCTTAAAATACCCTTGATATTGTTATTCCAGTTTAAGATTTAAAAATGATTAATGGTAAATATGTATTTCAACACTCTAAATTAGAAATGATTTTGACCCCTGTATTTGCTATGGCACTTTGTGCACATATGAAGTATTTACTTCAGCCATATCGTATTTACTATCTGCTGGCCAATGTCTCCTTTGCAAAAGGGACATCTCCTCTAGGGCAATGGATGGGGTTCTGTTTTATTTACCCCTGTCTTCTCAGCATTTGACTTAAAGAAAAATACACACTAAAAGGAACAAAGGAAATACACAGAAAGAAATACTGTAAATTATTTAAAAGCCAAATTAAAGAAAATAATATGATAAGCTTGATAGTACTTGTCAGTATGAGTAGCCAACTCATTCTTTGAAAACAATAATAAAGCAAAAGCATGGATGAAACTCATATTAGATAAAGCATAATTCACACCCCAAAGCATTAAGTAGAACAACAAAAGCTTCAAATGCTGAAGGTTAGGATTCAGAATGATGAGGATCTATGTATCAAATAACACATCCAACACTTTTGTAGAGCAGAAACTGTAGGAAATACATGAAAAAATAGAAACATACTAAAAATAGATATTTAGCACATCATTTTTAGTCTGATTCAGGTCATGTGGTTAACAGCTGAATAAGTACACAGAAGTCCTATATGGCACAATCAATAAAAAAAGATAAATTTTAACTTGCAGTAATAAAAGATAGACTTTATTCTCTATTTCACATGAAATATTTAAAAAACTGACTATATGTTAGAAAACTCAGAACATTCTGTGAGGTAAAACTAATAAAAACAAGATAATTGGATCATAATACATGAAAAAAAACCCAATATTCAAATATAAAAATAAAAGAAGCCCTGTCCACCTGGAAAAGTTATGACTCTTCTATATACATACCTTTTGGGTAAAACCAACTTTGTAACAGAGTATCAGTAAAATGAATCTAGTAATCTAGATATATAGTAATCTATATATCTTGACCAAGTAGGTTAATCCCAAAATGTAAATTGGTTTAAATTTGAAAATTAATCCATGTAATTCTACATATTGATAGCATAAAGAAAATGAATACAAAATAAATACATAATTATTTCCATAGGTGTAAAAACATTGAGAGACTTAAGTACCTATTTATGATAAAATCCTTTCAAAAAACAAGAATAGAAGGGGACTTTCTTAACCTGATAAAAGGCATCTTTATGAAAGACCTACATCTACTATAATTCATGGTGAATAACTGAATGCTTTTTGCCTAAGATCTGAAACAAGTAAGGATTCTACTCTCATCACATATATTCAACATTTTCCTGGATTCCTAGCAGCTGCAATAAGGCCTAATAGGTGCAATAAAGGAGGGGGGGGATATATATATATATGTATATAAAAGCACAAAGATTAGGAAAAAATCATTAAACCTGTATTTTTTAAGATGATATGATTATTTACATAGTAAATTCTAAGTGATCAATAAAAAGCTACTAAAAATAAATGAATTTAACATGTTCTCAAGATAGTATGAGAATGAACAATTGGAAAATGAAATTTAAAAACAATTATATTTATAATACTATTTAAATCATGAAAAACAATAAATACAACAAAATATGTCTAAGATCTATGCCATGAAAACTACAAAACACTTCAGGCAAAATTAAAGATGGCTTAAATAGTTGAAGATATGTATAACTGTTCAAGGACTGGAAGACTAAATACTATTAGGGCATGAATTCTTTCTAAATTGACTTAATAGATTCTGCATGATTCCAAACAAAATCTCCGTAAGTGTGTTTAAAGAAATTGACAAAATAAATCTAAAACTTATATGGAAAAATAAAGGATGTAGAATAACCAAAACAACTTGGAAAAGAATAGAGGACTACCAGTATTTCATTTGAAGATTTACTCTAAAACTAGAGTAAGCAAGACAGCATGGTATCAACATAAAAATAAACATATAGAGAAATGAAACAAAATAGAAAATCCAGAAATGAACCCACACATATGTGGCCAGTTTGCTTGTGACGAAAAGTATAAAGGTAATTCAATTGGGTAAACAATTTTTTTTCTCCAACAAATGGTATTAAAACAAGTGGATATCCATATGGAAGAATTAATGTGTCCCTTTCCTAAGGCCACCACAAAAATTAACCTAAGCCTATACAGACCTAAATATGAGCACGTGTGTGTGTGTACATATGTTTGTATAATGAGATAAAGCAAAGGTGTCAAAATGTTAAAATTAGTGAATCCTTAATAAGGGTTAGTCATTGCATACTTTTTTCAACTTCTCTGTAGCTTTAAAATTTTCAAAATAAAAATTTGGAGAAAACCTTCTGAGGCAAATATGAAAAATACTAACTTGTGCTTAATTTAGTTGCTTGGTAAAAGATGGTCTATCAAGTATTCTATTCAATATTTATGTGAAAGATTTTAACATTAAAAGTAAAATGATTAATAGAAATATTTAATAAGTAATTTTATGAAGTAGCTTTAACAATTAAATGCTGCATTCATGAAAAGACTGATTATTTTAACAGTTCTTAGTATCTGAATTGTTGCTTAAGTTAATTTGTTCTTTGCTATGAGGATATGTAACTTGTTTATATACAACATTTAAAATAGGTCACATTCCATAAACTTCAAATAGGCCTAAGTGGCTGTAACTTCTTATCTTATCATAACCATGAATGTGCTAAGAAAACTTCAGTAAGTTTGAAATTAAGTCAGTCCTTGATCCCTATTCAGATTCTGAGATTACTATTATCAAACTAAATCCCATGACATTCTAAAACATTCTATTGCATCTTGCCAGAGATAAAGCCATTCATTACTCAGTAAAAATTTATCTGTTTTCATTTTAATCACAAAGCAATACCTTTCTTCTTTACTGTTACTATCTTTCATCTCAGAAACTTAAAATGTTTTAAGAAAGACACGGTAGTATTACCCATAATGAAGAAAAGAGAAAGGAGGTGGAGATGGGCTTACTCTATTTCAGACTGTCTCCCTCAAGGCCTGATGCAGAGGTTAGAGAACTCCAGTCTCAACCTCTCAGAAGTGGTGCAAGGCCCATTGTGGGTTAGTATTCAGGTTTCAGTAAAGTTTCTCTTAAGTTTATTTTTCTATAAAGCCAAATACAAATCAGTCTTTAATAAAGGCATTATGTTTTTCAAATGCGGATTTTTAAACAGTGATGTGAGAACTGTGGTAATAATGGTAGGTACACATTAAGGGGAAAAAATGTGTGGGAAAAATACATGGGAAAAAATAAATAGGTAATAGTGTGCCCAGTGATCTCCAAATCAAAGTCGTCCACTGAGAAATGATCATTATGTTTCATGAAATAAAGATGAACAGAAACTCTGAAGTAGATGCAAATTGTATGCTGAGTCATTTGAAACTTTTGAAATATAGGTCATTTGCAATTGTGAAGGGGTTTGTTTCTAAAATTTCTTTGTAAATCATTTATTTAGAACTCAGAAGGAATTTCCTCACAGAAGCTATACTATTCATGATGTCTTGGTGGTTGGGTTTCAGAACAAGACCACAGAAACCTGCTATGTCCCAAAGAGACCTAAAATGTGGTACAACCTACAGCCTTCTCCTTTGCCATTAGAGCAAACACACAATGCTCTGAGGCTTCTTACATCGTTACTACAGGAGACAGTGGAAAGCTGCATATGAAGAAACTGGTTGCCAGGGTCAAAATGGGACTTTGTGTCAGAAATATCTATTATCTATTATGAAGGTCAGTGCCCCGTCAGGAAGGTCATTGTCTCAGGTCCCACACAGGCCTGTTTTCTGCGTAATGGTTCTCACCCAAAATGCAAGAAAGTTAAACTCAGGAGATTCCCAAGCATGTGCACCTGGAAAAAGCCATCCACATGATAATGGTATCTGCATTCCCTCCTCCTCCCAAACCTTTAAAATACTATATGACTCATTGGAGTTCTTTTTTCTATGTGGCCTATCTTTGATAATATATTAATTATTATTATTATTATGTTCAGTTAGCCAACATATAGTACACCATTAGTTTTTGATGTAGTATTATTAATTATCGATAATTACAAATTGTCAATAATATATCAATGATCGGCATCGATTAATATTCTTAATTATTAGTTATATTTAATTATTAATAATGTACAAACTTTTGTTAACAATCTAGCTACATTTTGTTGGGCACCTATACATCCCAAACACTTTAACTCACCTTACTTCTCATCCTCACAACTCTGCAAAAGGAAAATTTATTATTCCCACAGTACAGAGGAGGAAACTGATATTCAGGCAGATTAAAACTATAACCTTAGTCATTCAGCTCTAAACTGATTGAGTTAGGATTTCAATTTAAGTCCTCTGCACTTAACCACTATACTTTCATTAATTAACCAGTTCATTCATTCAACAATTGTTTGTAGAGTACCTACTATGTGGCATGCAGGATTCAGAGGGAGTTCTAACTTTAAGAGGCAAATGTGCTTTGAGGAATTTAATCTAGGCAGAAGCAGAGGAGAGTGGATCAGGGGAGAGAAAGAAGCACAAAAAAATAAAGGAATATAGGATGGAGGAAGAAGAATAGAATAAAGGTCAATAGATTTACATTATGATTTAGGAGGATCAAACTACAAGGACAATTTTAAGTTTATATATTGTATATATGAAATAGTTATGTAGTATGTATCATATAGTTATATGTTATTATAATATAGTTTATTATATTATTATGTAGTTTATTTTCATTATTTATTATTATAGTTTATTTATTATAACTATTATATATAGCTAGAGAGAGACACACTTTCATTTTCTGATGACAAATCCCATACCAAATAATAGATTTTTACAACTGAGCTCTCCACTTGCTTTGAATCATAAAAGCCACTTCTCGGACAGGCATTAACCAGAAAGGTATGATATTGTGTTTACCCTACTTCATGTTTTTTGAAGATGTGAAGAGTAGGCTGCTAGTCATGTAAATATAGAGTGCTATAAAAGTAATATATTAATGTGAGATAAAAAGTTGAACTTCTAACTAAAAATGGGATATAAAGGGTATAAAGGAAAATGTTCTACATGGGATTTTTTTTTTTCAGATTTTAATGTGATAGTGGTATACAAATGGAAGTTGCATGAGGAAGAAAAATATTTTTGCCAATATAGGACCAAGTTTAGGAAGATCTGTGGCTGAGAAATATGCACTACTTTGGAGAAGACAGAAAAATAGCCTCCTATTATATTGTGTGATAATACATGGTGTGACAGTACTCAGGAAACAAAACCAGACCAGTAGCCGTGGAACTAGGGATAGAAACATTTTTTATCTACTTGTCAGTTATTAAGAAGAATCTGGTGAATATTTATAGATAATTAGGGGTACTCCGGGATGTATGATGAATATCACATCACTAGTATTTGCTGGCACCATGATATTTCTACATCCCTTGTTTTAAGAGTTCTCAAGTGTGCAACACTGGTCTTTGTAGTAGCAAGTTTTTCCAGGTATGCTGATGTGAGCTCTGGCCAGGTGAATGGTAATTACCTGCCTGCACGTCCTCCACCCCGAACCCCCCATCCCAGACCTTTGTGTCCTAACATTTCCAACATAAAATTTATATATGTATTAAGTCTGTTACGGTTCCGGAGAGTCAATTTACAACATCCATTTCTCCCTGCCTGGGTTTTGAAACAAGTAAGATAGAGGAATAGAAAGAAAGAAAAATACTAGCTCTGTTACTGATGAAGCAAATACAGATCTCGGCTTATGTGTGAAGTATCCCAATGCTTAGGCATTGGTCTCCTCATCTGCATCCTGGTATTAGACAGACTCATCCAAATAGTCACAGGCAGATCTGCAGAACCACAGGTCCTGCCCTGCAGGCTTTTACTTCCAAGCTTAACCACATGGCCAGTAGCAGACCTGAGTACCTGCTCTGCACTAAGAGATGGATCCCAAAATGTGATAAGAAGGGGCTGGCAAAGCAAGCCCAGTTCCTACTCTCGAACTGACGAGTGAGGCACAAATGAGGGTAAGGAGAAGTCAGGAAGGTTATCCTATTGGATATTACTCCAAATGGAAGAAAACACCAGGACTAGGAATTAGTAACTCCTCAAATAAAAGCAACATGAATAGCAGTTAATCATAGACATAGTGATGGATCAAGGCACGAACAATGCTAATCTTCCTACTTATTCAGAAACCATTTACTGAATATCTACTTTCTGAAAAGCGCTAAGCTAGCATCTGAAATGCAAATCATAGAAAACATAGCATCTAATCTCCAGTAGTTCTCATTCTATAATCCCGCAACATATATAAAAGAGAATTTTAAAAATAATTTGCAATATTCACAAATTAGAGATTTACAATAGATTCAGAATCTTTGAATTTTATTTATATTATAAAATCATCAAGATAACCTCTGTATCCTTTTATAGACAAAATATAGTCTTGAGAAACAATAGACTACTTTAACTTCAATCAACTTCAATAATTCAATTCTTATCAGATGTGTTACATTCTCAATTCTTTCAAGACTAAAACTTCCAAATTTTTGTCTTTATAATAATCCAGATTTTGTTTTTTTGCCTTCTAACTATGTGATGCCTCTCTATCAATGCCTATACTCCATTTATTTAACATAAATACTTTTAAGAGTTCCATAAAAGTGAAGAAGAATCGTATTTTGTTCCATTATTCTCTCCAAGATGGACTTCATTAGAACATGATTCTTTGGGTCTTTGCCAAGCAACTGAGATATAGATAAAGCAGTATAACAAGAACCTTCTGGTTCTTTTAGTAACAAGCACCAATCAATGGGATTATGCTAAATTTCATGCTGTAGCAGGTCATATTTTATCAAGGTTTTACTGCATTTACCATGAACAATAGCCCACTATATAGATCCTTTTATTAGATCTCATAGTAGTGCTGTAAGCCTGGAAACTTTCCACCACAACACTTTTACTGTAAATGTTGAAAATATTAATATATTAGAAAAGCAAAATAAGATTATTTTCATGTAACTTCTAAAATATGTTGAAAGCGTATATTCTTTAAAAAATGTTTACTGTTTTACAAATGAATATTTGTACATATAATAGAAAGGAAAATGGCTATTTGTTCAGTGTTGCCTAAGAGTTTAGGGCCTTACATACATTATCTCATATACCTCCTGACAGACCTGTGAAATAGATATTATCATCTCTGTCTCATACCTGAAGAAATGAACATAAGGGAAATAAAATTTAGCCAAAACTGAAGTGCTTAAGTAATTGTTCAAATAACAGTTAATAAATATGAGCAATGCTGCATATGAACAAGGGTCTGGAGAACTCCAGGTCCACACTCTTAAAATATCCTTCCTCTAAAAATCCAACTGAATGAGCATACATATCCATATAAAGTTTCTCACATACTGTTCACTGCCAATAAAAATAAATACAATACGTAATATGTTTGTATAACGTACACTGTATTATCTATTCACATATAAAAACAAGCATATATAAATTATAGACACACTTACCTTATTTATAGACATGCTTCAAGATGGATTTGAAACTATGCATTTCTCTATAAATTAAATACTCAGATTATACTAGATGCCTACTTGTTGCATATAAATCCAAGCACTCACTGCTAAAGAAAAGCCTAATACTTCATATATTTACACCAGCGAGCCCAAAGCAGACTTGAAATTATACCATAATACATATATACACACATATATAAACAAATATACACTAATATGTATGTCTCCTATTTGGCTCCTATATTAACATGAATGACGAATTAAATAAATTGATCAAACCTTACCATGAAGTTGAGTCTGCAGGAAATGGCATGTGCTGTGAAGACATAAATTTTATATTCCTTTAAAATATGAATTATGAAATGAATACACAGTATAGTTTGTTTTTGTTTTACTTTTAACTCCCAACTGAAAAGCCAACATATTTTGCGTGTCTAAACAGTTTCCAGGTGATGCTCATGGTGCTGGCTCAGGGACATAGTTTGTGAAATACTCTTAAGAAACTCAAATGTTTAACATCAAACCTTGGCCTCTCCCCTTAAACTTCACTGGGCAGATCAAAGCTCTAATTATCAACTGTTCTGCAAGGATGTGAATACATGAGGACTGTCCTCAGCAGCAAGTAGTTTAAGCAAAGTTGTTCTCAGGAATCCTAATATATTACCTGAGGAGCTTCTAAAAATCCCAAGGGTTACTCAGGCCCCATCCAATAGTAATTAAATTGAAACCTCTGGGTGTGGAACTCAAGCACTAGTAATTCTAAAGCACCCCAAGTGATTCCAGGGTGCAGCCAAATTTGAAAATAATCGATAGTGAGAAAAATTCAGCAATGTCCATGCCAAGTGGCAAGCAGCTGCCTGCCTTCTGCAGAGTTTAAGAATGTGAAGATTGTCAATCTTAGGTCACTTCCCATATATTGTTTTTCTATCAAATGTATAAAATTTTATAGTTATTTATAACTGTATCATCAATAAGAAGTGTTTTAACTTTTATAAATATAAAATATTTATAATATAATTATGGTTTCTCTCTGAATCTCTCTCTCTGTCTCTCCCTCTCTCTTCATTTTTGCACATTTCTTTGATCCCCCAATATAGCCGAGAACTATGGATTGTGTTCTATATGTCAGGATGATACCATGGGTAAGTTGGAAAGTGGTGTGTAATTTAGAATCTAGTGTCTAGCATTAGGGGTTCAAATTTGAATTCAGACTTGTTAGTTGTATGACCTTGAATAAGGTCTTCCAACTTTGAATCTGTAAAAAGAGCCTAATGACAGCACTTGCTTCCTCCAATTATTGTGTAAATTAAATGAAATAATGCCAGGAGGTAATAAATATATAGGAAGGACTTAAATAAAAGTTGTTTTATTATATTTCATCTCTTCAAATTGGTGTGTCATTTACTTTAGTTAAAAAAGAAAACGGGATGCCTGGGTGGCTCAGTTGGTTAGGCGGCTGCCGTCGGCCCGGGTCATGATCCCAGGGTCCTGGGATCGAGTCCCACATCAGGCTCCTTGCTTAGCAAGGAGCCTGCTTTTCCCTCTCTCTCCCTCTGCTTGTGCTCTCTTTGTCAAATAAATAAAACCTTAAAAAAAAATAAAAAATAAATAAAAAATAAATCACTTCTTTAAAAAAGGGGGAGGGGGCGCCTGGGTGGCTCAGTCGGTTAAGCATCTGCCTTCAGCTCAGGTCATGATCTCAGAGTCCTGGGATTAAGTCCTGCATCCGGCTCCCTGCTCAGTGGCAAGCATGCTTCTCCCTCTCCCTCTGCCCCGCCCCTTGCTCCTGTTCTCTCTAACTCTCTCTCTCTCTTTTTTTTTTTTTTTTTAAGATTTTATTTATTTTTTGACAGAGAGAGAGACAGCAAGAGAGGGAACACAAGCAGGGGGAGTGGGAGAGGGAGAAGCAGGCTTCCCGCTGAGCAGTGAGCCCGATGCAGGGCTGGATCCCAGGACCCTGGGACCATGACCTGAGCTGAAGGCAGCTGCTTAACGACTCAGCCACCCAGGCACCCCTAACTCTCTCTCAAATAAATAAATAAAATCTTAAAAAAAAAAAAATCACCCAATGAATCATGGAACACTACATCAAAAACTAATGATGTAATGTATGGTGATTAACATAACATAATAAAATAAATAAATAAATAAATTTTAAAAATAAAATAAAATAAAGTCAAGCATATCAATAAAAAAATCACCTTTTCATCAGTTTTATATAAAATCTATGAGTAGATTATTTCTGATCATTGCATCTGTATTGAGTTTTATTTAATAATTACAGACAAAACTCATACTGCTGCCTTTAATAGAAATTAAATGAATATGGTAATTAAAGTGGGAATGACTTTCGCTAAGAGACACTGGAGTCAGCTTATAAATGAAATTCAGTCATAGAGACATAAAGTGGGACATTTCTTGAAAAGTATGTAAGGAATTTTACAAAATTAAGTTCTCAAACTTCTCCTGACCCTTTTTAATAAACATCTTTCAATATAGTAATTGGTTGTATCTTATGCTTCTATTCTTTAAAGATTTTATTTTATTTATTTTGGAGAGATAGTGTGCGAGCAGGGGGAGGGGCAGAGGGAGAGGGAAGGCAGACTCCTCGCTGAGCATGGAGCCCCATACAGGCAAAATCCCACAATCCCACCACCCCAAGATCACGACCCAATATCACGACCCCCAGATCAAGACCAGAGCTAAAACCAAGAGCTGGATGCTCAATTGACTGAGCCACCCAGGCACCCCATTATGTTTCTATTCTTTAAACTAGAAATCACTAAATTCAAACATGCAACTTTTGATACACTCTTCACTCTGTAATTTTTTTAAATTTATATTATTTATATTGCAGCCTTTTAATTAAGTGAACATTTCTTGCACATCAAAAATATATTAGTTATGTTTATAATAATATAACTTGCTTGCTCACATTGAAAAACTTCTTTATCATTAAATAATTTATTCACAAAGCCTTCTTAGTATATGTTATTCAATTGTTCACTCAGAGTTGAGAATATATTTTAAAAATGTTCAATTATCATCTGTTAAAAATAATTTTCTTGGGTGCCTGGGTGGCTAAGTCGGTTAAGCGACTGCCTTCGGCTCAGGTCATGATCCTGGAGTCCCGGGATCGGGTCCCACATCAGGCTCCCTGCTCGGCGGGGAGTCTGCTTCTCTCTCTGACCCTCCCCTATCTCATGCTCTCTCTCTCATTCTCTCTCTCTCAAATAAATAAATAAAATCTAAAAAAATAAATAAATAATAATTTTCTTACTTGGGGTAATATTAAGGATAATTTCTTTTGTTTTTAATCAAGCAATTCATACATATATTATATCCATATATTATAGGCATCATTTATTTTGTATTTACTATAGGCATTATTAATATGTAAATATTTAATATTTATTAACTGCCTTTTACAGTAGTATTTTTTGTGTTAGAATCTTATAAAAAAAATTAACAAAACCCTAAAATGAATAGCATTCGTATTCAATATATTTTGTTGAATTGCTACTATGAACAAGATATTATAAAAGTAGTGAATAAGTATGGTGAGATAACCTAAAAACAGGTTATCAGACTTTCACTGTAAAGGGCAAGATACTAAATATTTTAGGCTCTGTAAGCCACTTACAGTCTCTGTCATATTATTTTTCCCCTTCTTCAACAAACATTTACAAACAGTGAAAACCTTTCTTGGCTTGGAAGCTATGTCAAAACAGGCTATGCTGGATTTGGCTCATGGCCTGTAGTTGGTTGACATTTGACCTAAAATGCTTTTAGAGTATATTACCATTAATACCACTGTGGTTTTTGAAACAAGATTTGAGTAATACCATCTGCAAATTTTCAACCACATTCAGGAACATTCATGAAAGTGACTAAAAATTGAAAATGATTACAAGTCTGCATAATTAGTCCAGAATTGTGGAAACCCAACAATTCACTAACATTATATAACAGTGAGTTATACAATAGTAACACTGCCAGAATAAGCATATAGAACACCTAAAATAGAGACAGCTGTGCATGATTTACTTTAGTTTTAGCCATAAAATTCAATATTATGTGCTGGGACTCTGAATTATGAGGCAAGGGATAAAAAGGCACAGACTTCTAGTAATGAAGTGTCAGCCACAAAAGAGAAAAATAAATGCAAATATTACATATACTTGAATAAAGACAATATTCAGTAACATAGGATGCAATTATTTGTTCATGAATCCATATTCAAAAACATTTGCACAGTTTTATTTTTAAAAACCATGCATAATGACTTCTATTTTATGTTGGAAACATTCCTCATACCCTCAAAATATATATCTCTAAAATATAAGTTTCTACTATTTGAGAGAAATTAAATTACACTATACTGATAAAATATAAACATAGTATATGTGGTTGATAATATTCCATTAATAATGTTCTGGCTAAGCCAGTTAAAAATTGCTTAGCTGTCTTTTTTTTTTAATATTGCTTTTTGATATTATTATTCTTTGGAAGATTTTTGAGAAAGTGATCATATGACATATGCATGTGTGTGCATGTGTGTGTGTATCCATTCATGTATTTTAAGAATCACTGAGTTTGAAATAGGATATTTGTTCCTAAAAGACTGTCTTTACTTTTGCCTGGAAGCTTTAGTAGTCATTATCAATCTTCTATCCTAGGGAGGGGAAAAAAAGAACTGTACTAGAACCATTTCAAGACCAATTGGCTTTATTGCCTACATACCGATTCTGCAGAATTGTTTGGGAAATGAAGCAGAAGGAAGCTGCTGAGAAAGCACAGTAGGAATCCATCTAGAAAAAAAATTAATATGAACTAAATCACATCATCTTGGTATATTACAGAGTGCCATGAAGAAGGATGAAAGAGTGACTATGTCTTAATTGAAAAAAAAAAACCAGGAGGTACATGTCTGCAATTATGAGAGCTAATTTATGTAACACACAAATAAATAATATATGATATGTTATATGTCACATTTATTACAGTAAATCATATTAAGTATTCTGATGTATACATATATAAATGCAAAATGTATATTAAAACATTAACATATATGAAATTTTCTCTTTGTGCCTTTGAAACATTTTCCAATCATTTAGCTCTGTCTTCAGGTCTGTTAATTGGAGACATTTATCTTATCGCTGGTTAAAATATGACCAGTTAACCACAGTTTAGGGTTTGAAATTCACTGGTTTAGTACTCCACTGAAACTCTAGCGGGTAGCTGCTGTGGATCAGTTGGAGCATTTCTAAAAGAAAGAGGAAATCATCTGAGAGAAGGACTTCTGTGCCCATAAAATATCCTGCAATTAGAAGCACTTCTTTTATAGAGGGATACTGAGGCACTAGAGAACTGCTGTTGAAAAAGAGGAAAAAATTGTAGTTGAGCACTTAAGCACTGAATACACATTCCCTAACTCCTGTTATTCAAGATCTGTCAGTTTATGCTCCCCATAGGTTTATTTACACAAAACATCTATCTAAATGGGAAAATAAACACATTTTACATTTTAACATGAGTTGTTCTCTTTGTTATTGTCAAATATACATTACCTAACAGCTTCATTAAGGAGATACTAAGTCAATTTTCAGGCTTCCATATCAGTGGATTCATAGAATTTCAGCATGGCCCCTGTTTGGTGAAGAAGCTGCCTTGACTAATTGTTTCCATTTACTTGTGCTGTCATTTGTTAATTATTTGAACAATACCTGCTATTTTGTTTGCTAGGATCTGTAAGGAAATACTTAAGTATTTTCCTACTCTCACGGTTTGGGTAGAAAGACATGTGAAGCACAAGAGGCTTGCTGACATAGAAGTATATGAGGAAGACATTGCAGGCATAACGAATGTATTGGTAAATTTACCTATACAGACAGTACAAACTTTAGAGAGAAAACAATGCTTTAGAATAATCTTTAAAAATTAGAAGATATTTTCCAGACATAAAAAAGGAGGAATGAAAGAAAGAGTGAAGTTTAGAAATATCAGAGGATTAACATATTTGACTATTAAGAAACCTTACATGGAGATTTTTTTTTAACCTGCTCTGATTTTTGCTTTTCTAGTAATGAAATGGCAAAAGTATTTTCCAGTAAATATAATTAGTATTAAGAAAAGAGCACAGATATTTAAATATTAAAAAGCTGTCATTAAAGTTCAGTTATCATGGAACAACAATAAAGACATTAGATATTTCTAATTCTAATCTGCTGGAACAAAATTTTGAAATAGGACATTTACATGAAGGGAGCTGAAGAGATTTAGTCCTCCAACACTGAAATGTAGCAAAACTCAAGAAGTTGCCTGTCTAATGTATTTGCAACTAAAATATTTCATTACATAAATTGTTTCATGAAAGAATGGAAAATAATTTCTCCAGTTTAAAGTAAGTGAAATATAAATTAATTATATGAAAAAAAGTTATGCTGCTCTCAAGGCAAAAATCCTCTTAACTTACAAACAGTGACAGTTGCTAGTGGCAAATCACATATCTAATAAAAAACTTACATTTTTTTTTAAAGATTTTATTTATTTATTTGAGAGAGAGAGAATGAGAGAGAGCACATGAGAGGGGGGAGGGTCAGAGGGAGAAGCAGACTCCCTGCCGAGCAGGGAGCCCGATGTGGGACTCGATCCAGGGACTCCAGGATCATGACCTGAGCCGAAGGCAGTCGCTTAACCAACTGAGCCACCCAGGCGCCCAAAAACTTACATTTTCTGATACAAGTTTTTTTTTTCACTGCTTATTCTCCACTCTGGTATAGTGAGTGAGTGGCTGAAACTTACGTCCCTCAGCTGGCAGCAGGAGGGAAGTCTAACATGTTTTTTATGTGTCTGCATATTGAAAAAAATAATTTATATAATGAAAATGGACTTCTCACTCATATCTTTACTTGCAGAAAAAAATGGAAAACTTGGCCTTAATGTATATAGACTAATCCACATAGCACATACACACCAATGAATAGAATGTTGTAAGTATGACCTTTCTTGAACTAGTGCTCCCAAATACTAAACTCTCAAATTTGGCTTTATTTAAAACAGAACAAATTTGTTCTGTTCAATACTGCATTCTCAGACTTAGCTAAAACGGCACACTTCCACAAGCATTGTATTGTATCGTCATTAGTCTGCACAGAAATACAGGGATAGCAATGATTAATAAGAGTGGGGATTGATAATGAGACAAGTATCAAGAACTGTATGATATGCAATGGTTGATATTGGCTTTATCTTTAATTTTTATCTTGAATGTGCTGAATATCCAAGACCTAGTTATATGTATTTCATCAAAATATTTTTCTCCACAATCGAAAAACATTGCCTAGAATCTTTCCAAAAATACAACAAATCCTTTAGTTAGATGCAAAAGTGTTTTTAAGTTTTGTAAGAGAGAAACACATTAAGAAACATCACTGCATATTACATAAAGTATTTATACTTCTTCATGTCCTATGCTAAGGTTTACTTTTCAAATTTATAAGGCCTCATTAAAAATTATGCCTTTAAATGCACAAGCTCCGACATGAAGATACTTTTCCCTTTTGTCTCAATAGAATCTCCTTTGTGTTTTTATAAAATTGATTTTAAAAATCTGGTATTGAAATACTATGACTTTATTTCTGAGTTAGTTCCTATCAAAGTGTCCATTTTTGTCAGATTGAAGAACTGCTATATGCAAATGGAAACAATATGTTTGAAATGAGATGACTCATTTCACTGTGTCCTCCATGTATTTTTGGAATGTGAACAGTGATGTGATAAACTACTTTTTATGTTAATTCTCATAATTCATATCCTAATTTCCACTGAAATGTCATCATTTTGTGATTTCTGTATAAAGTATGCAGTAACTTTTTTCTCTCAGAAATAAAAAATATTAAGCTAAGTAACAAATGTCACCTTCTTAGTGATGCATCACAAAATCAACACCTTATGAAACACATTTGCAATTTTGGCCTTTTCTTCCAAACCATAAATTACAACTTCATGAAACTTATTTATAATCATCATCTAAAACACAATGCTTTTTCTAAAACCCTCAAACTCAACAAATTGAGTATGCAAAGTAAAAAGTGTATAACAAGATAATTTAAATTATTAAGTATCTTACTGATTTGTGAAAAGTAATGGTTTTATATTTGGAAATGTAAAAAAAAAAAAACTGAAAACACTCAAAAGTATTTGGTGAGTAATTATCAATGAAAAATCCTAGAATAAAAGCCCTTCAAAATTGTAAGTACTTTTCTGTGCAAAATTATACAATCATCAGGCTTTGTTTTTACTTGCCTTTTCTATATTTTTAATATAGAGGCATCAATAGAAAAACACTGAACTCAGTGTCTCTCCTCCAAATAAAATATTTGCTCTAAAGGAATCTTGTAGAGATTATTTAAGCCAAATGCTCCCCAAAGAACAGTCATTTTAAGTTTTGCCTTTAAGTGTGTAATTGAAGATTATGCCTTGGGGTGGCTGGGTGGCACAGTCGGTTGAGTGTCCTACTCTTGGTTCCAGCTCAGGTTGTGAATTCAGGGCAGAGCTCCACTCAGCATGGAGTCGGCTTGAGATTCTCTCTCCCTCTCCCTCTGTCCCACCTACTGGTGCTCTCATGCTCTCTCTCTAAAAAAAAAAAAAAACAGAAAACCGATTGCTGCCTTTTACTACCAGAATAAAAAAGTATGGAAAAGATTTGCTCTGCAGCCTAAATATATTGCTATTGCCATAATTCTGTATAACAAACCCCCTGAAAAACTTGATGACTCAGCAATCATTTACTCTGCCAGGTCTGAGAGTCTATCATCTGGGGTTCACCCAATCCTCAGCGGATAATCTCTATTTCAGGCTATAGCAATGAGGCAGTTTTTATCACTGTGCATCTTTGAGTTGTTTCTACTTCACATGTCTCTTATCCTCTTCCTCATACCACCTGGCTGGCCAGAGCACATTCTCCTCAAGGTAACAGCAGAATTACAAGAGAGAACATGGCCCACTGTACAAGGGATTCTAAAGCCCCTACTTGCATCATGACTATTCACATTCCATTGACTAAAGCAAAACACATGGCTGAGCCTAAAGTCAAGGAGCAGAAAAATACACTCTGCCTTTAGTAAGAGGACTGGTAAGTTATAATATGACAAAGAGCATGGATATACAATAATGCAATTTACCATCATAGTATCGGAGGACACTGCTTCAACCTATATTTAAATTCAGTTATAATTTTGAAGACATCACTTCTTGATCATGAAGACATAGACATTATGAACAAATTTAGCAAAACATATAGGTACTCTCTATTAAAAATATTCCCTGAAATTTTAAAGTAAAGCCACTATAAAAGATGAAAGAAATTTGAGCATATTTGGTATTCCAGAGTATTATAAAATAAAAATAATAAAGATGGATGTCTCATTTAATCATCTTTCACATACAGCTTTTCAGGGGTCTATCTTAGAAATTATTACCTCAATAAAGACTAAACATTTATTATTCGAGTAGGTAAAAATTCTAATTTATGGTATCTTAACCCCCCTTTTACTAAAATAAGACTAACTCATATTTCCTTTGTCCCTTCTCAGTTCTGAAACAGTAATGTCTTGTTTCCAATTCCTCTTTTTTCCTGGATTTAGTGACCCACAGTTTCTATGTAAATCAGTTTTGAAACCTTGTTATGTATTAACACTTATCTGAGGAGCTCTTATAAAACAAAAGAAGACAAAATACAAAACACTCATGCCCACGACACTACCCCAGAAATTCTGGTTTAAACTGACTGACCCGGACTTGAGCATCATTATTGTTTAAAAATCTCATACGTGATTTTAATTAAATGAGAGGATTGAGAACCAGTGAATCCAGTGCGTACAATCCAGTGTGTATAATTGTATAAATCTTTTGGTTGCAAATATACAATGACATCAACAAAGGTGTCAACTTAAAGAAGAAAGGGAATATGATATTTTATGCATATGAATAGTCCAGGGGTGGCTTTGGGTTCAACTTGACCAAGGACTCAAAAGATGTGCCCAAGCCTTGCCTCTCTGATCTCTTAGCTCTGTGTGTGTACCATTCTCAGGGTAACCTCATGATCACAAAATAACTGTAAGCAACTCTAGGGGTGGACCTGCATTGCTCTTCATTCATATTCAATAAAAAGAGGACATCTTTTTTCCCCCAGGTATTGAAGAAAATACTATTTTTCACTTAAGTCATATTCCTTTTCCTAAGTCAATCACTGTGGTCAAAAACATGAATTTATGCTGCTTGCCTCAGGCCTAAATCCTATGTTTTACCCAAAAGCTAGGAGTAAAAATAGCAACCCCCCCCCAATGAAGGTGAACAAAATTTGGCATTCTGGTTCCATGAAACCAGACTGCAGAGCCTTTATACAGAATTCACATTTGTAATTAATAGGGGTTAACATTTATCTGTTATATGTTGTGACATATAATTTATATTATGCAGGTACATCATTCTAAATAGGGAAACAGTATTAGAATATGCAACAATTATATATTATTGTAATAACAAAGTGTTAACACTAAATACTCAATAACATGAAAGGAAATCCAATAAAATTAATTTGCCTCTTTGACTATCAGTAAAATATATTCAGAAAATTCATAAAAAGTAAAAAGAGCCTTGCAGAACTATTTTATGATCCTTTACAAATACTAATTATAGCTGGTACCATACGCAGTTTAAAATAGACCCCAAATGACTGCTGATTGACTATTATAATGGAATTCCCAAAGTAGAAATAATCAGGAAAATAAAAAATCAGAGTTTGGCATGCATGCTGTTTAATAATGTGCAAAACTGGCAGCTTTCAAACTGTTTTACTACATGAATCTAAGTAAGAAAATTATAGATAATTTTGACAGTTATAAATTCCACAAACATGATTTAAAGAGAATGTAAATGTATGAATAATCAGGATACATGTGTCCACTAAACTGGCAGATTTCATTGTTCCTAACTTAAGACATCATACAATTATTTCAATTGATTTAATCTAGGCTTCATTTACACAGGCCTAGAAAAATTATAGTTATCATTTTTATGTAAGTTTAATTACATATTATATAGGGATATCTTCCTATATCAGTATGCCTAGGTATATATTTCCAGTGATCATCTTAAGTTAAATAATCTTTTCAGTAAGGAAATGAATATTATGTTTTTTTTCATTTTAAATGTTGGCTCTGGCAATTTATAGGTGATATATAAGAATCTAATATACTTATGAATATTCTAAAATTTTAAAATTATAGTTATCTATTCTATAATTTTTAAAACTTCAAGCATAATTCACATACTTTGAACTTAATGAGAACATAAATGTATTCATAAATTATATTACTGAATATTTAATTAAAAATCGATTTCTAGTCTATTTTCTTAACAAAGATTTAAAATGTTAACAAGTGTTAAGATAACTAGTTTATAAGAACTCTATAAAATAGAAAATGGTAATTAAATAAAATAAGAAAAATTAGATATATTACAAGATGGAAATAAAACTAGAAAGTGATAAAGAGAAAAAAAATGAGAGAGAGAAAACTAGTCAAAGCAGCAGAGTATGGTAGAAATAGGTTCTCATACATTTTAAATTTCACAGGGAGAGTTTTCAGAAACTGTTTATGATTTTTAAAATCTAAATTCAACTGGGGCACATAGGTGGCTCAGTCAGTTAAGCGTTGGACTCTTGGTTTCGACCCAGGTCATGATCTCAGGGTGCTGGGGATTGAACCCCCTGTGGGGCTCCATGCTAGGCATGGAGCCTGCTTAAGATTCTCTTTCTTGGGGCCCCTAGGTGGCTCAATTGGTTGGCTTCTTGGCTTTGGCTCAGGTTATGATCTCAGAGTCATGGGATCCAGCCCTGCCCCTCCTCAGTGGGGAGGCTGCTTATCTCCCTCTCTTTCTGCCCTTCCCTCTTGACCCCCTTCACACACACACTCTCTCTCTCAAATAAATAAATCTTTAGGGTGCCTGGGTGGCTCAGTCGGTTAAGCGGCTGCCTTCGGCTCAGGTCATGATCTCAGGGTCCTGGGATTGAGCCCCGTAAAGGGCTCCTTGCTCAGCAGAGAGCCTGCTTCTCCTTCTGCCTGCCGCTCCCCCTGCTTGTGCTCTTTCTCTCACTCTCTCTCTCTCTGTGTCAAATAAATAAATAAAATCTTTAAAAAAATAAAATAAAATTGAAAAATACATCTCTAAAGAAAAGATTCTTTTTCTCCCTCTCCCTCTGCTCTTCCCCTCCCTTCTCTTTCTCTCTCCTCTAAAAAAAACCCCAAAAAACAAAAAACAAAAAAAACCAGTCAGGCCTACCGTGAACAATTAACCTTCTCAGATTAAAAAAAAAATTAAATCTAAATTCAACTACTTTCAACTTTTGCTATTCTTCCAAAATTTGATAATTCGGTGGATTAAGTGATGAATCTGGAAATATGATTATTAATGGTGTTCATTTATTTAACACATTTTTATTGAGTGCCTAGTATGTGCCAGAAGCTCTTCTAGGAAGTAAGGATAGTGTTGAAAAAAGTAAAAACACATTAACAATATCTTACCACCTGGAGCTTATGTTATGGTGAAGGAGTCAGACAAAACAAAAGAAAAATAAGTCAATTCTATGGTATATAAGATGTGACAAGTATAAAAGAAAAAGTTAAGCATAGGAGAGAAATATAAAGCATTGGGAGAGGGGTGGGTATTGAAGAGTTATATGGCAAGGCCTGAAAAGGTGACATTTGATTCAAGACCTAAAAGTGAAGAAACAAATTATATGGATATTATTGTGGACTGAAATTTTGTGACCCCACAAATTTATACGTTGAAGCCCTAAACCCCAAAGTAATGGTATTTGGAAATGAGCCCTTTGAGAGGAAATTAGATGGAGTTATGAGTTGAGGCTCTGGTCCCATTAAATCAGTGCCTATATAAGAAGTATCATAAAGCTTGCTTGCTCTCTCTGTAATGGAGGACAGAGTGAGGAGGTGATCATCTGAAAGCCAGGAAGAGAGCTCTCACCAGGAACCAAGTCAGCTGGCACCTTGATTGTGGACTTCCCTGCCTCCAAACTGTGAGAAATAAATTTGTTTCTTAAGCTACCCCATCTGTGGTATTTTGTTATGACAGCCTGAGCTGACTAATATAGATACTAACCAGAACTTGCAGTGTAGTGCCTCATTCCTGTGGTGGGAGTGGGCCTGGTGTGCTTGTGTTTGTAGAACAAGGAGACCCATTTGATTAGATGTGTGCTCAGATGTGTGGGAACAAAGAGTGGAGTGGTGGGGGATGAGTTCACAGAGGTAATTTGGGGCCTTATCATGTGCACTCTGGTAGTCATAGAAAGAATTTGGCTTTCACTGAGTGAAATGGGACATCAAGGAGGGTTTTGAGCAGAGTGGTATATTTTTTAAATATTAAGTAGAATTCTCTCATGAAACTACCTGGGCTTGAAGATTTATTTTTTGGGTGATTTTTATAGGCAAATTCAATTTTCTCAATAATTACAGGGCTATTCAAACCACCCATTTCATATTAGATAAGTTGTGGTAGTTTATACTTTTTGAAGAATTGGTTCATTTCATTTAATTTATCCAATTTATGTGTGTAGAGTTGTTCAGAGTATTCACTTATCCTTTGTTGTCTTCAGTGTGTCTGTAATGATACCCCTATTTCATTCCTGACGTAAGTAATGATGACATCTCTCTTCTTCCTCTGTTCGTTGTGGTAGTGTTTTGTCAATTGTAGCAATCTTTTCAATGAACCAGGTTTTTGATTCATTAATTTTTTCTATTCTTTTTTGAGGGGAGGGGGTTCAATTTTATTAACTTCAGTTCTTCATTATTTCCTTCCTTCTGCTTGCATTGGGTTTATTTTGCTCTTCTTTCCCAGTTTCTAGTTTCTTGGGAGGTAAAATTATTGTTTGGGACTTTTTCTCTTCTTCTATTGTTAGCATTTAATGCTATAAATTTCCCTTTGAGCACTATTTTAGCCCTATCCCACAGATTCTTATTTTTATTCTGTTCAATATATTCTTTAAAGACTTTGTGTGTGGTGGGGGGGGGGAGTTTTAGGTTTACAACAAAATTGAAAGGAAGGTACAGAGATTTCCCATATATCTCATGCCCACAAACTTGCATAGCCTTCACCACCAGAATGGTGCTAATTTTATCACGGATAAACCTACACTGACACATCATAGTCACCCAAAGTCCATAATTTACCTGAGGGTTCACTCTTGGTATTGTACATTAAATGAGTTTGGACAAATTTATTTCAATATATTAAATTTCCCTTGAGACTTTATTTTTTAAAAGATTTTATTTATTTATTTGAGAGAGAGCTCGTTCATGTACACGTGAGCTGGGGGGAGGGGCAAGGAGGAGGGAGAGGGAGAGAATCTCAAGCAGATTCTGCACTGCGCATGAGCCCAAAACAAACCTGGATCTTATAACCCTGAGATCATGACCTGAGATGAAACCAAGAGTTGGACACTTAACCAACTGAGCACCCAAGCACCCCAAGACTTTCTTTTTGATCCTGGATTAACTAGAAATGTTTAGTTTTAAGTATTTGGAAAATTTCATCTTTTGTTATCAATTTTTAGACTGATTACATGGTGGTCAGATAACATACTCTGTATGATTTATTTTCTTTTAAAGTTTATTTTATGATTTCTTTTTGAAGTTTGTTTTATGGCCCAGGATACAGTGTATCTTAATACATACTCCATGGACATTTGAAAAAAATGTGTGTGTTGTACCGTTCTTGGTTGGAGTACTCCATAAATATTGATTATATCGTGTTGGTTAGTGCACTGTGTTAGGGTTTTCTATATTCTTTCAAGGTCCAACTATAATTGGGAATTTGTCCATTTATTTTCAGTTCTATCCGTCTTGCTTCACATTATTTTCCAGCTCTGGTGTTTGGTGCATACACTTTTAGGATTGTTATATCCTTCTGGTGAATTGATCCTTTTATCATTATGTAATGTTCCTTTCTGTCCGTGGTGATTTTCTTTGGTCTAACATCAACTTTATATGATATCACTATAACTACTCTTGCTGAAGGTTCCATGGTTTACTTTTTTCAGCTTTTCACTTTCAAACTATGTATATAATTATATTTGAAGTGAATTTCTTATAGACAGCATACAGTTTCATCAGGATTTTTTAATCCACTCTACCAATCTTTCTTTCATTTGATATATTTAGACTATTTAAATTCAAAGTAATGCTGCTATGTGTAAACTCAGTTCTGTCATTTTTTTGTTTTGGTTTTGTTTTCTGTTCTGTTTTTGTTTCTCTGGGTTTTTTTTTCCTTCTTTATTGTAGGTCACATGACTACATTTTAGAAGTCCACTGTAATGTGTATACAGTGTTTTGGGGTGCATCTCTTTATAAGTTTTTTAAGTAGTTGCTCTAGCTATTATAGTGTTTATATATATAACTTATCAAAGTCTATTACTGACACATTTTACTAGTTCAAGCTTGGAATCCTTGCCTCCCTGTATATACCCCTCTGTTTATATTTGTCATAAATATTTTCTCTGTATACATTCAGAATGACATTAGATGGTTTTAATTATTGCTTCAGCCATCAAACATAAATTGGAAAGCTCAAGAGAAGAGTTTTTACTTGTTTATTACATTTAGCTATATTTTGCTCTGTATGTATTTTCCCTTCCTTCCTTCCTGATCTTCCCAGATTTCTTCTTTTATCATTTTAATTCTATCTAGAGAACTTCCTTTAGAGTAGCTCTGCTAGAAATAAATTCTCTTTGTTTTCTTTTATATGATAATGTTTGGATTTCCCCTTCATTCCTGAGGAATATTTTCACTGGATACAGAATTCTGAGTTGGAAATTTTCTTTCGGTCCGTAAAAAATATAGTACTACTGTTTTCTGTGGTCTGTGGTTTCTGAGGAGATATCTACTGTCATTTCAATTGTTTTTCCACTATATGTGAGGTTTCACTTCACTCTGGCTGCTTTCAAGACTTTTATGTTTTTGATCAGCCTTCAGAGATTTACTATGTTTCTTGACATGCATTCCATTTGGTTTATCCTGTTTGTGATTTGCAAAGCTTCCTGAATCTAGTTTTAGGATTTTTGCAAAATTTTGGAAATTTCAGCTGTTATTTCTTTAAATATTTTATCATCCTGATATATTGTATCCTTTATTTCTGTGATAAAAGTGACACAAATGTTAGATATTTAATCATAATCTCACATGTCCCTGAGCTTCTGTTCGTTTTTTCTCTATTGTTCAAATCAAGATATTTCCATTGTTCTATTTTCAAGTTCACTGACTCCTTTCTCTTTTCTAACCATTCTGCTCTTGAACCCATCCACTGAGGTTTTTTTATTGGTTATTGCATTTTTTTTTCAGTTCTAAAATTTACACTTGGGTCCTCTTTATATCCTCTATGTTTTTGGTGGAACTTTCTTTTTTTTTTTTAAAGATTTTATTTATTTATTTGAGACAGAGAGAATGAGAGAGAGAGAGCACATGAGAGGGGGGAGGGTCAGAGGGAGAAGCAGGCTCCCTGCCGAGCAGGGAGCCCGATGTGAGACTCGATCCAGGGACTCCAGGATCATGACCTGAGCCAAAAGCAGTCGCTTAACCAACTGAGCCACGCAGGCGCCCGATTTGGTGGAACTTTCTAATTTTATTTTCATTTAATTCAAGGCTGCTAGCAATTGTTCATTTAAGCATTTTTATGATGAGTGTTTTAAAATCTTTGTCAGATGATTCTAACATGTGTTCCATCTCAGTGGCATCTGTCAGTTATCTTTTCTTTCAGTTTGAGATCTTTCTAGTTCTTGTATAAGTGATTTTCTATTGAAACCTAGGTATTTTAAGTATTATAAGACTCTGGACTTAGAAGACTTAAATCTTTTTGTTTGTTTGTTTGTTTGTTTGCTTAAATCAGAGAGATTGAGCACAAGCAAGGGGAATGGCAGGCACAGGGAGAAGCAGGCTCCCCGCTGAGCAAGGAGCCCGATGTGGGACTCAATCCCAGGATTAGGATCACGTCCTATCTGAAGGCAGCCACTTAAATGGCTGAGCCACCCAGGCGTCCCGGAAGATTTAAATCTTGTGTTTTAGTACTCTCTGAAACCAGTCTGGTGTGTGAAGGGGGCTGCTCCTTCATTACTGCCAGACGGAGTGAAAGTCCAGGTTCCAAATTCAGCCTCCATGACATTTGAGGTGGGGGAGAGTATTCTCACTGCTGCTGGGTAGAGGCTGAAGTTCTGACTCTCCAAGTATTCTCCATTGACACTGTGTCTGTATGTGTACTGGGAAGGGGGGAATAATTTTGTTACTGCTGAGTGGTGGTGAAAGTCCTGATTCTCCATTAGGCCTCTTCTGACAGCATTCCAGTGAGAAGTGGGGAAGATGCTTCATTACCCTTGGGTGGTGGTGAAAGTCTACTCTTCATACAGCTTTCACTGATATCATGGAATCAGGGGGGTGGGTGGGAGGGGGGAGGGTAGAGGGCTCATTACTTCATGGCAGCAATAAAATCCATGGCTTTCCACTTAGCCTTCTGATACCACTCTGCTATCCCTGCTTGCCTTCTCTGATAACACCTTGGTATCCCCACATGGCCTTGGCTGGCATGGGTGTGGTTGGGTCCATAGATTTTTTTTTCTTTTGATGTTTGATGGAGTAGATTGAATATTATCTGCCCCTTTCCTGGTCTAATGGCCAGAGAAAGTAGGTTTTATATTCCAGTTGGTATTTCTGGGTTTCTTACTTCCCAAGGATGCAGTCTGGAATATATGGAGCAAAAAGAAAACACCAAGGACCTTTCCACTATATTGTTTCTTGGGTCCTGAAAGATTTCTAGCTGGTTTGCCTTCTTCTCTCCACTTTTAAGAGTCTTCTTAAGTTTGTTTTACATATAATATCCAGGAATTTTAGTTATACTTACTGGGAGGAATAGGAAAAACTAAATCTACTCCACTTTCCCAGAGGAGATAGCCTCACTCAGGTTAACCATGACTCTGACAGGTATGTAGCAAATAAGAGGCAAGTATAGAATCAAGGAGAGTAAATAAGAGGCTATTACCATAATCTAGGGGACTTAAATGAGCATAGTAACTTTGAAGATGATGAGAGGTGGTTAGATTCTAGATATATTGTTAAAATAAAAGAACTAATATTTGCTGAGGATTTAGATATAGAATAAAAGATAAATAGAGCAATGAAGTGTAATTCTAAAAATTTTAGTCTAAGCTATGGAGTTACCTTCAGCTGCAATGAGGAAGACTATGGATGGGATCAAACTGAAGGGAATGAGAGGTCATAAGTATGGTTTTCATATGACATTAAGTGGTAATTATTAAACATCTAACTGGAAATATTACATAGTCATTGGAGATGTGATTCAGAGTTCCCTGGAGAGGCCTGAGCTGGACATATAAATTTGGAAGTCATTATAGTATTTAAAACCGTGACAATAAAAAAAGATCATAAGGAAAGGACACAGCTAGAGATATAGACAAAAGACAGCCCTATGGTTCTCACATGTTAAAAGGTATGGGAAAAGAGGGATCTAAAAGAAGAATTAGAAGAACTAGCCAGAAAGATGAAGAAAAATCAGAGTATGGCATCTTGAAACCAAGTGAAGAAAGTATGCCAAGAAGAAGGGTGAGGTCATCAAAATGAAATATTTCTGATAAGTCAAGTGTCATGAAGTCTGAGATTTATGAATGGATTTGTTATATGTAATAAAAGATTTATTAGTTTCTGATGGTTTCCATAGCAAATTACCACAAACTGAGTGGCTTAAAAAACAAACTTATTCTAATCTCACAGTTCTGGAAGCCAGAAGTCTGAAATAAAGGAGGGAGGGATGCCCTTCCTCTGGAGACTCCAGGGGAGAACCCATTCCGTACCTCTTCTAGTGAGGAGCTGGAAAGGATATATGCTAGCCATCTTTGGCCTGTGGCCTTTAACTCCAATATTTGCCTCCATTTTAACATAGCCTTCTCCTAAGTGTGTAATCTCCCTCTTCCTTTCTCTTACAAAGACACTGGTGATGGCATTTAGGTTCCAACTAGATAACACAAAATATTTTTCTCATCTCAATATCCTTAAATTAGTCACATCTGTATAAACTTTACCAGGTTAAGGTAATACTGACAGGTTCCAGGGTTTAGGACATTGGGCCGATCCTTGCAAGCTATTATCAGCCTACCACAACAGACAAAACACATAGATAAAATACATTAAATTGTTAATAATTTATCAAGATGTTAAATGAGACAATAACTGTTTTCTCAGAATCAGGACCAAAGGGCAGTGCCGAGAACAATGGTGACAAGTACCCATTGCCAGGCTTGAAACAAGGAAACAAAACCAGCCTTATAATGTCCACAGCACATTCATTGCTGGCCTGCATGAGATATGCCTAGAGGCACTGTAGAGAATCTTTAGAGATTATTTGGAGGAAAACCTCTTTGAGGTATTTCCATTCTCATGGCCAGATGAAGTAAGTGGAAGGAAAACACTCAAAGAAGTGGGAAGGGTAACTGCCAGAAAGGAAAACGCACCTCAGCTGAATGTATGCAGAACTACAAAAATCAAAAGGCCCAGAGCTGCTGAGAGACTACAGCAGAGAGCAGCAAAGAACAACATGTCCCTTGAGCTTGGATATCCTTTCCTAGAAAAGACTGAAGCTTCTCAGTGTGACAAGGTTAAAAAGGAGAGGACAGGCAAAAATGTGCAGCATTTCTTGTGGGCCAGTTGGGAAAGAGCAACTATGGCCTGATAGAAACCATCTTGAATGAATACAATCTGAGAGGAATGGCTGCCTCTTGGCTTGTGTGGGGCCCAACAGAATGTTCTTAGAGACACCAAGGCAAGAGAAAGGAGGGAGCTAGAAGAGGCCAGACAGGGAGTGTAACACATGCCAAGGAGAGGCAACCAACAGTGAGAATCCAAGAACACAAGTAAAGCTGTCTCCCACTGATGGATGCCCATCTCAGCATCCTTGGGAAAGCAAAAGCAGCAGAATGAGTTGTGTGAAATGAGGAGGTGGATAAAGAAGAACAAAGGTACATTCAAGGTGTGGGTCCCCTATAATTGAAATGGGAAGAAGTCAGCCTGAGCTACTTCAAATTTGACATGAGATAGAAGTTTTTGTTTAGATACTAGAATTTTTTCATAAATAGAAATTATTTATTTATTTTTTTTTTAAAGATTTTATTTATTTATTTGACAGAGAGAGACACAGCGAGAGAGGGAACACAAGCAGGGGGAGTGGGAGAGGGAGAAGCAGGCTCCCCGCAGAGCAGGGAGCCCGATGCGGGACTCGATCCCAGGACCGTGGGATCATGACCTGAGCTGAAGGCAGTCGCTTAACCAACTGAGCCACCCAGGCGCCCATAAATAGAAATTATTTAATACTGTTAAAGGCTGTTAATACATGAAAATATCTGAAAACCTGTGAGATCTAATAGATGAGAAGAAATTCTAGAGTTTTTTTTTCTGTGGGAAGACACTGAAAGGAAAAGAATAAAAACAGTGTTTCCTAACTATACTCTCTCAAGCTCAGATCTCTTTATAAGGAATATATTAGTAACATATGGGTCATATTATATGTGAATCAATATACTGTTTCCCCAGTAAATCAATCAGTGAATTGATTTAGAGCTTCATGCTCTGTATAAACTACCTTAGCAATTTTGGATCACCTCCTATCATGACGATGTTCTCTCTCCATCCCTTCCTGCCTCATGCTGATACTAAAAAGGCAATTGTCTCATCTCACAGAAGAAAGTTCATCAATGGAGGATATTCCTCCATAGCAAAGAAAGCACACATTTCCCTATGCCCCAAACTGCTCCAAACTCAAAAGTACATACTTTCAGTCTATGTTGAAATATATGTTAAAACGCCAAAACTACTTTAGGGGGGACTATGAATACAACTAAAAAAGGAAGAAATAAAGGATTTTCTCCCATTCAAAACGTAGCAACAAATATGAGAGTAATTTTTTCCAGAGTTGGGAAAGGCTTGAATCTTTACAGTGGAAATAGAGGACCCACAGCCCAAACATTTTGCTGGGTGAAGCAGTGCATGGAAAGAATCTACTGCAACATAGAGAAAAACAGATTTTAAAAAGTATCTTGATGTAACAGAAGTTAGCAATCAAAATAAGCTTCACTGGTGATTTGTGTGATTTGGGGACTGCAGCTGCCCATCCTGCCAACTAACCCAGGAAAGGTAGCCCAGCTGTTTCCAGTGAAGAACTGCAACAATGGGAATTCTGTTCTCTGGGAGACAGGAGGATTAGCTGCCAATGATCCCAGTTGTGTGTAGGACCACACACAACTCAATTCAAACAAAAACCCAAAGTACAGCATTTGTGTGCCATGATATTTGTAAAATTCTGAGTTAATCCCCTAAAGGAATATACCATTCATGAAATAATTATAAATAGAGCAGTACCACTAAATAGTCTTTTTGAAAAAAATGACTTGAAAAATGTTCACTGGTCTCTAAGTTATTTAAATAGCTGCCCATTTTACTATCTAAATTGCTTATAAAATATTTTTACTTTTTCCCCCCTGACGATATGTTTAGAAGTAAAAATTATAGGAACAATGACTGCTTCATTTGATGGCAGTCCATGGGTGTGCCCGACTCATTCTTCATTATATGGTTAGCCTTCCCTTTGAACGTTCATTTTTCCTCCCCCATTACTATTTAGGAAAATAAAATTTGGCTCTATTTTAATTAATAAAATGCCTTTTTAAAGGATACTTGTCTCTGTTTGGAAAGAACCGCATGCCTCAATATAAAAATGGAAAATGAACAATGCCAAAGAGGGAAGGTCTGATCTTTGGTTTGTTATATACTTGCTTAAAGTGCTTCCTTGGTTCTCTCTGACCCACAGGAGAAAGCTCAAATGTTTTCAGGGCCTAAAAGTCCTCATTCCCACATCTCATCCTCAGTCACATCTCCAACTGCTCCCTGCTTTTCCCCCTATAATTTGAAAAAGTAACTTTTCAGCTTTCCATAATTGTCATTTTTTTAATTCCTCTGTGGTTTGTCAGATGTAATGTTCTTTGCCGGTAATAAATGCCTTTCTGCAAACTTCAATCCACCTAGCAAACGTTTGCTCATTTTTTAAAGATCCAGATCAAATTTCACTGTAAGTAGCTTTTCTTGAGCAATTTCATGCAGAAATCCTGTACCATCCCTTATGCTTTTATGTACTTTTATAATAGTCCTATCACACTGTATGACAATGGATTGTTTATGAGTGTATCTCACTCCAGTGAATTGTTGAGTTCTTTGAAGACAAGTGTTTGTGAAATTAAAATCTATTTTTCTAGGACCTTATGTTAACTGCTTGCTATACAGTAGACATTAAGTAAATATTTCTTATATTTATGAAAAACAATGTGCCAATGACTAAATTTTTTATGCCTCAGTACCAACCAACCACAGGGTGCTGTCTCTCAGCCTACAGCCTTCCCCAACCTGCACTTGTGATCAGGACTTGAAGCAGAAGATGGTCATGCTTTTTGATTGACAGGCCCTAACAAAAAGTGGAAAGCTCAGCTAAGAACTGCTTCAAAGCATCTCCTTGTTCCATTGCCCACATCCCTATTTAATAGTGTCCTAACAACATACAACCAAGCAAACAAACAAAAAAAGGGAAAACTATTACTAAAAACCAAAAACCCACATTGAAAGAGAAAAAGAGAGGTTTTGTTTTTGTTTTTTGTAGATACTATTAAGGTGTGGGTAAATAATGCCAAAGTATGTTACTACTGGTCCTTTTCTCCAGGGCCTTATTCTTTTTATGCAAATGTTACATTAATAGTCAAAATAGTTCAGAGATATGTACAGAAACATGTCATCCAAATATTTTAATTCCACCTTCTAAAGTAATCAGAATGATCAATTTGGTATCTATCCCCATATATGTCTTTTTTATGCGGGTGGAGTGTATTTGGAATGTACTGTTTGCTTTTTAATGATATTGAGATCCAACATAATTATGCATTCTTCTTTTTTAGACTTCACTTTTCTCTTCCTTTTCCAACTTTGACCAAAGTCTGAAACACATCAGGACTAGCATTCCTAGAGGGTAGCTAATGCTTGATGACCTTCTTCCTCTTTCACTTAACACTGAATGTGACATATTTTGCCCCACTTTGCAGACCTTCAGTCACTAGGAAATCAAACAGGATTATAATTTCTGTACTTCAAAGGATGTCATTTTACACAACAGCAATTTGCAACACCAAAACAAGTCTGATTAGGTTCTCTCTCCCTCTCCCCCCATTTCCATGTCTCTCTCTCTCTCTCTCTCTCTCCTCTCATGCATATGCAAACACACATGCCTACCTAGAGGCAGAAGCAATGCCTCTACTCTGAAGTTCACTCTTTGTCCATTTTCAATATCAGAGGGGGGGAAATCGGAGGGGGAGATGAATCATGAGAGACGATGGACTCTGAGAAACAAACTGAGGGTTCTAGAGGGAGGGGGTGGGGGGATGGGTTATCCTGGTGATGGGTATTAAAGAGGGCACATACTGCATGGAGCACTGGGTGTTATACGCAAACAATGTATCATGGAACACTACATCAAAAACTAATGATGTAATGTTGGTGATTAACATAACATAAAAAAAAAAGTGGCTCTACTCGAGGAGGATTTTATTTAGTGAAGCAGGGCTTACTAACTCATTCAGCACAGGGACAATGCTTACCCATGTCACCCCTAACAAATCATATTTTGTACACTCTAAGTGCCAAATGGATGAATAAATTTGCTGAAATGAATGAATAAATTTCACACTATATTCACCATTTTAGCTGTCTTTATACATTACAAAGTCCATGGTATTCTGATCAATAGATCTTTATTTTCCTCCTTTCCTGGTGGTCATTGTTTAAAATATTTCTAATGAAGCCATGTTAATGCCATTCAAAGCCATATAATTTATAATTGGAATTTAAATTTTACTCTGAAATTCTGTCAGGAAGAACTTTATAAATATTTATGTTTGACACAAAATTTAAAATAACTGGGAAGAAGAACAGCAAGTAGGAATTGTAGATCAATGGTAGTAATGATCGTAGTAGGACAGTAGAAATGTTTTTTCACTGAAGCAGAAATATATAGGCCTGAAAGATGTTTATTTTCAGTTTACGTTCTGTCTTCTCATTTTTCCTTATGATTATACTCTCATATTTAGATTTCCTCTCTTTAAATCTATTTTGTCTTTTACCACTATATATATCCTAAAATGTTCCATTCTGCTTTTCATGCATTCTGCTTTCAACTTCTTTTGTTCCTCCCTAAATACAAACAAGATTTTTAAAAATAGCAATACTGTCTTATCAAAAATAACTTAAAAATTACCTAATACCTATGTTTCATAACATAGTAGACATGTCTATCATTTTCTCTTTCTTTTTATGTATATTTTTGTCTTTGTAATCCAACGAAAGGTGGCAATAGAGAGCATAAAGAGATTAACTAATTTTTCTGAAATTTCATTTTATAGCTGAGGAGACTGAGACCCCAAAATGCCAAATATCTTATCGACAGTTATATATAGCTAGTTTGAGCAGATCCTGACCTACAGATATGTCTACTGACATTCAGTCTGTGTTCTTTCCACTACACTTACATTATCTTTCAAATAAATCCAGTATTTTTCCACAATTGCTTAATTTGATGCCATCATTTAAGTTGGTATTAATATTAAATGTTTATTATAAAAAGAAAATAAATTAATACCATTTTATTAAAAGCATACTACAAAGGCAATAATTCAGCTGTATGTGTTTCTAATAAGAAAAAACATAATCTGTGATATTGATAGCTTTGTATTTTGTAAAATAATAACCTGATATTTAATAACTTCAATTAATACTTTTCAACTGCCAGACTAATACTAACAAGTTTGTCACAGAGTTTCTAAATTATGCCCACAAAATAATAATAGTTCCTTTTAAACATGAAGGAAAGTAATAAGAGACTTTAAACATGTACTCATAACCTGCAATGGAAAGAACCACACACATACACCAACAGTTTTAAATTAATGCTCAGAGGTGTACCAAAAGTATTTTTATTATATAAAGCTCCAAACATTGGCGTAAAAGAGAAGTCAACTATAAAAATAGATGATGTTTGTTATAGTTACCACTGGCATTTTTGAAATTATCTAAATACTCTAATCTAAAAGAAGTGATTTACTTTATCATTTACTATACTGACGAGTATGTCAAAGATATTATTCTAAATTTTTTTTCCAATAGTATGACCTAATTGCCCCCTCTATAAACACCCTTATTTGCTCACATGACCTCTACTGCTAAATTATCTAAGTTTATTAGAATATTTAGCAGGATCGTTAGCTTCTTGGGAAGAAGGGGATGTTGTAGCAGAGAACTGTTTAGAACTATAAAAACTAATAAAAAATTAGTTGTAAAATTTCAATAAGAACTTGATTCTAACTTTAAAATCTTAGAAAGGGTTGCTTCTCCTTCCAAGATGTTCAAGTAGGAACCAAATTCTTAATTAAATTTCACACATACACATACATATACATACACACATGTGTATTTATGTGTATATGCACATGTGTATATGTGTATATATATGACATTAGTAGTAGCAGACCTGAAGAGCAGCCCTATAGCTTAGCAAAACCACCATTTCCTTCTGCTGTGCTCTGCTCTGTCCTTTCCTGGAACATCTTCAATGCTTTACACATTCTCAGCAACTATTTTGACCTTGTCCTTTACCTTTTATTTATTTGTTTATTTATTTTTTAAAGATTTTATTTATTTATTTGACAGATGAGACAAAGCTAGAGATGGAACACAAGCAGGGGGAGTGGGAGAGGGAGAAGCAGGCTTCCCGCCGAGCAGGGAGCCCGATGCAGGGCTCGATCTCAGGACCTTGGGACCATGACCTGAGCCGAAGGCAGATGCTTAACAACTGAGCCCTTTACCTTTTAAATCATAGCATGCACATAAGTACTAGTAAGGACCACTGAAAACCAGAATTTATTTTTTTTATGCTTTAAAAATTAAATCACTTAAATCACACATGAGCAAATACAGGTTTAGTGTATGGATATTTGATATTAATGAGTTCACAGAAAACTGTGCCAAGAAATATTTGCCAGAAAAAGGAAATATGGAAGGGGATAAATTAAATATATATTGTAATGTCATGCAGACACTGAGGTGTCTTTTTCTGATTTAATAGTAATAAAACCTATGCCATTAGCCCAAAAATTATTTTGATAGAGATTTATTGCAATATACAAAATTATGTGGTTTTGTAAATAGATTCAAGAAAGTTTCTTTGCTGTATACACTTATTAGAGCATTTTACAATGTGGAGTACAAAATGTCATAGACACTCAATAACTCCTTTGACTTAATAAAAATAACCTACCAGTTTCTTTAATTCAGTATAGTACAGGAATAATTCTACATGTAAAAACCAAATGTTTCTGAAAATATTTTTGTAAGAGTAAAGTGATAATCCTAAGCAATTAAGTTTCTTAATTTGATTATTTAGCAGAGGTATCACAACAATTAGTGGAAGAATTAAAGTTCAATGCTCTTCAAATTGATGTTTATATCCTTTGAGAATGGAACAGGGTACTCGCTTGCTGGAAAGCTGTTTAAGTTTGGATTTGGGGTGAAAGTAAAAGAAATGTTCACTTATTTGAGTGTATTCTGTGAAAACTGACTACACATGTCACATACCATCTCAGTTCAAAACACTACTGGTGATAGTGACCACTTACTTGTTTTTCTTACCTGCTGATCATCATGTTATTGCTCATCTAGGATTATCTCATTAAGTATGTACAACTCCTAATAAGGATGTTTTACATGAGAAAACTCTATTTCATATATGAGAAAACTGAGACTCATATACGATATATAAGGCAAGATCATATGTTGAGTGACAACAAAGAAATGTGATCACAGATCTCATAAACCCCCAATAGTAGTATTTTATAAGAGTAAAATATAGGCAGAAGCATTAAGGCCACTAAAATATACACTGAATAGAAAAACAAGGCTAAAATTTGTGATTATTTTAGAACATGTGAAGAAGAATAAAATTAATTCAATTACTTCAATTAATTAATTCCAATATTAATGACGGATGGTTCCATTAGAAGAGGGAAAAATGAAGGGGGGGAATCAGCGGGAGACAAACCATGAGAGACCATGGACTCTGAGAAACAAACTGAGGGTTCTAGAGGGGAGGGCGGTAGGGGGATGGGTTAGTCTGGCGATGGGTTATTAAAGAGGGCACGTACTGAATGGAGCATTCGGTGTAATACGCAAACAATGAATCATGGAACACTACATCAAAAACTAATGATGTAATGTATGGTGATTAACATAACATAATAAAAAAAAAAAGAAGAGGGAGAGTCTCCTATCTAGCTGTCTGTTCAATTCTTCTCTAATGATTTTGGTTCCTCACAGTGAGAACTATCTCATCATTTTGCAGTTTCCATTTATGTGGATTTGTAATATTAATTAAATGATTTAAATTTTTAGAGGATAAATCCTTGTGATATAGGGATATAAAATATTCAATCTATATAGGAATTTTTTGATCTTACAATAATAAAAGCTATTATTATCTTTTTCACATAGAAAAGTATAAAGAATTTTCAGGCTTATCAAATGCAGAATCATAATTACTAAAATCATAATTTTTTCAAGTCCAAAGGTATGACAGTCATCCCTTGTTTAAAAAAATTATGCAACTGTTAAGACACGAACATGCCCTTCATACACCACTGTGTGATATATAGATTTCTACATTACTCTCAAAGATTCTATATGCACTTTAGAAAATCTAGATAAGTTCCGAAAAATGTCCATCCTTTCATTTATTTGTTTTTACTCTCTTTCCCATAGAAAAACTAATATAAATTCTTACGCCTGGGGTCTTGTGAGGAGCCAGTTGCTCTTTAGAGAAGGTAGCTTTACCAACAGAGCAGCGTGTTTTCTCACCAGTTCTAGATGGCAGTAATCATTAAACCATTATGCAGAAGCTATTGGAAATGTTACACAATGGTAAGTACACATATATCCTTAAACATACTTATCTATAACCAATTTACATTACTCTATTACGGATCACTTTCTAAAATTCTCAGCCCACCAAAATAATTCCACATCTATTTCACTCAGCAATGATTTTCCAACAATGACTAACTGGTATGTGCTGTGCTTCGTTAAGCATTCCCTTCTGTTTCTATTCTTCATAATTTGGCAACTAAGCTTTACAAGTTGACATATGGAATTTACAGTCAAAACTACCTCAAATGAGCTCTTTAAGTAAACCTTAATGAAGAATGATGCAATCCAAGAAGAACAAAAACATCTTGGTCTCATTTTTTTCTTTTTTAGAAAACTATCAAAATACCAGCATTTAATATGATTATAATTCTTCTACTGCCATAATTGAAATTAATTAACAGACAATAACAATTTCCAGACAGAAACATTAGAGCTGAAAGATATACTAACATTGATACACAAGCGTTTCCACACTGGGTAGTAAGGCAGTTAAAAATCACTGGTACCATGTTAGTGCTTACATTCCAATTTGATGCAATGGAAGGTATGTTACTCATTGTGGACTTTAATGGTGATATAATATGTTTGTTTTTCTTTAATATCCACAATAGAAAAACCAATGAATTGGTTGATTTTTATCATGGCAACTGAACTCACTCACAGTACAGGTAAAATACACAAGTACACACAAACATTCACTTACATGATTGAAAACTGTTGACAGACAGAGGGAGAGAGAGAGAGAAAAAGGGAGTGCACACAGAGGGAGTGCAAGCCATGAGTAAAACTGTTTATAGGATTTAGGGGGTGGGACGTATATGAATAGGTGGAGTCCAGGGAATTTTAGGGCAGTGGAGCTGTTCTGTATGTTAGTATGATGGTGGCTACACATTGTTCTACATTTGTTAAAATCCAAAGAATGCATAACATAAAGAATGAACTCTAATGTAGACAGTGGATTTGGTTGATAATGATGTGTCCATGTTAGTTTACTGACTGTAGTGAATGTACTACATTTGTGTGGGACATTGATGGTGTGGGAGGCTGGGTATGTGTGTGGAGAGCTGATATATGGGTAATCTCTATACCTTCCACTTAATTTTGCTGTGAACCTAAAACTGCTTTAAAAAATAAAGTCGATTACTTAAAAATAAAAAAAATTAAAAAAACTGTTTATATTTGGACACACTATATATTAGAATAAAATAAGACCTCGGTTCCATGCATTTCAAACACATTACCTTATTTGATTTGAAAAATTTGAGCACTGACAGAAAAATTAATTTCTTCAAATATGAAATCCACACAGAAACAAGTCACTTATTGAGAGAAATTTTTTGGAAAACATATTTCTGAAAAAGGACTTGGATCCAAAATATGCAAAGAACTCTTAAAACTCAATAATAAGAAAACTAACAACCCAATTAAAATATTTTCAAGATATCGGAGTACCAACAAAGATAACACAAATGACAAATAAGTACATCAAAAGAAAATCAACATGATTGGTCATAGGGAATTGCAAATGTAAAAAAAAAAAGAGATACCCCAACACACCAATTAAAATGGCTAAAATCTAAGACACTGACAATTTCAAATGCTGACAAGGACATGGAGCAACAGGAACTCTCATTCTGTGCTAGTGAGATTGAAAAATGGCATAGCTGCTCTGGAAAATAGTTTGGCAGTTTCCTACAAAGCTAAAAATAGTCTTACCGTAATATTCAATAATTGCGCTCCTGGGTATTTAATCAAATGGCACAAAAACCTGCTCATGAATGTTTCTAACAGCTTATTTTCAATTTCCCAAAACTAAAAACACCAAGATGCCCTTCAACAGATGAATGGATAAACAAGCTGTTACATCTTTATAGGGGAATATTATTTAGCAATAAAAAATAATTACCAAGTAATTAACATACATAGATGAATCTTAAATGCCTATTGTTAATTGAAAGAAGTCAGACTCAAAAAATTACATGCCCTATGGTTCCAACTGTATTAATTTCTGAGCAGGACAAATTATAGAGGCACTAAAAACATCAGGATATGCCAGAAGTTCTGGAGAAGAGGTGGGGACAAGGTGAAATACAAGGGATTTTTTTTTTTTTAGGATGGTGAAACTATTCTCTATAATACTGTGATTGTGGATATATGACAGTATGCATTTGTCAAAATCAATTGAACTTTACAGTACAAAGAATGAACCTTACATGTACAAGTAAAAACAATTAGGAGGCTGGGTATATCTTTAGGATGGAATGCAGAGTATGACAAAACCATCTAACTGTCTTATGCAAAACCTCACTGAAGAAATTTGGGAGACAGGTACTGACCAAAGTAAATCTGGAAATGAATGGAGTCTTTAAGACTAAAAGAAAAACAAAGACACTGCATTATACCTGATAAGAGTATTCCCCACAGCAATATGGGTTAGAAATTTCTATACTGTTGTACACACACATAGCAATTGAACAATTAGGTAAAGCTGGGAAAATGGTATTAGCTAATCATGGATAGAAAAAGGGGAGAAGGAAAAGGCTGCTCATTAAAGAGAGGGCTCTATCTCCTGAAGGAAAGGAAGAAAACAACAGGGAAAGGAAAGCAAGGATGCCACATTCTCTCTACTTTGGAATGAGATGAGACTTCAAAGCATAAGACTGACCACATATCCCAAGTCATGTGTCTGGGGAAATGGATTGGTGATAGATTAAAGTACACATGTGACAGAAGGAACCACAACTCAAATCATGGGCATGGCTGAGGTGACTATGCTATGCCAATTTCCTCCAGAACAAGCCACTGTCTGTTCCAAGAGGCAGAACC